>NC_091980.1:305731085-306086272 GCF_044704955.1 Pristiophorus japonicus
CACACGTGAGGGTGAGGGTCAATAATGAAAATGCATCGTCGCCCTTCAAATCAACCTGCTGACTGGCCTTCTACGCGTGAGACTACTCATTTCACCCACCCTATCCCTTCCTTTCCTGCTAACCATTTGACTGATCTGCTGCATTTTGCAGAAGAAGATAATCTTGAACATCCTGAAGATCAACAAGATCCAGAAGCATCCGCTCCAGACCAAGGTGGGTGTGGGGAGGAGGGGTCCATGAATCTGTGTTCACGGGAGAATGCTGATCGTGATATGGATCAGTCCATGGTACAGGGCATCACTTTGCAGGCACCTCCATGAGCTCTGCCACGACATTCCTTGTTTCACACCTTTCGAGGTTGCGGGTGGTGGAATGCAGGTTGCAACACCCAGGGCCCCACCGTCCCAGCCTGCGCCTTGCACTGGAGGGGTGCCGCTATGCAGACCCACGGCGAGGGAAAGGAGAAGCCTTCATCAGATGTACATCAGGTTATGTCATTGGGTGAGGAGACCAATTCCCTTACCCGATCACTTGTGGCCGCCGTCAGTGGGGTGCGTGATGAGGTTGCGACACTGCCGGGAGAAATATCACCACTGAGACGGGAACTGAGGGCAGGCATGTCAGAGGGAGTGCAAATGATGGCAGAGGCCATGAGGGAGCTAGCTGCTGTAATAAGGGCACACAGGCCTGAATCAAATACCACTCCCACTGCAATCCCCCAACCAGCTTCTGTTGAGACCCAAGCCGGGCCCCCAGCCCCCCCACCCCCACTGCCCCTATGAGGAAGTGCACATTCCCCAATATGTAGGAGAGAGATGGGTGCAGCCTTTCTTTGCTGTTGTTGAAGTGCATTGTAAACTTTCCAATAAAAGATTTTTTGCATTAAAACTGAATCATGATCCATTATTACCACACAACATTTAGAAACAACTGCGGAAAAAAAATCCCTCACCTCTACAGTCATGCGTGCTTGCCGCCCCTAGCCCTGGCGGGAGGGCTAACCGGTGCATTCTGCAGTCGGCAAGGCAGGACTGCTCTATTTTCAGTAGCTGATTTATCTTTCATTTATTTTTGATAATGTCGTGAAGATGTTGTGCTGAAGTTGTTTTGATGTTGTGCTGATGCTGTGAAGGTATTTAGTGTTTTAGAATCCTCTATCTTACCTTCCCCCCGCCCCCCACCCCCTCCAATCTATGGCTACCTACGCTGATTTCTTAAATGTAGGTAGGTTTTTCTGTGCCTACAAAAGTGGCCACATACACTGGCCTAAGTTAGTTGGGAGTAACTTTTAGCTGGCCAAATTTGCTTCCATGGCCAACACAGGTGTAAATGGCTGGTCACGCCCCTTTTGGAGAAAAACAAACAAACATAAAAAAACCTAACTAACTGACTTACACTGGAGCAAGTTAAATGGGGAAATTTGCGATTTTTAAGTTACTCCAAAAAAAGCTACTTACTCTTAAAAAAAAAGCAGGGCACCCCCTGGGGAAATTTGAGCCCAAGGCAACTAAAGATCAGAAGAAACACTGAGAAAGTTGGATGTCTGAAGTGCACAGCAGGTTGGACAGCATCCAATAGAGAAGGGTAGGGTCCCACACAAAACATTAATCACAACTAGCGATGGTTCCCACCCAAAACACAAACCTACAGATGCTGCCTGACCACATATGCATCTTCCATTGCCATTTAACATTAAAGAACAAGGGTCCATTGATGTGCCATTGGGCCTTGTCAACCAACCAAGGTCCCCAAAGCCTCATCCCCCCAACAATGGAAAGTAACAGTACAAGCTGGTCGTCCCATCAATAGGATAGAAAGAACTTGCATCTATATACCGCCTTTCACAACACCAGGATGACCCAAAGCGCTTTACAACCAATGATACTTTTGAAGTGTATTCACTGTTGTAACGTACGAAACACGGCAGCCAATTTGTGCAAAGCAAGCTCCCAAAAACAGCAATGGGATATGACCAGATAATATGTTTTTAGTGATGTTGGTTGAGGGATAAATATTGGTCAGGACACCAGGAATAACTACCCTGCTCTTTTTTGAAATAGTGACATAGGATCTTTTATGTCCACCTGAGAGTGTGGACGGGGCCCAGATTTAACGACTCAACCGAAAGACGGCAACTCCGACACTGCAGCATTCCCTCAGTACTGCACTGGCGTGGCAGCCTAGATTTATGTGCTCAATTTCCCTGGATTTGAGGATAAATTTTTCACTCAGGATCTGGAACGTTCTACCTAAAAAGATGCTGGAAGTTGATTCCATAAATAATTATAAAAGGGAGTTGGACAGGTACTCCAGGATGAGGAACTTACAGGGTTTACGGACAAAAAGCGTGAGATGGTGACAAAAAGCTGCAGAATAAGGGGATCGTCAAATACAAAAAGCTCTGAATTGACATTTGTTGTTCAGTATTTTTGCCCCAGGGATGCGAAATGGCAACAGTGCAGTGGATTTTTTGAATCCCATCCCCTCCTGAAGGTGCTGACCTTTGTTGGGGTCCAGCAATAAACGGAGATATTTATGATTTTCGGTGGGAAGATCTATGTGTTTTGGGGAGTTTTCTTTGGAGTTACATCTCATTGCTGTGAAATATGTTGGGCGAGTTTGAGAATGTTGGACCCACCCAAATAAGACAAGGAGGTACCTTCCCAGCGCAATGAAGGACAGGCATTAAAGGTGGCTTTGTCAGCATTGCCCATAAGAACTAGGAACAGGAGTAGGTCATCTAGCCCCTCGAGCCTGCTCCGCCATTCAACAAGATCATGGCTGATCTGGCCGTGGACTCAGCTCCACTTACCTGCCCGCTCCCCGTAACCCTTAATTCCCTTATTGGTTAAAAATCTATCTATCTGTGACTTGAATACATTCAATGAGCTAGCCTCAACTGCTTCCTTGGGCAGAGAATTCCACAGATTCACAACCCTCTGGGAGAAGAAATTCCTTCTCAACTCGGTTTTAAATTGGCTCCCCCGTATTTTGAGGCTGTGCCCCCTAGTTCTAGTCTCCCCGACCAGTGGAAACAACTTCTCTGCCTCTGTCTTGTCTATCCCTTTCATTATTTTAAATGTTTCTATAAGATCACCCCTCATCCTTCTGAACTCCAACGAGTAAAGACCCAGTCTACTCAATCTATCATCATAAGGTAACCCCCTCATCTCCCATGTCTTGAGATCAAATAAAAGAAAGGACTAGGGATGTCTTGTTGGCAGTAGCCATGGGTATCTGGGCAGAGGTATCTGGGCATGCCATTTTGTTAGGTCACCTTTGGCCCACCAGATGGATGTGGCAGTGCCCTCTCATTTCGGCTGTCTTACTGCAGTGGGCTGTGGAGTTTTAGGAGCAAGGAGAGGAGGCAGGTTGGATAAGAGGTGTAATTTCTATCGCAGCTAAAGAGGCCTTGTGAATCCACAGACTAATAGGAATAACAACTTGTATTTATATAGTGCCTTTAACGTAGTAAAATGTCCCAAGGCGCTTCACAGGAATGATATAAGCCAAAAAATTTAATCTGACACCGAGCCAGTTAAGAAGTTAGTGCAGGTGACCATGGTCAAAGAGGTAGGTTTTAAGGAGTGCCATGAAGGAGAAAAGAGAGGTAGAGAGGCGGAGAGGTTTAGGCAGCAAATTCCAGAGCTTAAGGCCTAGGCAACAGAAGGCATGGCCACCAATGGTTGAGCGATTATAATCAGATGCTCAAGAGTGCAGAATTAGAGGACGCAGACATCTCGGGGGGGGGGGGGGGGGTGAGATTGTGGGGCTGGAGGAGATTACAGAGATAGGGAGGGGCGAGGCCATGGAGGGATTTGAAAACAAGGAAGAGAATTTTGAAATTGTGGCGTTGCTTAACCGGGAGCCAATGTAGGTCAGCGAGCACAGGGGTGATGGGTGAGCGGGACTTGGTGCGAGTTAAGACACGGACAGACGAGTTTTGGATGACCGACCAAACATTTAAATAAAAATATTAAATTTTTTAAAAATAAAAAGCACTTCTGCCATCTCACCTGGGTCACTCAAATGTGAAACCGGCCATGGGCACTGCCAATATGCAGACAGAACCCAAATTTCCAACCGGCAGACAATTAGACCCCTTCGCACTTGTTTCTGTGCGCTACTCGGACAGAGGAGCTGTCATAGAAATATAGGAATGAGGAGGAGGCCATTCAGCCCCTTAAGCCTGTTCTGGCATTCATTGAGATCATGGCTGATCTGGATCGTAACTCCATCAACCTGCCTTGGTTCCGTAACCCTAATACCTTTGCCTAACATTACAGTATAACAGTGACTACACTTCAAAAAGCACTTAATTGGCTGTGACGTGCTTTGGGTTACACTGAGGTTGTGAAAGGCACGATATAAATGTAAGCCTCTTCCTTTCTTTTTCTAACAAAAGCTATCAATCCCAGTTTTGAAATTTGCCATTGCTCCCCAGCCTCAATAACTTTTTGGGGCAAGAGAGTTCCAGATTTCCACTAAACCTTTGTGTGGAGAAATGTTTCCTGACATCACCCCTGAACGGCCTGCCGGCTCTAATTTTAAGGTCATGCCCCCTTGTTCTGGACACTCTCACCAGAGGAAATCGTTTCTCTCTCTCTCTACCCTCTCAACTCATTTAATCATCTTAAACGCTTCAATTAGATCATCACTTAATCTTCTATACCCGAGGGAACACAAGCCTAGTCTGTGCAAATTAATTGCCTAACCATTGCCAAATCTAGTCATTTGTAAGGCTGAGCATTAGGGGCTCAGAGAAAGGGGCTATGAAAACAAATTCAGATTTTTCACCATGGAAGAGAATTTATCACTCAATTAAGACAATGCATTTTCAGTAGGGAAGAGAGAAAGTGATGTGTAAAGAACAGATCAGATACAGGCACCACTGCTCTTTTTTTTAAGGATGGCACGTAATTGGCTTTTAAACAGAAATCGTCAGTGTCAGTTGCAGTGTGAACAATTTCCTTTTTACTGCAGCTCAGAGACAGGCTATGTGGGCTGTATGTTATTCTCTCCCTGTCCTTGACTGCAGAATGTTTTTTGACGTATATTGAAGATATGATGAATACACTCGAAAGTGATATTCTGTCAATCTGTAATAGGCAGTTCATGAGCAATAATACAGTGCAGCATTTCATCAAAGGCCTCCCACTACATCCATTCCAGTTTTAAAAAGACTTGCATTCATATAGTGCCTGTCACTCTCTCAGGACATTCCAATGCGCTTTACAGCAAATAAATATTTTTCAATCGTAGATACTGTTGTAATGTAGGGAAACGCGGCAGTCAATTTGCGAATAAGGTCCCACAAACAGCAATGTGATAATGACCAGATAATCTATTTTAGTGATATTGATTGAGGGATAAAGATTGGCTAGGGGAACAGGAAGAACACCCATTCTCTTCTACGAAATAGTGCCATGGAATCCTTTATATCACCTGAGAAGGTAAACTGGGCCTCAATTTAACGTCTCATCCGAAGGACAACACCTCCGACAGTCCGGCACTCCCTCAGTACTGCACTAGGAGTGTCAGCCTAGATTTTGTATTCGAGGCTCTGGAGTGGGACTTGAACCCACAACCCACTGAGTCAAAGGGGCGAGTGCTACCCACCGAGCCATGGTTGACACAGGAAACCAAAGCAGCAGCTTTTTAATTTGGGGGTGGGGGTGGGGGGGAAGATGTTATCCTCTCAATTTCTCTCATCCTCGTGCGAAGGTGTTGACTGCTTGCTGGGGTATGGCTTTATTCTTCACTTGTGGGCCTGTACAGTCAGAGCTGGCAGTCTGTTCGAGGACATCTCGTCCAAGGCCGATTCTCTGGTTGCTCTGTGTGCTCATGAATTTGCAGCATGAGGAAGCATCTCTCCCGCCTGTGCGTGCTAACTTTCCACCAGGAGATGATAATAAGGAGCAGGAGTTCTGCCTGGTTGTCCACTCCCCAGCCCAGTTAGCTGAAGTACCTCTGCTGTTCCCCGGCTGGTATCGGTCGACACAGCAGAGACCAGGAATCGAACTTGGTTGCTCCTGGTCCGAACGGCTCGGTCACGAACTGCTGACAGCTTTCTCTGCCCTCAGGTCTAGTGTGTGGAATTGCAGCCGAAGAGGTCCCCCTTTCTCGACACCATGTTCATTGGCCCAATATCTCCATGGACACCAGCGAATATTGCTGAACGTGCGTTCATTGACTCAGACAATGCTACCCAGAATTTACTGCAGCTGTGCGTTCAAAACACCTAACTGTCATTTAAACCCCGAGTTCATGATGAATGAAGTCAAAAAAGAAATCTAGAAGCACTGAAAATACCTCACGTTTTCTACCTTCTTTTTCCTTCTCAGAATAGCTTAGCCTTATCCTTCGCCCTTTTCCTCCCTCTCACTCTTTCTCCTTCTCCCCAAAGGTGTAGTTACTAACTGCTTAAAACATGCTAGGCATTCTGAATGGTTCTCGAGAGACAAGCTGCTGCCAGATGATGATGATTTTAGTTACACGTTGCCATGGTTACATTAGCACAGCACTATTTAGCAGGCCGCTCAGTACAAGGAGACTGAAGGACATTTCTCTCCAATTTCCCTTCTCTCTTTCAGGTGCTGATCCCTGAAGGCTTTTCCAAGGATGTTTCCAAACCTTCAGCATCTTGTCCAAGTGGGCATTTTTCATTTGTAAACCTTGGACATCTATTCAACCATCAGAGGACATTCCAGCCAATCCTGATCTTATCTTCCTCCTTCCAGATTCCGGCAAAAATTACTGAACAGCGATCAGGAGCAGAAAACAGACTTATCCCCAGCATAAGCACACATAGATGTTGCAACTATCCTGGCCCACCTCAGTCAGCTCGGTGCAGACCAGGGATTGAAGTTAGGACCATCCTAGTAAGTACAGCTCAGTGCAGTCACCATCTGAACAACTGAGTTGGTGCAGAGAGGAAGCAGACATGCGCTAGAACATGGGGGGGTTGGGGGGGGGGGGGGGTGGTGCGTGCTACAACGCAAGGGGAGCGCGAGAACGAGGCGGGGGGCGAGAGAACAAGGCGGGGGCGGACGAGAAGGAAGAGGGGGGCGGGCGCGCGAAAAGGAGGGGGGCGGGGGTGGGTGCGCAAGAAGGAAGGGAGCGGGGGGCGCGCTCTGAGGGGGGCGGGGGCGCGCTCCAATGACGGGGGGGCGGGGGGCGCGCTCCAACGAGGGGGTTGGGGGCGTGCTCCAATGACGGGGGGGCGTGCTGGATCGAGGAGGGGCGCGCTAGAACACGGGGGGGGTGGGGCGCGCTGGAGCACGGGGTGGCGCGCTAAAACACGGGGGCACGATATAACACGCTGTGAGCCTACTCATGCCACCTTGCCCCTCCTCTGCTACTAACCATTTGTCTGTTCTATTGTATTTTGCAGAATTTGCGGCCAACCCTGACGAGGCTGAAGCCGATGCAGACGATTATTCAGATGTGGGCGAGCCTGAAGAGAACATCTTCCAATCCCACTTTCCAGACTAAGAGCATGGGGGTGAGGGGGAGGGGCAGGGGGGAGGATAAAGCCCCCACTGTTGCACTCACTCTGGAGGAGTGGCCCATTGAAGTGCAGGTGGTTGAGACGCTGTCGGGGCACATGACGAAGGGAATGTCAGAGGTAGCTGCCGCAATAAGGGAGCACGGCCAGACCCCGCGGCCATTGACGGAATCAATTGCCACTCCCACTTTATACCAACCTCTGAAAAGGCCCAAGCCGGGCCTTCCACATTACCACCTGCCCACGCACCCCCGCCATCAAGAAATGCGCATTACCCGAGATGCTCAAAAAAATAAGCTTGGTACCAACCCGAGAAACACTGCGCCAGCACCTGCGGGCAGGGGTGGAGTCACCAAGACCAAGGGCAGCAGGTGGTACTTAGAATAAGGTGGAGGAGAGATGGGTGCAGCCTTTGTTTGCTGCTGTTGTTATTATTGTTGTTACTGCTTTAACTGTTCTCAAGATGCCAATGGTCCTCTCTATTATGCTGCGCGTCGCAATGTTGTATTCCCGGTCAGTTTCCGTCCGGGTCACATGTAGGGGCGTCGTGAGCCAGGTGGCGAGGCCGTACCGTGTCCCCCAGCAGACAGCTCTGACCTTCTGGCTGCTGCTCAAACATGGCAGATATAATGCTCTCGCGTAGGATGAATGCATCATTGGTGCTGCCATGATGTGATGCAAGTCACCACTGACAAGCTTCACATTCACGGAGTGGAAGCCTTTTCTGTTCCTGCGATCCTCCAAAGGTGCTCGCAAGGCGATGTGGATACAATCAATGAAGCCCTGTACCTTTGGGAAGCCCGCATGCCTGGAGAAGCCCACAGCCTAGTCACACATTGCCTGGGCAGTCATGGGGAACTTTATGTAGTCATTCCTCTGGGCATATAGTGCAGCAGTCACCTGCCAAATGCAGATATGTGCTGAATGTTGAGAAATAGCGCACACATCCCCAGTTGTGGCCTGGAATGATCCAGATGCATAAAATGAAAGTGCAGCTGTAACCTTCACTTCAACTGACAAAGCAGTCCTTCTGATGCTTCTAGGACGCAGGTCTGCTTTTATTAACTCACAGATTTCGGTTACAACTTATTTGCGGAAACGCAGCCTTCTCACAAAGTCTGCATCAATCAGGTGCAGGTATGAACGCCTGTCTCGATATACCCGATGTGGGTAAGATCTCCTGCCCATTAGCCTATGTGCTCTGAGATTCCTCAGATGATGATGCCTAATCAATCTTCTCTCCCGCAGCACAATCATGTAGAAGGCTTGCACGAGGTATGGCATTGTCAATATTGCCCCCATAATTTAATTGTAGCTTTGCAGGAAGCTCAAAACAGCAGAACAAAGCACTCACACCTTCTTTTTTCTCTCTCTCCCCAAAGTGGACGCCCTAGTATGGACCACACCCTGGTCTGCACATGCACAATAGGCTTGCTTACATCGGGAAGCTAGGCATTCAATTAAGGAACGAAGTCTAATACAATTGTTCAATTTTTTTATGTTTTTCCGGACACAGGGGCTCGGCTTCCACCGCCCCCCTCCCCCCAGGCTTCTTTTGAAGCCGAGCTCCCTAGCCCGTGTCCAGGCGAGGGAGCGATTCTGCCGGCCAACGCTCCAACTCTCGAGCCGGGTGAGGAGATGTTCGGTAGTGGCGTGGTACGTTGAAAAACATAAAAAATTAAAGAATTGCATTAGACTTCCATTTTCTTCCTTTTGACTTTGAAAATATTAAACCATGATGCATTTCTTTGCCTCCTTGACTTCCTCCAAAACTTCACTAAAAACAATGGCATCTTTCTACGCTGATTTTTTTAATGTGCGTTGCTTTTTCTTAAGTGCCCAGAGGTTTTTTGGGAGGGGTCACATACGCCGTCCAAGGAAAAAGTAAGTTGGCCAAACTTGCTTAAAGGTGAAAAACTGCCGCAAACATCAGGTTACACCCCCTATGACGCAAAAAAATTCCAAACCTAAAAAAATCATACCTAACTGAGTTACGCTGGCGCAGAAACTTTGGGGAAACTTGGAGATTTTAATTTACTCCAAAAAAAAAGGTGCACGCAAAAAAAACGGCACAGAAAACTGGGGAAAATTGAGCCCTTCGTGTCCTCCTCACAACTTGCTTTCCCATCTATCTTTGTATCATCAGCAAATTTAGCTACATTACACTCGGTCCCTTTATCCAAATCATTAATATAGATTGTAAATAGTTGAGGCCCCAGCACTGATCCCTGTGGCACCCCACTTGTTACAGTTTGCCAACCTGAAAATGACCTATTTATCTCGACTCACTATTTTCTGTTATAGTTAGTCAATCCTCTATCCATGCTAATATATTACCCCCAACCCCGTGAAATTTTATCTTGTAGGTAGGTATGAGAACACAATGACGCAAAAAAATCCTAACCTAAAAAAATCGTACCTAACTGGGCTACGCTGGCGCAGAAACTGGGGAAAATTGAGCCCTTTGTTAGAACGAATGTGCTGAAAGTTAGTCCAAACCATATCATTCAAGTCTTGTATGATTTTAAATTATTTACAAAACCAATCTGCTTTTGAGTTTGAATTATTTAAATTAAAAAAAAAAAGACTCGGGTTGAATTCACATGAAATATGCCTGATTGATGACTAAAGAATTTTTCTTAAATTCTATTCAAACTTTGTATTTTACTTCATCTCCAGTTACAGCACAATATAACTCCAGTGCTCAGGCAGTCACTTGGCAGAGTACCCAGCTCAGAGTTCCTTTGTGCCTATGCTGTATGCCTTCTTGTGCTTTACAGAAACAGACAAGCATCCATACTTGGGCTATGCTTGATTACACAAGAACAGTTCTTCATTGGCGCAGTATCAGAAATAGAAATGAATCAAAAGTCAATTTAGAACCAATGCCAGGATAAATATTTGCTTAGAGTGAGGAGAGTATGGATTAATCTTTCAAGTGAGGTAACAGGTCGGGACCATTGGAGGGAGCAGCGTGCGGCGGTATACCACTGCAGGGAGCAGCGCGTGCTGCTGCAGGAGGGCGACGGCTGCGAAGCCAGGTCGCTGATTGCAGTGCGGGCAGACACAGCAGGAGGGGCGAAGGAGCGGCAAGAGTCCGTAGAGGGAAGTGATCGGAGCCCAGAAGAGGTGTGAATCTGGGGCCCAGAGGAGGCGAGGGCCCAGGGGCAGCACAGGCCAGCCCACACTGTGATACGTGCGCGCGCTCGGTCTGTGCAGCGGAGCTGGTCTCCAGTTAGTCTTGGGTAATCCTTGCCACTGGACCAAGACCTAGCTCTGTCAAGCCCGTGTGGTGGCTGGTATGCAACGGCCACCACAAGTTAAAAAAATCCACACACAGGCATCTTCCACCCTTCACGATGTAGTTCGGGATCTGGAATATTAGGTCCTTCATTGAAACACCTGTGAACTCATCCCTTTTTGGCGTGGAAGCAAGTCATCCTCGCTTCGAGGGACCGCCTATGATGATGATGATGATGACTATTGTTCAAAATAATTAGAATTTATAAATTGCCTGATCATGTATTCAAACTATATCACGCAGTGAATTATATTTTCAATTCAGTGGATACCATGACGGGAGAGTTAATGGACTCGATGGATGGGCTTCAATGGGCAGAAAAATCTCTTCTCATCCCTGATGTTTTCAAAATTCTTTCTGCAATCCTATCATCATATCAAACAAATCCCCAGTGTTACAACTCGGTTATACGGAGTTCTGGTGCATTAACTCAGGATCTGTACTCTATGCAGATGGATTGAGTGGAGCTACTTCCTTTAGAAAGTATAGCAACTTTCCCGACCTCAGTATAGCACTTATTGGCTGTAAAGCACTTTACAGCCAATGAGGCACTTATTGAAGGTTGTCACTGTTGTGATATAGGGAAACCAGGCAACCAATCAATGTGTGAACAGCACGCTAGTACACAAAGCACACTAGAACACCAGTGTGACAATGCGATAATGGCCAGATGATAAACATTGGCCATGTAACTGGGGAGAACTCATCTGCTCTTCTTTGAAATAGCACCTTGGTGCATTTCAGAGCTCCTGATGCCCTGAAGTTGTGAAAGATGTGGTATAAACGCTAGTTATTTCTCTTTTATTAAACACACAGAAATATCCCACACTTCAGGAAAGTCTGTGACAGATCGCAGAATGGATTCAGAGCGGAGAAAACGTTAACATAGGACACTTTTTTTTGCATGCAGTCAGAGGCAAATACTCCGATCGAAGCCAAATGTAAATGTAAAATGGAACAACTCCTCAAGCTGCATTAATTGGGATGTTGATGTATTCCAACTGTGGCAGGATTGTGAAGCAGCATTTGAAGTGACCCTTCTACCACTAAAGGTTTGGATTTTTGCTTTGTTTTGTCACCTTCCACCCCCCGCACCTCAAACCTGTGCATATTCTTCATGTGAAGTCAAGGTGATGTCCAGGCGGCTATTCAAACCCTGGCTAAACTCGTCTTTCCTCTCTCCCAGGATGCGGAGGCCAATTTATCGTGCCCTCGCCATCACCACAGGTTGATACGAGTTAACTTACCATAGACCGGGATTGACTGGACCCTACCCTGGTCTGTGTGGATCAGCTCCATACTGAGTCGTGCCTTTCCCAACAGGGCCATCAGAGCAAACTTCTAACTGAAGACTTTCGTTCGATTTTGGTTCAAAACTGAAATAAACCTCAGTGATTATATGGTCTGTTTTCATTATAATCGGGTCTTATATTTAGAGAGGGTTCGGAAGAAAGTTACTAGAACGGTTCCAGGGATGAGGGATTACAGTTATGTGGAGATACTGGAGAAACTGTTGTTGTTCTCTGTAGAGCAGAGACGGTTAAAAGGAGATTTGATAGAGATGTTTAAAGTCATGAAGGGTTTAGGTGGAGTAAATAAAGAGAAACCATTTCCAATGGCTGAAGGGTCAGTAAGCGGAGGGCACAGATTTAAGGTGATTACAAAAGAACCAGAACCATTCCCATCATGTCCATTCTGGCTCTTTGAAAGAGCTGTCCAATTAATTCCACTCCCCTGCTCTTTCCCAGTAACCCTATAAATTGTTCCTTTGGAAGAATATATCCTTCGCTTTTTAAAGTTATTATTGAATCTGTGTCCACTAGTTACCGACAAGAAACAATTAATTGTTGCAATGGGACACTAGGGTATTTTGGGCTGGATAAATTAAGATGGGCCAAATGACCTTCCTCCTCTATAATTATTGTGAGATCTGGACTGTGCAGAGCAATATGATGTCAGGACTGAGTCAGTAACTTTCCGAGATGACGCCTTTCAAACTGAACGTTAAACCAAGAGCCAGTCTGTTCAGGCGGGCATAAACTATCCCATTTGTCCCTCAACCAACACCACCAAACAGATTAGCTGGTCTCGGACGGTACCACTGGCTCTCTGGTACCTCACCGCGGCCGAGATTGGATAGATTTTTTTTGGGCTACGAGTAAATCTCCACAACGGAGGACAATCCTGTTTTCATCCATCATCTGCAAACAGGCACTTTCCAAAAGGGGTTGCTGTCGAGCAATTGAGGAGCAGGAATGTTAAATGATTTTTCTCTTGCTTAGCCCAGGGAGACACTGGAGTCAACTGCTGTGTCCTGTTGTCCACCATTATTGAGCCCAGCGAACTAAAAACAGAGCAGGGTCTGAGCCTGGGATCTCCACGAGGTGAATGGCTCAGTAGCACGTTGGAGGGGTTGGGTGCAGCCACTGGGTTAATACTTCGATCCATCCCACTCTTCTACAGGAAAGGAAAGAGGGGATGTCTCCACTGACTTCATGTCAAGGGTCACAATTGCAATGAAGCTGTTACTTCAGGGTTAATTATATGAAGACTGCACCATATTGGAGAGGCAGAAAGTTGGGAGTGTTCTGAGCCTGTGACTCTCCACAGACTGAGCTCCTCCTTTCAAAAAGAAAAAGAAAATAGGCCTTGCATTTATATAGTATATTTCATGACTTCTGGATGGCCTAAAGCGCTTTACAGCCATTTAAGTGTTTTTTGAAGTGTAGCCATTGTTGTAATGTCAGAAACACGGCAGCCGATTTGCACACAGCATGCTCCTGTATACAGCAATGTGATAATGACCAGATTATCTGTTTTAGTGATGTCGGTTGAGGGATAATACTAGCTAGGACACCAGGGAGAACTCCCCGGCTCTTCGAAATAGTGCCATGGGATCTTTTACACCCACCTGAGGCGTTTAACGTCTCATCCGAAAGACAGCACCTCCGACAGTCAATATTACTGGCCATGGCAAGGCCAGGCAATTTCCCCACACGTTTAAAAATAACATCAGGGGCCAGTAGTTCTATTAAATGAATGGAGGCCCAGCGGCTCATAAAGCAGCAAGTCTGCTTAGGTGAGGAGGGGGCTGCAAAGGGTACCCACCCATATCAGAGTGCTATATAACTCAGTCTGTCATTAGGAAAGAGTCTTGCTATTGGTTTTCTGTTGCCCTGTTTGAGTGCCTGAAGTTTGGCTCTGTGTATAAAACAAACACGAGCAGTGCAGGAAAAGACTGCATGGTTGGCATTAGCAACCGTTGCCAGGAGACAGCTACTTAAGTTTCTTTTTTTTAAAAAAAACAGCACCACACAGCAATCTTGATGCGAGGGTTGTGCGAAGCTTCCTTAACACACAAATTGCTTAGGGCAGAAACTAAATCTTTTCGTTCACGGTCGTGCATGTGCACACGCGCTCAAGACAGTGGAGGGAGTTGCTGCAAAAACGTCAACTATCCCCAGAGCTCCCTCTAATGGCTCAGTGGGTTAATGTACAGGCCAGGAGGACACCGGCAGCTTCAATTAGTGGTTTATAGTCACACCAGACACTGTCACCCTCAGTACCTATAACCCAGGAAGAAAAAAAGACCAGCCAGCGTAGCCGCTCCCAGTTGCTACCTAGCAACCTCTAATGGTAACATATGCGTGTGGCTGTCAGGTAAGGGCTGGATCGGATGTGGCTGTGATCCCACCCCCACCCCCCTCACCACGGTCAAAATGCCCGCTGCTACACACACTCACTTTGGCGCACGCATGAAGATTAGCCACTTGAGTGAGATATCGGAAAGCACCCTGTCTCAAAGGCGCTATATAAATGCATGTCGTTGTTGTTGCCATGGAACCGTACCCGTTTTAAGTCTTGAGCAACACAGGAACAGGAGTAGGCCATTCAGCTCCTCAAACCAGTTTTGCCATTCAATGAGATCAGGGCTGATCTGTAACCTAACTCCATCCACCCGCCTTGTATCAATATCCCTTAATACCCTTGGCTAGCAAAAATTTATCAATCTTAGATTTAAAATAATTAATTGAGCTAGTATCTACTGCTTTTTGTGAGAGAGAATTCCACACTTAAAAGACGTGCATTTCTATAGTGCCTGTCACGACCACCGGACATCCCAAAGCACTTTACAGCCAACTTTTTGAGGTGTAGTCACTGTTGTAGGAAACACAGCAGTCAATTTGTGCACAGCAAGCTCCCACAAACAGCAATGTGATAATGATCAGATCATTTGTTTTAGTAATGGGGGGTTGAGGGATAAATATTGGCTAGGGCACCCTGCTCTTCGAAATAGTGTTATGGGATCTTTTATGTCCACCTGAGTCACGTCCACCTCGGTTTAACGTCTCATCCGAAAGGCGGCACCTCCGACAGTGCAGCATTCCCTTAGTACTGCACTGGAGTGTCAGCCTAAATTTTTCTGCTCAAGTGACTGGAGTGGGGCTTGAACCCACAACCTCTGACTGAGAGACGAGGGTGCCTCCAACTGAGTCACAGCTGACACTCCTACCACCCTTTGTGTGAAGAAGTGTTTCCTAACTCTCTCCTGAATGGCCTGGTTCTGATTTTAAGGTTATGTCCCCTTGTCCTAGACTTCTCTACCAGCAGAATAAGTTTGTCTATCCTATCAATTCCTTTCAAAATCCTAAATTCAAAATCTGAGAGAGGAAGGGCAATAACATGATAATGAGAAACCTTCACACAATCAAAGATCTGGTGAAATTTCACTTTCTCCCTCACTGGTGTATATCCTAACTTTCCGCAGTGGATCACCACTTCAAATGTCAACCTATATTTTAGATGCTGAAGTATTTCCAGAATTGACACTTTTATTTCACATGTTCAGTAAGCATGTTCAATTTTTTTCCTATCTCTGGGGTGGGTACGGATTAATCCCTGGTGGCGTAATCGGACTCCGAACTACTAGCAGGTGGTGTGACACTAAGTGACTGAGATCAAGGGGACACATTGTGCGTGTGAGCCGTTGGCCACTTGGGGCCTTTTAACTCGCATTAAAAAAACTATGACTTTAGATTAGATGCTATGTTTGAGCAGGGGTTAGTTCTGTTTAATTATTACACTGGCAAAAATGAGCCTCTCTTCAGAAACAATGCAACAAGGTCATTTTGTTCACATTTAATGATCAGATCGTCTCTTAATTTATTTTCAGAACACACGGTGAATATTTTGGTTGCAGCTTGTTGATGCAACCAGTAAATATAAATAGGTAAAATTCTATTCCTTCCAGCCCACCTCGTTTCATAATCTCCTTCTTTCATTTTGTCCTATTAGTTCTGCTCGATCATTTCTTTACTGGTAATTCCGTTCCCGTTCCCATTTCTTGCAGCGCATGTGCTGTCCTTCAGATCCATGCACTGTCTGCCTGTTCCACTGGTTCAGAACCGGGCAGAAACCAAGCGCAGGCAGCGGAAAGAGCGTGCGGCAAACCAGGCCCACCCACCCCTTCCCTCAACGACTATCGGTCCCACTTGTGACAGAGTCTGTGGCTCTCGTATTGGACTGTTCAGCCACCAAAGAACTCACTTCAGGAGTGGAAGCAAGTCTTCCTCGATTCTGAGGGACTGCCTATGATGGTTCAAGTGGATATTAAAGATCCCATGCTTGATCTTCAATCCCCCAGTGCCCTGTCCAACAACTTTTCCCCAACCAACACCACCACTAATAAGATAAATTGCTCCAAAAGCAAAATACTGCGGATGCTGGAAATCTGAAATAAACACAGAAAATGCTGGAAATACTCAGCAGGTCAGGCAGCATCTGTGGAGAGAGAAGCAGCGTTAACGTTTCAGGCCTGTGACCTTTCATCAGAACTGGAAAAAGTTAGAGCTGGTACAGCCACTCCCCTTCCCACGGCACCTTCCCGTGCAAGCGCAGGAGATGCAACACCTGACCTTCTACCTCCTCCCTTCCCACCGTCCAGGGCCCTAAATACTCCTTCCAAGTGAAACAGCGATTTACTTGAACTTCTTGCAATTTAGTATACTGTATTCACTGCTCACGATGCAGTCTCCTCGACACTGGGGAGACCAAATACAGATTGGGTGACCGCTTTGCAGAACACCTCCGTTCAGTCCGCAAGTGTGACCCAGACCTTCCGGTCGTCTGTCACTTTAATTCTCCGCTCCACTCCCACCCTGACCTTTCTGTCCTCGGCCTCATACACTGTTCCAATGAAGCTCAACCTACCCTTGAGGAGCAGCACCTCATCTTTCGATTAGGCACTTTACAGCCTTCTGGAATCAACATCGAGTTCAACAATTTTAGACCATAACCTTGCCCTTATTTTTTCAGATGGCAGCTGTTGATGACTCTGCCATTCCAATTTACATCTCCTCTAGACCCATCTTTTGTTTTTTTACTTGTCCCATTACCACCTCCTTCTGCCTTACACCATCATCCTTTTTGTCATTTAATCTCCCCTGCCTTCCACCCTCTCACAGACCTGCCTTTTTGGTCTTTCCTCGCCTCGTTCTGCTGCTGCAGTTGCTTAAAACCTGTTAAACCTCTAACTTTTTCCAGTTCTAACGAATGGTCATTGACTTGAAACGATATCGCTGTCTCTCTCTCCGCAAATGCTGCCTGACCTGCTGAGTATTTCCAGCATCTTCTGAACCAGTACAGTTCATAGAATCATAGAAATTTACAGCACAAAGAGAACATACGAACATAAAAGGAGCAGGAGTCGGCCATTTGGCCCTTCGAGTCTGCTCCGCCATTCAATAAGATCATGGCTGATCTGATCATGGACTCAGCTCCACTTCCCTGCCCGCTCCCGATAACCCTTTACTCCCTTATCACTCAAAAATCTGTCTACCTCCACCTTAAATATATTCAATACCCAGCCTCCACAGCTCTCTGGGGCAGAGAATTCCACAGATTTACAACCTTCAGAGAAGAAATTTCTCCTCATCTAAGTTTTAAATGGGCGGCCCCTTATTCTAAGACTACGTCCCCTAGTTTTAGTTTCCCCTATGAGTGGAAATATCCTCTCTGCATCCACCTGTCGAGCCCCCTCAGTATCTTATAAGTTTCAATAAGATCACCTCTCAAGTCTTCTGAACTCCAATGCGTATAGGTCCAACCTACTCAACATTTCCTCATAAGTCAACCCCTCATCTCCGGAATCAACCTAGTGAACTTCCTCTGAACTATCCAGGCTAATCCCACTTTCCAGCTCTTGGTCCATAGCCTTGTAGGTTACGGCACTTCAAGTGCATATACAAGTACTATTTAAATGTGCCTCTATCACTCTTTCAGGCAGTGAGTTCCAGACCCCCACCATCCTCTGGATGAAAACATTTCCCCAAATCCCCTCTAAACCTCCCCCCAATTACTTTAAATCTATGCCACCTGGTTATTGAACCCTCTGCTAAGGGGGATAGGTCCTTTCTATCCACTCTATCTGAGCCCCTCATAATTTTATACACCTCAATCAGGTCTCCCCTCAACCTCCTCTGTTCCAAAGAAAAGAGCCCCAGCCTAGCCTCATAGCTAAAATTCTCCAGTCCAGGCAACATCCTCGGAAATCTCTGTACCCTCTCTGATGCAATCACATCTTTCCTGTAATGTGGTGACCAGAACTGCTCACAGTACTCCAGCTGTAACCTAACTAGTGTTTTATACAGTTCACACCTCTGTTCATAATCTATGCCTCGGCTAATAAAGGCAAGTATCCCGTGTGCCTTCTTAACCACCTTATCTATCTGTCCTGTTACCTTCAGGGATCTGTGGACATGCATTCCAAGGTCCCTCTGTTCCTCTACACTTCTCAATGTCCTACCATTTATTGTGTATTTCCTTGCCTTGTTAGCCCTCCACAAATGCATTACCTCACACTTCTCCAGATTGAATTCCATTTGCCACTGTTCTGCCCACCTGACCGGTTCATTGATATCTTCCTGCAGTCTATAGCTTTCTTCTTCATCATCAACCACATGGCCAATTTTTGTACTGTCTGCAAACTTCACAATCATAACCCCTACATTCAAGTCCAAATCATTGATATATACCATAAAAAGCAAGGGACCCTGAGGTTCCAGCGGAAATCCAACTGGAAACATCCTTCCAGTCACAAAAATACCCATCATCCATTACCTTGTGCTTCCTGCCTCTGAGCCAATTTTGGATCCAACTTGCCACTTTGCTTTGGAACCCATGGGCTTTTACTTCGTGACCAGTCTGCCACGTGGGACCTTATCAAAAGCCTTGCTCAAATTCACATACACTACATCAAACGCACTACCCTCATCGACCTTCCTTGTTACCTCCTCAAAAAATTCAATTAAGTTAGTCAGACATGACCTTTCCTTAACAAATCCATGCTGACTGTCCTTGATTAATCCGTGTCTTTCTAAATGAAGATTTAACCTGTCCTTCAGAATTTTTTCCAATAATTTTCCCACCACCGACCTTACTGGCCTGTAGTTACTCAGTCTATCCCTTTCTCCCTTTTTAAACAACGGTACAACTTTAGCAGTCCTCCAGCTGTTGTTAGTCAATATATAATAAAGCTTGTTGTTTAAAACCACTCGGACCCGATTCATGCTATTGTTGCAGGACTAACGGCCCTTTGTTGCGACCCTAACCATAGAAAATCCGCCAACACTCCTTAAAACCTAGCTCTTTGACCAAGCTTTTGGTCACCTGTCAAGTTTTGCCTGATCACGCTCGTGAAGTTCCTTGGGACGTTTTACTATGTTAAAGGAACTATATAAATGCAAGGTCTTGTTGTCCAGCTCAGTGGAATTGCCCTCGCTTGGTTCCACAAAGCGGAGGTGTTTTAAAAAAAATACAGCGGTTCCATTTCCCGCCCCGCTTTTGCCAATTCTGGATTTTAACACCACTGCTTTGGCGGCGGCTGAGGTTCCTGCCGGACTCAGGTGGGCACCTGATAAACGAATGCAGATCGGGGTCCCACGACGCCATTATAGCCAGGTAAAATCATGCTGGCAGCTTTCGGGAGTACACAGAGCACCTCCTTCAAGGCGAGTGAAGAAAGTTCAAGTCCTGGACTCCTCCTGCGAGCGCTCCCCACCCCCTCTCCGCAAGTCACCTGGTACTGGCTGGGGGCCCACAGCCACCCAATCTTCCACTCCCGCACCCACCCCAGTCAGCTGCTGCATTCAGTCTGTCCGTTTCAATTGGCAGACCAATTGAACAAGTTCTTTGGTTCGGTATTCACTAAGGAGGACACAAACAACCTTCCGGATATAAAAGGGGCCAGAGGGTCTAGTAAGAAGGAGGAACTGAGGGAAATCCTTATTAGTCGGGAAATTGTGTTGGGGAAATTGATGGGATTGAAGGCCGATAAATCCCCAGGGCCTGATGGTCTGCATCCCAGAGTACTTAAGGAGGTGGCCTTGGAAATAGCGGATGCATTGACAGTCATTTTCCAACATTCCATTGACTCTGGATCAGTTCCTATCGAGTGGAGGGTAGCCAATGTAACCTCACTTTTTAAAAAAGGAGGGAGAGAGAAAACAGGGAATTATAGACCGGTCAGCCTGACATCGGTAGTGGGTAAAATGATGGAATCAATTATTAAGGATGTCATAGCAGCGCATTTGGAAAGAGGTGGCATGATAGGTCCAAGTCAGCATGGATTTGTGAAAGGGAAATCATGCTTGACAAATCTTCTGGAATTTTTTGAGGATGTTTCCAGTAGAATGGACAAGGGAGAACCAGTTGATGTGGGTATTTGGACTTTCAGAAGGCTTTCGACAAGGTCCCACACAAGAGATTAATGTGCAAAGTTAAAGCACATGGGATTGGGGGTAGTGTGCTGACGTGGATTGAGAACTGGTTTGCAGACAGGAAGCAGAGTAGGAGTAAATGGGTACTTTTCAGAATGGCAGGCAGTGACTAGTGGGGTACCGCAAGGTTCTGTGCTGGGGCCCAGCTGTTTACATTGTACATTAATGATTTAGACGAGGGGATTAAATGTAATATCTCCAAATTTGCGGATGACACCAAGTTGGGTGGCAGTGTGAGCTGCAAGGAGGATGCTATGAGGCTGCAGAGTGACTTGGATAGGTTAGGTGAGTGGGCAAATGCATTGCAGATGAAGTATAATGTGGATAAATGTGAGGTTATCCACTTTGGTGGTAAAAACAGAGAGACAGACTAATGTCTGAATGGTGACAGATTAGGAAAAGGGGAGGTGCAACGAGACCTGGGTGTCATGGTACATCAGTCATTGAAGGTTGGCATGCAGGTACAGCAGGCGGTTAAGAAAGCAAATGGCATGTTGGTCTTCATAGCGAGGGGATTTGAGTACAGGGGCAGGGAGGTGTTACTACAGTTGTACAGGGCCTTGGTGAGGCCACACCTGGAGTATTGTTTACAGTTTTGGTCTCCTAACTTGAGGAAGGACATTCTTGCTATTGAGGGAGTGCAGCGAAGGTTCACCAGACTGATTCCCGGGATGGCGGGACTGACATATCAAGAAAGACTGGATCAACTGGGCTTGTATTCACTGGAGTTCAGAAGAATGAGAGGGGATCTCATAGAAACGTTTAAAATTCTGACGGGTTTAGACAGGTTAGATGCAGGAAGAATGTTCCCAATGTTGGGGAAGTCCAGAACCAGGGGTCACAGTCTAAGGATAAGGGGTAAGCCATTTAGGACCGAGATGAGGAGAAACTTCTTCACCCAGAGAGTGGTGAACCTGTGGAATTCTCTACCACAGAAAGTTGTTGAGGCCAATTCACTAAATATATTCAAAAAGGAGTTAGATGAAGTCCTTACTACTAGGGGGATCAAGGGGTTTGGCGAGAAAGCAGGAATGGGGTACTGAAGTTGCATGTTCAGCCATGAACTCATTGAATGGCGGTGCAGGCTCGAAGGGCCGAATGGCCTACTCCTGCACCTATTTTCTATGTTTCTATGTTAATTCCCCGAGCCTCAAAGTTAGTCCTGCGAGTACGCTTTGAATTCACTCCTTGCCCAAAATTCACCGAGGATTAAAATTAACCACTCCCCTCCCTCCCACCGCCCAGTCTTGGACAAGCTGCAGTTTTCTCCAGATACACAGTTGGTTTACCAATTTTCACACTATATAAACCTCAGCTCATCTAAAACTATGCTGGCCATGCCAAGTACTGCTCACTCATCACCTCATGACCTACATTGGCTCCCAGTCCTCCAACACCTCCAAATTTTAAATTCTCAACCTTGTGTCTAAATGCCTTTGTAGACTCTCCCCTCATATCTCTTAAACCTCTTCCAACCCTATGAGAACTCTCTGTTCCTGCCCCTCCACATGTTCCACCATTGACGGCTGTGCCTTCAGCCACCCAGGCCCTACTGTCTGGAATTCCCTCCACAAACCCCTATACCAGTCCACCTCCCTCTCCTCCTTTAAGACCCTTCCGAAAACCCTCCTCTGACCAAGGTTTTAGTTATCCCTCCAACCGCCATCTTTGGCTCAGTATCCATTTTTGTCTAATTACACCTCTTGTGAAGCGCCTCTGTGAAACGCATCAAACTAAAACTAACCCCACTGCCCTGTTCTCTCTCTCCTTAGCACTATATGATCATCCCATCAATCTGAGCTACATTCAAAGTGAGATTCAAGAGGTGAAATGACGAGAGTTTCATTGGCTGAACCAAGTTAGTTCCCAATCTCTCCCATTGCTCTCATTACTTTCAGTAAATGGGATTCTGTGATTGCATGCTGGGTGTTGGCATTTTAATTAACTATTATTCTGAACAGTAGTGTTTCTCGGCACCGGTTATTTTATCCCTTTTTGGATACATTAGGAGTTATTTTAACCTAACCCGCCCATCGGGAAACTGACGGGATTGGGTGCAACGCTGGGTTTTTATCTCCCATCCAACCTTACTTTCCATCGCGGTCACTGCCAAGTAATATCGGCAAGATGTAAAACCAGCACTGCACCCAATCCCGTGATGACTTGTGTTAAAATTGCAGTGCCCCCTATTAACAGCATGTATCGGTACGGTTTGAATACATTCATCGCAGAGATCACAGAAGAGTCAGAGCAAAGTTTACTGCTGACAGACTAGGGAACACAATCCAAACAGAACAAACAGCCGCGCTGACCAAAGTGCATGGATGCAGATCTGCACATGGAACCAAAAGCAGATGGGCACTCCATCTCCTACAGATAATTAGACAAAGATGCGGATGGGCACTGGGACCAAAAGGCACTTTGCAACCCTTGTAAAGTGCTAGCAGACACTTGTGTACTTTCTCATAAGGGATCCTGAACAAAAAAAAACTTAAAAAAATTTAAAGCCTTGCCTAAAGATGCCGCCTGTGAATAAATGTCTGGGGAGGCAGAGCGAGCGGCATGTGTCAGGCACCCTGCTGCTTTTATTACTACAAAAGCTTCCAGCTCACGCTAAGGCATAAAGTATTTACACAAAATTACAACACGAAGCAGGCCTGAAGGCACTTCTCTTGTGAAGCAGATATGTTCCAATGTACCCTGTTTATTAAACTATTTATTTTTTATTGTTGAAAGAAACCATACGCTCTCTGCTGGGGCAGGAATCAACAACAACAACTTTTATTTATATAGCGTCTTTAACGTAGTAAAATGTCCTCAGGCGCTTCACAGCAGTGTTATAAGACACAACAGATAAAGCCACATAAGAAGAAATTACGGCAGATGACCAAAAGCTTGGATAAAGAGGTAGGTTTTAAGGAGCATCTTACAGGAGGAAAGCGAGGTAGAGAGGCAGAGAGGTTTAGGGAGGGAGTTCCAGAGCTTAGGGCCTAGGCAGCTGAAAGCATGGCCACCGATGGTTGAGCAGTTATAATCAGGGATGTTCAAGAGGGCAGAATTTGAGGAACACAGACATCAGAATCCGACAATCGGACTGCATATTCCAGACTGGAATTCAGTGATTTTCCCTCAACGGTACTCAATCTTACATTCAGGACACATCATCTTGCTTTTCAATAGTCGTGCCTTGGTTAGACCACACTGGAGTATTGTGCACAGCTCTGGTCTATATAGAGGCACTAGATATAGAGGCACTGGCTAAGGTGCAAACAGGTTTCACAAGGATGATACTAGAACTGAGTGTTTACAACTATCACAAAAGGTTGAACAGGCTGAGGCTCTTTTTTCCAGAAAAGAGAAGGCTGAGGGGTGACCTGATCGAGGGCTTTATGTTTCTGAAAGGGTTCGATAAGAGTAGACATAGAGAAAGTATTTCCACTTTTGGGGTGTCCAAAACTAGAGGTCATAAATATAAGATAGTTACTAATGAATCCAATAGGGAAACTTTGTTACTCAGAGAGTTAGAATACGAAACTCGCTATCACAAGGAGTAATTGAGAGGAATAGCATAGATGCTTTTAAGGGGAAGCTAGATAAACACATGAGGGAGAAAGGAGTAGAAGGATATGTTGATGACGTTCGAGGAAGAAGGGTGGGAGGAGGGTCGTGTGGAGCATAAACACCAACATCGACCAGTTGGGCCGAATGGTCTGTTTCTGTGCTGTAAATTCTATGTAAGTTGGTTTGGGAAAAAGACTTGTTTACGTCCAGATAGATATATTGCAGAGCTCCGCCAATCCCTTTTCAACTGGAAGCTTCAATGTTATCACACTTCTTTGCATTTGCTTTACAGGAACGATAGTGGATTAAGGTACTGGAGATGTTTTACGCAAACAACTGGATGATGGGAATCTGAAAAACCAGGACTGGAGACAGAATAGCTGGATTCAACAACAACAACTTGTTTTTATATAGCGCCTTTAATGTAGTGAAACGTCCCAAGACGCTTCAGAGGAGTATTACGCACTAAAAATGACACCGAGCCGCATAAGTAGAAATTAGCTCAGGTGACTAAAAGCTTGGTTAAAGCCCTGTTTTAACGAGCGATTTGAAGGAAGAAAGAGAGGCGGAGCGGTTTAGGCAAGGAGTTCCAGAGCTTAGGGCCTAGGCAACAGAAGGCACAGCCACCAATGGTTGAGCGATTACAATCAGGGATGCTCAGGAGGGCAGAATTAGAGGAGCACAGACATCTCGGGGGATGGGGGGGGGGGAAGCTGGAGATTATTACAAAGATAGGGAGGGGGTGAGGCCATAGAGGGATTTGAAAACAAGGATGAGAATTTTGAAATCGAGTATTGCTTAACCGGAAGCCAATGAAGGTCAGTGAGCACAGGGATGATGGGTGAGTAGGACTTGGTGCGAATTAGGACAGGGGCAGCCGAGTTTTGGATCACCTCAAGTTTAAGTAGGGTAGAATGTTGGACGCCAGCCAGGAGTGCATTGGAATAGTCAAATCGAGAGGTAACAAAGGTATGGATGAGGGTTTTGATAAGTCCTTACTATACAGTATAAATGCACACAAGGCCCATGCTTGAGAGGTCAGTCTGTGACCTGTCCTTTATTTCATAACACTCAAGTGAAGGAAGTGGGTGGAGCTTCCCCTTTTATATCTGAGGGTCTAGGTTCGGAGTGTCTCCCACAAGTTCACCACCGAGTGGTCAGCGTTTTCACAGTGTACAACTTAGGTCAGATTATACATGGGTTACAATGCTGGTTGAATACATGACATCACCTCCCCCCCCAAAGTCTACTTGGGATCACAGGTTGAGTCTCTCTGGTGGTTTACGCTCCCTTGTAGAGCGCCTGAGTTGGGGCTCCGGTTGTTGGGCGCTGGCCTGAGTGTCTGCTGTTTGCGGTGCCTCAGGCCTGTCCGGACTGCCCACAGTGACTGGCTCTCCTCCCTTTGGTTCCTGTGTTCGGTCACCTGTGGTGGAGTGAACGCGACATCGTGTTCTTCCTCTGCTTCTTCAATGGGGTTGCTGAACCTCCTTTTTGTTTGATCCACATGTTTGCGGCAGATTTATCCATTGGTAAGTTTAACTATCAGAATCCTATTTCCCTCTTTGGCAACCACAGTGCCTGCGAGCCATTTGGGCCCTGCAGCGTAGTTGAGGACAAAAACAGGGTCATTGACATCAATACATCGCGCCCTCGCATTCCTGTCATGGTAGTGATATTGTGACTGGCGCCTGCTCTCGACAATTTCTTTCATGGTGGGGTGTATAAGGGATAACCGGGTTTTGAGCGTCCTTTTCATGAGCAGCTCTGCGGGTGGAACCCCTGTGAGCGAGTGTAGTCGGGATCTGTGGGCCAACAGGAAGCGCTGTAGGGAACCCCCTTGGATTCTGAGCATCCCCTGTTTGATTATCTGCACTGCCCGTTCTGCCTGGCCATTTGGGGCCGGCTTAAACCGTGCCGTTCTAACATGGTTAATTCCATTGCCTGCCATGAAGTCCTGGAATTCAGTGCTTGTAAAGCACGGGCCATTGTCACTGACCAAGATGTCCGGTAGACTGTGGGCGGCGAACATTGCCCGTAGACTTTATACCGTGGCAGAGGATGTGCTTGAATTTAAAATGTCACACTCTATCCATTTGGAGTCGGCGTCCACTACAACCAAAAACATTTTTCCCATGAAAGGACCTGCGTAGTCCACATGGATGCGTGACCAAGGCTTGGCGGGCCATGGCCAGGGGCTAAGGGTGGCTTCCCTGGGCGCATTGCCCAGCTGGGCACACGTGTTGCACCTGCGAACACAAAGTTCCAGATCTGCCTCTATCCCTGGCCACCAAACGTGTGACCTGGCAATTGCCTTCATCGTGACAATGCCCGGGTGCTCATTGTGGAGTTCTCTGATGAACACCTCTCTGCCCATCTGGGGCATGACTACGCGGTTTCCCCACAGTAGGCAATCGGCCTGAATCGAGAGTTCATCCTTGCGCCTGTGAAATGGTTTAAATTTCTCAGGGCATGCCCTGTACGTGGCTGCCCAGTCCCCATTCAGGACACATTTCTTGACTAGAGACAGTAGCGGGTCTCTATTTGTCCAGACTTTAATCTGATGGGCTGTCACGGGTGAGCCTTTGCTTCCGAAAGCTTCAACAGCCATGACCATCTCAGCAGCATGCTCGGTAGCCCCCTCAGTGGTGGCTAGTGCGAGCCTGCTGAGTGCATCGGCGCAGTTTTCAGTGCCCGGTCTGTGCCGAATTGTATAGTCATAGGCGGCTAACGTGAGTGCCTCTGTATGCGGGCGTTTACATTTATGGTCTTGTTGTCGGCCAAAAGGGACGTTAGGGGTTTGTGATCTGTCTCCAGCTCAAATTTCCTGCCAAACAGGTACTGGTGCATTTTCTTTACCGCATATACACATGCGAGCACCTCCTTTTCTACCATCCCGTAGCCCCTTTCTGCCTGGGACAGACTTCTGGAGGCATAAGCTACCGGCTGTAACTGACCCTTGGCATTGACATGCTGCAACACACACCCGACACCATAGGACGACGCATCGCACGTTAACACAAGTTTCTTACATGGGTCATATAGCATTAACAGATTGTTGGAACATAACAAATTGCGTGCTCTATTAAAAGCCCTTTCCTGGCTGTCCCCCCAGACCCATTCGTGACCTTTGCGTAGGAGCACGTGTAGCGGCTCTAGCAGCATGCTCAATTTGGGAAGAAAGTTACTAAAATAGTTCAGGAGCCCCAGGAACGAACGCAGCTCCGTCGTGTTACGGGGTCTGGGTGCTCTCTGGATCGCTTCTGTCTTGGACGCAGTAGGGCTGATCCCGTCTGCTGCTACCCTCATCCCCAGGAATTCTATGAAGACGCACTCCGCCTTTTTCAGTCGCAGCCCTACCCGGTCCAGTCTGCGTAGCACCTCCTCCAGGTTGTGGAGGTGTTCTTCAGTATTGTAACCCGTAATGAGGATGTCGTCCTGAAAAACCACCATCCCTGGTATCGACTTGAGGAGGCTTTCCATATTTCGTTGGAAGATCGCGGCGGCCGAGCGAATCCCGAACGGACATCTGTTGTACTAAAACAGCTACTTGCGTGTCGTGATGGTGGTCAGCTTCTTCGACTCACTCGCCAGCTCCTGGGTCATGTAAACTGAGGTCAGGTCCAATTTTGAAAAAAGTTTGCCACCGGATAGCGTCGCAAAGAGGTCCTCCGCTCTCGGTAGCGGGTACTGGTCTTGGAGTGACACCCGATTGATGGTGGCCTTGTAATCGCCACATATCCTGACCGACCCATCTGCCTTGAGCACCGGCACAATCGGGCTCGCCCAGTCACTGAATTCGACTGGCGAGATGATGCCTTCCCTCAGCAGGCGGTCCAATTCGCTTCTAGCTTTTCCCGCATCACATATGGCACCGCTCTGGCCTTGTGGTGTACTGGCCTGGCATCCAGGTTTATGTGAATCACTACCTTGGCCCCCATGAAAGTGCCGATGCCGGGTTGAAATAGTGAGTCAAATTTGTCCAGGATCTGTGAGCATGATACTTGCAGAGGAAATTGCATTGACATCGCCCCATTTTCAGTTCATGACAGCAAGCCAACTCCTCCCCAGTAGTGCGGGACTGTCCCCTGAGACAATCCAGAGTGGCAGTCTGTTCTCTGAATCTTTGTGGGTCACGACTACCATGGCGCTGCCTAGCACCGGAATGATCTGCTTTGTGTAAGTCCGTAGCTGTGCATCAATCGGCGATAATTTTGGCCTCCTGGCCTTGGACGCCCACAGCTGTTCGAACTGTTTGATACCCATCAGGGACTGGCTGGCCCCCGTGTCTAGTTCCATTGATACTGGGATGCCATTGAGGAGCACTTTCATCATTATCGGTGGCGTCCTGGTGTATGAACTGTATATGTGCTCCACATGAACTCGCTGAACTTCAGCTTCCAGCGATTTCCCCCAGCATTCATTTCTGCAGGTATTTTGCTCACCTCTGCAAACTCTGGCCGAGTGTGTGCCTCCACGCCTCCAGCATGAGCTGCTGTTTGAAACAAAAGGTCCCTTGCCAGTCGATCGTCCCTGACTGCTCCTGTTACTGCCCGGAGAACTGTGTGCTGCTTTAACAATGTTGAATCTCTGTCCCAACCATTCCTTAACACAGTACCTCTCGTCTGTTCTGCTAGTGGCCATGCTCGCGTGGTTTAAATCCCAGATTCTTGTCACCATTGATACGTCCTTACTATACAGTATAAATGCACACGAGGCCCATGCTTGAGAGGTCAGTCTGTGACCTGTCCTTTATTTCAAAGCGCTCAAGTGAAGGAAGTGGGTGGAGCTTCCCCTTTTATATCTGAGGGTCTAGGTTCGGAGTGTCTCCCACAAGTTCACCACCTAGTGGTCAGTGTTCTCTCAGTGTACAACTTAGGTCAGATTATACATGGGTTGCAATGCTGGTTGAATACATGACAGGTTTCAGCAACAGAAGAGCTGAGGCAAGGGCGGAGATGTCTTTAACATTGTAAAACATTCCAAGGCGCTTCACAGGAGCGTTATCAATTTGAAATTTGTCACCGAGCCGCATAAGGAGATGTTAGGTGAAAGACGCAGATTTTAAGGAGCCTCCTTAAATCTCCTTACATGGCTCGGTGTGAAATTTCGTTGCCATGTTTCCTACACTATAACAGTGATCACACTTCAACAGTACTTCAATGGTTCGAAGTGCTTCCCGACATCACTCCTGAACTTCTTAGCTCTAACTTTAAGGTCCTGCCCCCTCTCTTGTTCTGGACTCTCCCCACCAGAGGAAATAGTGTTTCTCTATCTACCCTATCAACTCCTTTAATCATCTTAAACACCTCAATTCTGCTTTTAAGATGTTTAGCTTTGTGGTTCAGGGTTAATATTACAGTGTTGCAGTTACTGCTGATGCCAGAGTAGCTTTATTTCTGTAATGTTAGTGTTCATTTGGGCGTCACGGCTCGCGAGCTGAAAACAGGCTGCGACAAGATAACAAGCTGCCCGTCACCCCGCTCCGAGGCACATATAACAGCTCAGTGAACTGCGAGGAGATTTGAAATGTGGCTCAATGTGCAAACTGTAGCAAACGCAGCAAACATAATTCAATCAAAGCTGTCCTAAATGGCACAAAGGGAAAGATTGCATCACTGCTAGGCAGGAGCAGCCTGGAATCACATCCCCTGCTTTGCTAGTTAATTGTGTCAACTGAAACAGCAGAAGCAGTCTGATAACACCGCGTCTCAGGCCAGCTGACCACAGGACCCCATCAATCTCCCAGAAACAATTCCATCGCTGCTCTGTGCAGTGACAATTAAATGATGGCAGAAGTGAAATTTCAAATTCCCAGAGGACTGCAGCGTTATCTTGCTGACTGGAAAGCTATTTTGTATTGGCAACTATATTGCTGCTCACACATTACACGGTCACTGTAGCCTCACCCATGTCCTTTGCAGGATTAAGATGCTGAAACAGTTTTCTATAAAGGAAAGGAATAACTTGCACTTGTATATAGCGTCTTTCGTTACCTCTGGATATTTAAACAGCCAATGAAGTACTTTTATAGTGTAGTTACTGTGATAATGGAGGAAATCATTTTTAATTAAATCAAATCAAATTAAAACCAACAGCAAATGCTGAATGTGCACAGCATGTCTGAATAAGGGAGGATACTGCTTCAGGGGACCCTTTAATGCAACATGTCTGCTTCGATACAATTGCCTTAGTATTGCCTAGTTATCGGTTATTCTCTTCTGCGTTCCGCCCCCCTTCTCATGAAGATGGTGGTTCTGGGTAGGCACTTTGTGGCGCCTTGCCAAAATCGTCACGGATGAGTACTCGCGGGATATTCAACCATGGGTGTATCACCTTTGCCCTTCTCCTCACCTCAACATGCATATACACAGCTTGCAGTGGGTGGAGAGGGGTCACTCGATAATGACCGAGTCAAATTCTCTCCCCACCTAAGGGACTAATGTCAATTGGAGCATCTCTACCACTTTCCTGCCTCAGGTCAGCTGACACAGCTCCAACGTTCCCGCCAAGCTGCACGGCTGCGTGTAGCTGACTGAAGGTCTGTTAAAGGAAAATTAGCTCAGCTCCCATTGCTCTTTTTGTACGTAATTAATTGAATTTCTGCACCTTCAATGCTGTGCGGATATAGCCCTCGAGGATGCTTCGAGTCGATGCCTTGAGTCCTCATCAGTTTATTTATTATAGATTTCAAGGTCCAGTGAGCAGTTCATTGAGTAAATCTTAAAATTCGGCTCAGCATGTAACCCTGAGTGCACCAAATGATTTTCAACAAATAGAGGAACGTAAGTACTCAATTTAGATATAAAATTATATTTCTTAAGTTTAAAAAGATGTTTTGATTGTATTTTCTGAATTTATATAAAGTGATTATGTTTGGGCAATTTGACTCTAGTTGCCCACAGTGTTTCACTGCCCCTAATTCACCATTAATTGGCAATTCACTCAGATGGGATGCAGAATGGCTGGTGCACGAATGAACATACAGAATTGATGGGCAGGTAAAGAGCAGCTGGTCCATCAAGCCCACCGCACACCCCATGATGGCTGGATCATCAGGACTAGACAATTCTTCCATCCCCCCTCCCTGTTCCCCGCAACCGTGCAATCTCCTGGGAGAGGCCGTCTAGGGGATCACCAACCGCGCCGCGTCGTCGCAAACCAACCAGTTCAGGGGATCCACAAACCAGGCCAGGGGACCCACAAACCAGGCCAGGGGATCCACAAACCAGGCCAGGGGATCAAACGGACTAAGTGTTATCTATACAAACACTTAAGTGTAGAAAATGTAAGATGACCGACTGGTGCAGTGGGGATTGGGGTGGTTGAGACTGAGACACATTGTTGGAGGAAGAGCAGATGGGAGCATCGACTCTACATCTAACCTGGCCTGGGACTCGCTGATGCAGTCACCGTGGGTGCCGGCCTAGCACGGACCTGCCTCCAAGTTAAACACAACATTCACAAACAAAAATAAAGTTAAAAAAAAATGGAGACATGAGGATTAAGAGAAAGCAAGGTGACAATTAATATTTAAATAATTGAAAGCAAAATCTGTTCGGATGGGCTGAGTAATTAATTGGGAATTACTGCCCTCACTGATGGATGCTGTATCTGCATTCTGCTTCAGGCAGGATAGATAATGAGGTTCCTATCACCAGGCAGTTAAAGTTTACTGAACAGAAAAAAAATGCTGTTTCAAATGAGATAAAATAAATACAATACTCCAGCACTTTACTTTCCCCAATTTTCAACTCAACTGCAGTCAGATTCCTTTAAAAATACAGACACCCCCCCCACCCAGACAACGATATAAGGGAACCATCCTTCTCCATATTCTGCTTTTAATTCTAAAATTGATTATTTATCTTTTCAGTGATCACTTTTGAGTATAATATACAGATTGTCTTTTCCTGCACTGGGAGATTTTTTACCCACAGGATGATTCTTCTGCCCGAGATGCAGGGTGATAACACTAATGCTGCTGTCTTACACTAGAGGGGAGAAAATAAACAGCAATGGCCTAGCAAGCCACTCAGTTGTATCCAAGGCTCCGAGGGATGGGCAATAAATGCTGGCCTTGCTAGCGACATCCACATCCTGAGAATGAATTTTAAAGAAAAGTTCAATGATCTCCACAGCAACACCGGCTACAGTAGAGACCTGCAGCTCTGTAGTGTGGATACCACATTGTGTTGAAAGCATCGCAACATCACCTATTCTTTCACAGGACCTCAAAACTGTGGAACTCCTTCCCCCCACATCCAACTGGCTGCCCCCACACCTCAGCCTTTTTTTCCTCCGACAACCTGCAAGTTTTAAAATCCCAAATTTAGTTTCCCTCAACCACTACTTCTTGATTTACTTCATCTCCTCTCCGGTGTCCCAGTCAGGTTCTTCCTCTGGGTTTCCCAGCATACACGTATATTAAAAAAACAATATTAATGCTGTTCAGCCCAATGCCAAATATTTCTTTTAACAACTAGTAACATCAGCAACAAATATTTCATCATAACTGAGATTAATGCAGCAAACTTACTCCGAGAACACAGTGTCCTCCAATTCTGGCATCTCGAGGATCCCCAATTTCCTTCGCTCCACCACTTGCAGCCGTACCTTCAGCTGCCTGGACCCTAAGCTCTGGAATTGCATCCCTAAACCACTCCGCCTCTCTACCTCTCTCTCCTCCATTAAGAATCTTCTTAAAATCTATCTCTTTGTTCTAATATCTCATGTGGCTCGGTGTCAAATATTTTAATAACACTCCTGTAACCCTATAAACTTGCATTAATATAGTGCCACAGGACATCTTATTACATTAAAGATGCTATATAAATACAAGTTATGATGTTTTTTCAACCTCTAGATTTGAAATTTAATGCAATTAAAACATTGCCAATGATTTCATTTATAGGTATAAATCTCCTACAAATGCCTTGTTTTGATTAGTCCCAAATATTTCCCCCTCATTAACTAGTATGCTCATTGGTTATGGTTGTTAAAACACTGTTATTCGTGACCTTTCTCCTTCTCCAAGTATACTTTACCCTCCATAGTACAGTGGGATTTCAGTCTCTCGTTCCAAGGAGGGCAATGAAAAACCTTAAGACCTCAGAGGGCCTGTGTGATTCCCTCTTGTTTCTCATGTTACAGGGCTTCAGACTAATCCACACTCTTCCTACTAGGCAATGGGGGCGAGGAGGTAGGGAATGAGGAATATTCCCATTTGCAGAGTCAATAATGAGTTACTAAATTGTCCGGGACAAAAGTACACACTGAATCTGGAGAGACTGGCACATAAGTGCTCATTTCCAATATACGCTTTAGGCAAAATGGTGGCTGGTAAGAAAAATTATTAATTCCACAGGAAGGGGCCTGGAACTGAATGGAAAAAAATATCCACGAGAGAGAGGATAAAAATGACTACTAAATCGCAGCCAGCTCTTTGCTGAACAAAATCCATATATCGTGGTGGAGCCTCCCTCCTTTAAGCAAGTACCAATTTCCATGCCCTACAGGCCCCAGTCTGCCGGAAGCTCTTGTATTGAGCATTTACACTGCTATTCTAGGGATAGCGAGTCGCAGTTCCAAATCAAAGAAGTGGGGCATTTTTCCTTAAACAAAAGCAGAGTGTTTGACCGCTACATGGAAGCTGATCGCTTCAGGCACAGTGATGCTGTTCCAGCTGTTGCTTTCTACATGAACAAAATACTTCCAGATGCTGGCTTCTTTTTATTTTAAACCATATTTGGGGATATTGCACCACTCGTCCATTTGAGGATACTGATTCACTGTACATTCACGGAGACTGTGAGGACTGATTCGTGACAACGTTGATTGCATCACATCCGATTTGACAATCGAGAGCCATGCTGTCCAACAGAAATCGCTGACTAGCCACAGGTGTGGCTATGGTGAAACTAAGAGAAACTATTTCCTCTGATGGGGAGAGCCCAGAACAAGGAGGCTTAACCTTAAAATTAGAGCTAGGCTGTTCAGGGGTGACTTCAGCAAGCACTTTCACTTAAAGGGGTAATGAAAATCTGGAACTCTCACCCCTAAAAAGCTGTTGAGGCTGGAGGTCAAATAGAAATGTCAGAACTGAGACTGATCGATTTTTTTCAGGTAAGGGAATTAAGGAATATGGAACCAAGGTGTAGATGAAGTTAATAGTAACAACTATTATTTATATAGTGCCTTAAATGTGGTAAAATGTCCCAAGGCGCTTCACAGCAGTGTTAAAAAAAAACAAAGCAAATAAATTTGACACCGAGCCACATAAGAATAAATTACGGAATTTGACCAAAAGCTTGGTCAAAGAGGTATGTTTTAAGGAGGGGGTCCCAGAGCTTAAGGCCCAGGTAGCTGAAGGCACAACCATCGATGGTTGAGCAGATATAATCAGGGATGCTCAAGAGGACAGAATTTGAGGAGTGCAGAGATAAAGTAGAGATAAGCCATGATCAAATTGAATGGTGGAACAGGCTCGATGGACTGAATGGCCTCCTCCTGTTCTAAGTACTTGGGTCTCCGCTGTGAACACTCAGGAAACATCCCTTGAAGTGCAAGCTGCATTAATTCGTGATTCTTGGAAACTGCCCTCCATTATACTGTCGCGAAAGTTGCTAAAAAAAAGACCAAGGGAATACCCCAGTACCTCTCCAACCGACTGGGAGTTACGCAAGAACATAAGAATTAGGAGCAGAAGTAGGCCATTCGGCCCCTCGAGCTGGTGCTGGCACCATCCAATTCTCAGTCAGACGGACAAGAGATAAGAGTATTATTCTCACAGTGGTGGCCGCAACCTCCTGCACCAATGAGCTCTCTTCCTATTCTTAATCTTCCAACTTATTGGTCTTGCTGGCTACTCTACACCAAAATAATTCTCACATCAGCATCTTAGCCGTCTGCCCTCTCTGGTAGTCGAAAAAGTTCCCATGGCACTCTCCGACCCCCTCAGGTGATCAAAACCACCATGGCACTCTCCGACCCCCTCAGGTAATTGAAACCAGTTCGGGGGAATCACAAACCCATCCTGGAGATCGCATAAAGCTCTCTCTCAGTCACTGGCTCACCTGATGCGTAATTGCGCAATTACCTGTTTTGATCTGAGATAGCCAGAGTCTGCAGTTGTTACATCTCTGACATCTCTCACCTCGGTGAACGGAAATCATCCTCCTCTAAAATGAAGAGGTAACTTGTTCTGGGAGCAGCAGGCTGCCTGTGGGAGGTGTCTGAGTGGTTTATTTGCGTCTGTGTATTACCAGCTCCGATCCTTTCCCCTCTCATTGTCTTCACAGTCAGATACTTGCCAAAGATGCACCTTCTGCCCGCACACAGGTTTCTGAAAACTGGATTCCTTTGGCTCAGGATCAGGCAGCCAGCTCTGCAGTTTGTGGCTCCTCCACCATCCAGACTCACAGTAGCACATTTTCCCCCCATTCCAGCCTCAAATCTTTTCATTTTTCGTGCTCAGTTTTCCGCCCATGTGCCATAACACCGACTTATAAAAAGAAATGGAAGTTACCGATAAAATGAAAATCAAGAAAGCTATTCGTAAAACAGTTAATTGGGAAGGAGATAAGATTAAAGAAATGAAGTAAAGAGCTTGCATTTCTAACGCGCCTTTCAGGACCTCAGGGTGCCCGAAACAGTTTCACAGCCAATGAATACTTTTTGAAGTGCGGTAACCATTGGAATATAGGGAAACGCCACAGCCAATTTGTGCACAGCAAGGTCCCACAAACAGTGAGATAATTGACCAAATAATACTTTAGTGACGTTGATTGAGGGATAAATATTGGCCAGGACACTGGGGATAACTCCCCTGCTCGTCTTCGAATAGTGTTGTGGGATCTTTTATGTCCACCTGAGAGAGCAGACAGGGCTTCGGTTTAACGTCTCATCCGAAAGATGAAAGGGGATAAAGGGGAGATGGGGGGGGGGGAGGAGATGGGGGGGAAAAGGAGATGGGGGGGGGAGGAGGAGATGGGGGGAGGAAAGGAGATGGGGGGGGGGGAAGGAGATGGGGGGGGAGAAAGGAGATGGGGGGGGAGAAAGGAGATGGGAGGGAGAAAGGAGATGGGGGGGGAGAAAGGAGATGGGGGGGGAGAAAGGAGATGGGGGGGGAGAAAGGAGATGGGGGGGGAGAAAGGAGATGGGGGGGAGAAAGGAGATGGGGGGAGAAAGGAGATGGGGGGGAAGGAGATGGGGGGGAAAGGAGATGGGGGGGAAAGGAGATGGGGGGGGAAAGGAGATGGGGGGGGGAAAGGAGATGGGGGGGGGGAAAGGAGATGGGGGGGGAAAGGAGATGGGGGGGGAAAGGAGATGGGGGGGAAAAGGAGATGGGGGGGAGGAAAGGAGATGGGGGGGAGGAAAGGAGATGGGGGGGGAGGAAAGGAGATGGGGGGGAGGAAAGGAGATGGGGGGGGAGGAAAGGAGATGGGGGGGAGGAAAGGAGATGGGGGGGGAGGAAAGGAGATGGGGGGGGAAGGAGAAGGGGGGGGGAGAAAGGAGATTGGGGGGGGAGAAACGAGATGGGGGGGGAGAAGGGAGATGGGGGGGAGAAAGGGAGATGGGGGGGAGAAAGGAGATGGGGGGGAGAAAGGAGATGGGGGGGGGGGAGGAGATGGGGGGGGAGGAGATGGGGGGGGGGAAGGAGATGGGGGGGAGAAAGGAGATGGGGGGGAGAAAGGAGATGGGGGGAGAAAGAAGGAGATGGATGGGGGGAGAAAGAAGGAGATGGATGGGGGGGAAGGAGATGGATGGGGGGGAAGGAGATGGATGGGGGGGAAGGAGATGGATGGGGGGGAAGGAGATGGATGGGGGGGAAGGAGATGGATGGGGGGGGGGAAGGAGAAAGGAGATGGGGGGGAAGAGAAAGGAGATGGGGGGGGGAGGAGAAAGGAGATGGGGGGGGAGGAGAAAGGAGATGGGGGGGGAGAGAAAGGAGATGGGGGGGGAGAGAAAGGAGATGGGGGGGGAGAGAAAGGAGATGGGGGAGGGAGAGAAAGAAGATGAGGGGGGGGAAAAAAGATGGGGGGGGGAGAAAGAAGATGGGGGGGGGAGAGAGGAGATGGGGGGAAAAGGAGATGGGGGGGGGAAGGAGATGGGGGGGGGAGAAAGGAGATTGGGGGGGGAAGGAGATGGGGGGGGGAAGGAGATGGGGGGGGAAGGAGATGGGGGGGGAAGGAGATGGGGGGGGGAAGGAGATGGGGGGGGGAAGGAGATGGGGGGGGGAGGAGATGGGGGGGGGAGGAGATGGGGGGGGAAGGAGATGGGGGGGGGAACGAGATGGGGGGGGAAAGGAGATGGGGGGGGGAAAGGAGATGGGGGGAGAAGGAGATGGGGTGGGAGAAGGAGATGGGGGGGGAAAGGAGATGGGGGGGAAAGGAGATGGGGGGGAAAGAGATGGGGGGGGGAAAGGAGATGGGGGGGAAAAGAGATGGGGGGGAGAAAGGAGATGGGGGGGGGAGAAAGGAGATGGGGGGAAGGAGATGGGGGGGGAAGGAGACGGTGGGGGGAAAGGAGTAGGTAGGGGGGGGAAGGAGGAGGTGGGGGGGGAAAGAGAAGGTGGGGGGGGAAAGGAGAAGGTGGGGGGGGGGAAAGGAGAAGGTGGGGGGGAAGGAGAAGGTGGGGGGGAAAGGAGAAGGTGGGTGGGGAAGGAGAAGGTGGGGGGGGGAAAGGGAGAAGGTGGGGGGGAAAGGAGAAGGGGGGGGGAGAAAGGAGAAGGTGGGAGGGGAGAAAGGAGAAGGTGGGGGGGGGAGAAAGGAGAAGGTGGGGGGAGAAAGGAGATTGGGGGGGGAGAAACGAGATGGGGGGGGAGAAGGGAGATGGGGGGAGAAAGGAGATGGGGGGGGAGAAAGGAGATGGGGGAGAAAGGAGATGGGGGGGGGGAGGAGATGGGGGGGGGAGGAGATGGGGGGGGGAAGGAGATGGGGGGAGAAAGGAGATGGGGGGAGAAAGGAGATGGGGGGGGAGAAAGGAGATGGAGGGGAGAAAGGAGATGGGGGGGGGAGGAGATGGGGGGGGGAGGAGATGGGGGGGGGAAGGAGATGGGGGGAGAAAGGAGATGGGGGGAAAAGGAGATGGGGAGAAGAAAAGGAGATGGGGGGAGAAAGAAGGAGATGGGGGGGGGAAGGAGATGGATGGGGGGAAGGAGATGGATGGGGGGGAAGGAGATGGATGGGGGGGAAGGAGATGGATGGGGGGGAAGGAGATGGATGGGGAGGGAAGGAGAAAGGAGATGGGGGGAGGGAGAAAGGAGATGGGGGGGAGGAGAAAGGAGATGGGGGGAGAGAAAGGAGATGGGGGGGGAGAGAAAGGAGATGGGGGGGAGAGAAAGGAGATGGGGGAGGGAGAGAAAGAAGATGAGGGGGGGGAGAAAGAAGATGGGGGAGGGGGAGAGGAGATGGGGGGAAAAGGAGATGGGGGGGGGAAGGAGATGGGGGGGGGAAGGAGATTGGGGGGGGGAGAAAGGAGATTGGGGGGGGAAGGAGATGGGGGGGGAAGGAGATGGGGGGGGGAAGGAGATGGGGGGGGAAGGAGATGGGGGGGGGGAAGGAGATGGGGGGGGGGAAGGAGATGGGGGGGGAAAGGAGATGGGGGGGGGGAGAAGGAGATGGGGGGGAGAAGGAGATGGGGGGGGGAAAGGAGATGGGGGGGGAAAGGAGATGGGGGGGAAAGGAGATGGGGGGGGAAGGAGATGGGGGGGGAGAAAGGAGATGGGGGGGGAGAAAGGAGATGGGGGGGGGAGAAAGGAGATGGGGGGAAGGAGATGGGGGGGGGAAGGAGACGGTGGGGGGAAAGGAGTAGGTAGGGGGGGGAAGGAGGAGGTGGGGGGGGAAAGGAGAAGGTGGGGGGGGAAAGGAGAAGGTGGGGGGGGAAAGGAGAAGGTGGGGGGGAAAGGAGAAGGTGGGGGGGGAAAGGAGAAGGTGGGGGGGGGAAAGGAGAAGGTGGGGGGGAAAGGAGAAGGTGGGGGGGAAAGGAGAAGGTGGGTGGGGAAGGAGAAGGTGGGGGGGGAAAGGAGAAGGTGGGGGGGAAAGGAGAAGGGGGGGGGGGAGAAAGGAGAAGGTGGGAGGGGAGAAAGGAGAAGGTGGGGGGGGGGAGAAAGGAGAAGGTGGGGGGGGAGAAGAAAGGAGAAGGTGGGTGGGGAGAAAGGAGAAGGTGGGGGGGGAAAGGAGAAGGGGGGGAAGGAGAAGGGGGGGGAAAGGAGAAGGGCGGGGGAAAGGAGGAGAAGGGGGAGGGAGGCTGAACGGGCAGGGCCCGTCCCCAGTACCAAATTTACAGGTAGGTGGCGTTGGGTTGGGCCGGGGGGAGCGCGGGTCGGGGGGGGTGGTGGGAGGGAGGTCGGTTCGGATCCAGTCCGGGGGCGGGAGGGGGAAGCGGGAGTCGGGTCGGTGTCGGCCTACCGGTACCGGTCCGGAGGCGGGAGTCGGGGGGGAGCGGGAGTCGGGTCGGGTCCAGTGCGGGGGCGGGGGGGAAGCGGGAGTCGGGTCGGTGTCGGGTCCGGTCCGGAGGCGGGGGGGGAAGCGGGAGTCGGGTCGGGTCCGGGGGCGGAGGGGGGGGTAGTGGGAGTCGGGTCGGTGTCGGTTCCGGTCCGGAGGCGGGAGTCGAGTCGGGTCGGGAGGAAGCAGGAGCTGGCCGTGGGAGGAGCCTTATTCACGCAGCCCCAGTGAGGCCATTCGGCCAGGGCTAGGGGCTGCGTGCTTCGGCCCCTCCCACACAGTTTTGGGCGCCTGGAGCTACTGCACATGCGTGCCCACTGTAGCGCGCATGTGCAGAGGTCCCGGCATTGTTTTCAGCGCAGGGACCTGGCTCCGCCCCCTACAGCTCCTGCTGCGCTGCGCCGAGGGCCAGAGGACCTGCAGGGAGCTGGAGAATCTGGAGGGTTTTTTTAGGCGCACTTTGTGGCGCGAAAAACGGGCGTCCAGGTCGGGACTGCGCCGTTCTAGGCGCGGCTCGAAACTTGGGCCCAACAGGTGGACGCATAAAATCCGATGGCACTATTTCGAAGAAGAGTAGGGGAGTTCTCCATAGTCCTGGGCCAATATTTATCCTTCAACCAACAGCACTAAAACAAATTATCTGGTCATTATCACATTGCTGTTTATGGAAGATTGCTGTGCACAAATTGGCTGTCGGGTTACTTACACTTCAAAAGTATGTCATTAGCTGTAAAGCGCTTTGGGAAGTTCTGAGGTTGTGAAAGACGCTACATAAATGCAAGTCTCTCTTTATGGTAAGATCCAGTGGTGTAGAACAACAACAACTTGTATTTATATAGTGCCTTTAACGTAGTGAAATGTCCCAAGGCGCTTCACAGGAGTATTGTGAGATAAAAAATTTGACACCGAGCCGCATAAAGACAAATTAGGGCAGGTGACCAAAAGCTTGGTCAAAGAGGTAGGTTTTAAGAAGTGTTTTGAAGAAGGAAAGAGAGGTAGAGGTGGAGAGGTTTAGGTAGGTAATTCCACAGCTTAGGGCCGAGGTAACAGAAGGCACAGTACTTTAATGGTTGTGAGTGGACTGATATTCTACTGATAGCTGTCTTGCAATATGATGTTGGTGCTTGTGCTGCAAATGTGCAGGCTTTTGCCACAAAGTAATGTCCAATGGTTTGGTAATTGAATTATTCATTTCATTTGCGTTAATAATCTGATCTAAAGCAGGTTGAATGACAACAGGAAATTGTTGGTTTCTCTGGGATTCTGATACAAGATACCAACCGTGGCTGCAGTGTGTACCAACTACAGGATGCATTGCAGCAGCTCACCTAGGCTTCTTCGATAGCATCTCCCAAACCCACGACCTCCATTACCTTGCAGGACAAGGCAGTAGGTGCATGGGAACACCACTACCTCCAAGGTCCCATCCAAGTCACATATCACCGTGACTTGGAAATAAATAGTCGCTCCTTCAGCGTCACTGGTCAAAATCCTGAAACTCCCTCCCTAACAGCACGGACCACCGTTTTCTCAAGGGTAACTAAGGATGGGCAATAAATACTGGCCTTGCCAGCTGGCTGTCACTCAACAGATTACTTGGAGTGAGTTTGGACACGAGCAGTTGAGTTTTGGATAACCTCAAGATTATGTAGGGTAGAAGGTCAGCCAGCGTTGGAACAGTCCAGTCGTGAGGTAACAAAGGCATAGATGAGGGTTTTAGCAGCGGATGAGCTGAGGCAAGGACGGAGACGGGTGATGTTATGGAAGTGGAAATAACCAGTCTTAGTTATGCCGCATATATATGGTTGGAAGCTCATTTCAGGGTCAAATACGACACCGTTGTAAACAGTGTAGTTCAGCCTCAGACAGATGTTGGGAAGAGGGACGGAGTCGGTGGCTAGGGAACAGAGTTTGTGGCGGGGTCCGAAAACAATGGGGTTAGCCGTCCCAATATTTAATTGGAGAACATTTCTGCTCGTCCATTACTGGATGTCGGACAAGCAGTCTGACAATTTAGAGACTGTGGAGGGGTCAAGAGAAATGGTGATGAGGCAGAGCTGCATACATGTGGAAACTGACGCTGTGTTTTTGGATGATGTCGTCAAGGGGCAGCATGTAGATGAGAATTAGGAGGGAGCCAAGGATAGATCTTTGGGGGACACCAGACGTAACGATGCGGGAGCGGGAAGAGAAGCCGTTGCCGGTGATTTTCTGGCTACGATTAGATTAGATAAGCATGGAACCAGGCGAATGCAGTCCCATCAGCTGAACGATGGTGGAGAGGCGTTGGAGGAGGATAGAGTGGTCAACCATGACAAAGGCTGCAGACAAGTCAAGAAGGGTGAGGAGGGATAGTTTACCTTTGTCACAGTCACAAAGGATGTCATTTGTGACTTTGATGAGAGCCGTTTTGGTACTGTGGCAGGGGCGGAAACCGGATTGGAGGGATTCAAACATGGAGTTGCGCAAAAGATGGGCATGGATTTGGGATGCAACAACACATTGAAGGACCTTGGAGTGGAAAGGAAGGACTTTGGAGGAAAGGAAGATTGTAGATGGGTGGTAGTTGGCGAGGATAGAGGGGTCAAGGGTTGTTTTTTTTTAGGAGAGGGGTGATGACAGCGGATTTGAGGGATGGGGAACAGTACCTGAGGACAGAGAACCTTAACAATGTCAATTAACATGGGAGCTGGGTGGTCAGCAGTTTGGTGGGAATAGGGAATCTCATTGAAACATATAAAAGGGGTTTGACAGGGTAGATGGTGATAAGCTGTTTCCCCTGGCTGAGGAGTCTCGAACTAGCTGTCGGCCATTTAGGACTGAGATGAGGAGACATTTCTTCATTCAAAGGGTTTTGAATCTTTGGAATTCTCTACTCCAGAGGGCTGTGGATGCTCAGTTGTTGAGTATATTCAAGACAGAGATCGATAGATTTTTGGATACTAAGGAAATCAAGGGATATGGGGATAGTGCAGTACGGTGGAGTTGAGGTAGATCAGCCATGATCTCATTAAATGGCGGAGCAGGCTCAAAGGGCCGAATAGCTGACTCCTGCTCCTAACCTAGGTTGGTATCCATGCGTCGTGGAGGCCGTGATCCGGTTTCGAGGAAGACTTGCTTCCACTCTTAACATGAGTTCTTAGGTGGCTGTACAATCCAATACGAGAACCACAGTCCCTGTCACAGGTGGGACAGACAGTCGTTGAGGGAAAGGGTGGGTGGGACTGGTTTGCCACACGCTCTTTCCGCTGCCTGCACTTGCTTTCTGCATGCTCTTGACAACGAGACTCGAGGTGCTCAGCGCCCTCCCGGATGCGCTTCCTCCACTTAGGGCAGTCTTTGGCCAGGGACTCCCAGGTGTCAGCGGGGATGGTGCACTTTATCAGGAAGGCTTTGAGGGTGTTCTTGTAACGTTTCCGCTGCCCACCTTTGGCTCGCTTGCCATGAAGGAGTTCCGAGTAGAGCGCTTGTTTTCGGAGTCTCGGGTCTGGCATGTGAACTATGTGGCCTGCCCAGCGGAGCTGATCAAGTGTGGTCAGTGCTTCGATGCTGGGGATGTTGGCCTGGTCGAGGACGCGAATGTTGGTGCATCTGTCCTCCCAGGGGATTTGTAAGATCTTGTGGAGACATCGTTGGTGGTATTTCTCCCATGGTCTACAGGGCTGTAGTAATACCCACCCTCCTCTATGGCTCAGAAACATGGACCATGTACAGTAGACACCTCAAGTCATTGGAGGCAGTTTTGAGGGCCTGGTCTTCAAACACTCTTTTCCTTGAAAGCCAAGCCTTGTGTGGTGTTCAGGTCCACACCTCTCTCAGCAATAGTCACTGTCCAGCTGAAACTTTGGCTAAATGATTTCATTCCTTGCCCAGGGTCATTTCACTAATTAAAGGTCCTGATCTGAAGCATTGAGCACCCACTACAGATATGGATCAACAGTTTTAGTCCTAATAGATGGACCAGGGAGAGCTTCTGTAACTCACTGGACTGGATGGTGGAACGCCTGCAAGACAATAACATTTCTCTGCAATTGTTCTCCTCGATAGCTGTGTCATGCTGTGAGTGGGAGTGGAGGGAGGTAACAGGATTAAAAGTAAAATGTGTGCAAAATGTGACTAAATTCTGGCAAAGTCACAAGTCACCAATCAACTCAGCCAGATGGGCAGTTAAGCGGTTTTCATATTGGTGTGTGATTGGGCCGGGTTCCAGGAACCTGAGAGCTGTCCTCTGGCTAAGTCCAACAATCTTATCCCACGCCAGAACTGTAGACCCACGAAAAACTTATTCCGGCGGGAGAAAGGATTTAGCGGGGGAAATGCAGGTGGAGGCTCATGGAGATCTGTGTGCCAGTCGGTGAATTGAAATAAAATTCCGTCACTAGTTCTGACAAAGGGAGTGAAGGGGGAGGGGGGTCTATCCTGCCTTTTCTTGTTAGAGATGCTGATGGATCTACTACGTATTTCAGACTTCTGACATTGTCAATTACTAGAGATAGAAAAATTGCCAATGTAAAGTAGGCTAACAGTGATTGAAGGACGTACTGACAACACGTCCACAAACAGTCGCTCAGTGACCAGGCTCCACTTTGGTTCTTTTGTTTTCATGTACACCAGAGGCCAAGATCATCAATGTGTTAGCAGCTAACTGACTAAAATTGATAAATTGATAAGATGGCCCGAATGATTCCCATCAAACATAGAAGTGGAGCTACTACATAACAGAAACCGTTCAGTTAATATTCTCGAGGAGGATATTGCAGATGAAACAATTGCGTAATTAGACTGTCCGCACCTTCAGGCTGCAAACTGACCTCGCCACGGGGCCGACCGCCCCTCGAGACTGAACTCATCTCATGACTGACCGCCCCTCGAGACTCAACTCGCCTCGAGACCGACCGCCCCTCGAGACTCAACTCGCCTCGAGACCGACCGCCCCTCGAGACTCAACTCGCCTCGAGACCGACCGCCCCTCGAGACTCAACTCGCCTCGAGACCAACCGCCCCTCGAGACTCAACTCGCCGCGAGACTGAGCAAAGGTACAGCAGTTATCATGGGCGACTTTAATCTACATATTGATTGGGCTAACCAAACTGCTAGCAATGCGGTGGAGGAGGATTTCCTGGAGTGTATTAGGGATGGTTTTCTAGACCAATATGTTGAGGAACCAACTAGAGGGCTGGCCATCCTAGACTGGGTGATGTATAATGAGAAAGGACTAATTAGCAATCTTGTTGTGCGAGGCGCCTTGGGAAAGAGTGACCATAATCTGGTAGAATTCTTTATTAAGATGGAGAGTGACACAGTTAATTTAGAGACTAGGGTCCTGAACTTAAGGAAAGGTAACTTCGATAGTATGAGATGTGAATTGGCTAAAATAGACTGGCGAATGAATTAAAGGGTTGACGGTGGATAGGCAATGGCAAATATTTAAAGATCACATGGATGAACTTCAACAATTGGACATCCCTGTCTGGAGTAAAAATTAAACGGGGAAGATGGCTCTACCGTGGCTAACAAGGGAAATTAAGGATAGTATTAAATCCAAGGAAGAGGCATATAAATTGGCCAGAAAAAGTTGCAAACCTGAGGACTGGGAGAATTTTATAATTCAGCAGAGAAGAACAAAGAATTTAATTAGGAGGGAGAAAATAGAGTATGAGAGGAAGCTTGCTGGGAACATAAAAACTGACTGCAAAAGCTTCTATAGATATGTGAAGAGAAAAAGATTAGTGAAGACAAACGTAGGTCCCTTGCAGTCAGATTCAGGTGAATTTATAATGGGGAACAAAGAAATGGCGGACCAGTTGAACAAATACTTTGGTTCTGTCTTCACGAAGGAAGACACAAATAACCTTCCAGAAATACTAGGGGACCGAGGGTCTAGTGAGAAGGAGGAACTGAAGGATATCCTTATTAGGCAGGAAATTGTGTTAGGGAAATTGATAGGATTGAAGGCCGATAAATCCCCGGGGCCTGATAGTCTGCATCCCAGAGTACTGAAGGAAGTGGCCCTAGAAATAGTGGATGCATCGGTGATCATTTTCCAACAGTCTATCGACTCGGGATCAGTTCCTATGGACTGGAGGGTAGCTAATATAACAGCACTTTTTAAAAAAGGAGGGAGAGAGAAAACGGGTAATTATAGACCTGTTAGCCTGACATCAGTAGTGGGGAAAATGTTGTTAAAGATGAAATAGCAGCGCATTTGGAAAGCAGTGACAGGATCGGTCCAAGTCAGCATGGATTTATGAAAGGGAAATCATGCTTGACAAATCTTCTAGAATTTTTTGGACAAGGAAAACCAGTGGATGTGGTGTATTTGGACTTTCAAAAGGCTTTTGACAAGGTCCCACACAAAAGATTAGTGTGCAAAATTAAAGCACATGATATTGGAGGTAATATACTAGCGTGGACAGAGAACTGGTTGACAGACAGGAAGCAGAGAGTCGGGATAACCGGGTCCTTTTCAGAATGGCAGGCAGTGACTAATGGGGTGTCGCTGGGATCCCAGCTATTTAAATATACGTTAATGATTTAGATGAAGGAATTGAGTGTAATATCTCCAAGTTTGCAGGTGACACTAAGCTGGGTGACGGTGTGAGCTGTGAGGAGGATGCTAAGAGGCTGCAGGGTGACTGGGACAGGTTAGGTGTGTGGGCAAACGCATGGCAGATGCAGTATAATGTGGATAAATGTGAGGTTATCCACTTTGGTGGCAAAGACAGGAAGGCAGAATATTATCTGAATGGCGGCAGATTAAGAAAAGGGGAGGTGCAATGAGACCTGGGTATCATGGTACATCAGTCATTAAAAGTTGGCATGCAGGTACAGCAGGTGATGAAGGAGGCAAATGGTATGTTGGCCTTCATAGCTGGGGACTTGAGTATAGGAGCAGGGATGTCTTACTGCAGCCTTAGTGAGGCCTCACCTGGAATATTGTGTTCAGTTTTGGTCTCCTAATCTGAGGAAGGACGTTCTTGCTGTTGAGGGAGTGCAGCGAAGGTTCACCAGACTGATTCCCGGGATGGCAGGACTGACATATGAGAGACTGGATCGACTTGGCCTGTATTCACTGGAGTTTAGAAGGATGAGAGGGGATCTCATAGAAACATATAACATTCTGACGGGACTGGACAGGTTAGATGCAGGAAGAATGTTCCCGATGTTGGGGAAGTCCAGAACCAGGGGACATAGTCTAAGGATAAGGGGTAAGCCATTTAGGACTGAGATAAGGAGAAACTTCTTCACTCAGAGAGTTGTTAACTTGTGAAAGTCCCAACCGCAGAGAGTTGTTGATGCCAGTTCATTGGATATATTCAAGAGGGAGTTAGATGTAGACCTTACGGCTAAAGGGATCAAGGCATATAGAGAGAAAGCAGGAAAATGGTACTGAAGTGAATGATAGCCATGATCTTATTGAATGATGGTGCAGGCTCAGAGGGCCGAATGGCCTACTCCTGCACCTATTTTCTATGTTTCTAAGACCGCCCCTCGAGACTGAAGTCACCTCGAGACCGACCGCGCCTCGAGACCGACCTCTCCTTGAGACCGACCGCCCCCCTCGAGACTGAACTCGCCTCGAGACCGACCGCCCCTCTAGACCAAATGCACTGATTGCACTTTTAAAGAAAAAAATAAAATTTACTCGAGGAAAAACTGACGGTTCAGGTCCGTCAAGAATCGAGCAACATTTATTCTTAGCTGTTTTTTTTTTTAAAAAGGCTACTGGCCAATTTCCAAATGTTCCAGGATTGGCCCACTTTCTTCGCCTTTAAAAAACAAGCAGACCTGGCACCTAATAAAATTCAGACCATTCAATTATTATGCTCAAGCAGGACTGTATGAAAACTGGCAATAATATTTTCAGGGCTATGCGGAAAGAGCAGGGGAGTGGGACTAATTGGATCGCTCGTTCAAAGAGCCAGCATGGGCACAATTGGCTGAATGATCTCCTTCCATGCTACAAGATTGGTGTAAGCAGTAAATGCACCTTTTGGGAGGATGGGATTGATGGTCTGCTACACTGGCTGAGGCTCGGGTTTCTCTCCTTTGACAACGCACCAATAGTTACTGCACTTATATATTTTTTAATTTGATCCATGGATCTAGGTGATGCCTTTATTACCCGTCCCTAGTTACCAGAGTTAATTTTTTTTTTAAACTGAGTTGTTTGCTAGGCATTATGAGTCAACAACATATTGCATTTAAGGGGAAGCTAGGTAAACACATGAGGAAGAAAGGAATAGAAGGATATGCTGATAGGGCGAGATGAAGTAAGGTAGAAGGAGGCTCGAATGGAGCATAAGCACTGGCATGGACCAGTTATGTCGAATCACCTGTTTCTGTGCTGTACATTTTATACAATATTGTGTGACTCAAATCACATATAGGCCAGACCACATCAATAAACTAGTTTGTTTTTTAATTAAAATAACCCAGTAGCTTCCATGGTCATTTTTCATTTACTGAATCCAAATTCACAATATGCTACAGTGGGACTTGAACTGACAATCTCAGGGCTGCGAGCCCAGGACCCTAACCTCTACACCACTGTACACATTCAGGAGCAACAGACACTCCTTCTGAGCAAATTGAGATTTTACAAACATCATCCAGAAAGGCTTTACTGGAGGAAAATTATTTACAAAAATGAAAAATTATTAAGGAAACCATTTGTCAAAAAAAATGATCTCCCTTTAGGCTTACTTCAGTTAAGGAAATCCAGATACAAAATTCTCTTACCCCTCCCTCTCTCTCCACCCAGCATTTAGACATAAATTATTCATGTTTTCTGTAGCTCAGCATGTCTTGGTTACTGATCTAATCCAGAGGTAACATAGTTCAGAGCATCACTGAGCTGGGGGCTGACTGCAGCTCCAACAGAAACCACTGTTGGTGATTCAGGATTCTAGTGCATTTATTTCCAGTTTTATCCCCTCCGCGTGCTGAAAGGTTGACTCACACTGGGTATAATTTCACGGACCCAGGTGGCCAGTCCTCGTGCGTTGGTAGGCTACTCGGCTGAGGGACGTAACCCTCATAACCTTAAAATTAGAGTTAGGCCGTTAAGGCGTGATGCCAGGAAGCACTTCTTCACACAAAGATGTAGTGAAAATCTGGAACTCTCTCCACCAAAAAGGCTGGTGGACAATTGAAAATTTCAAAACTGCGATTGATAAATTCTTATTAGGCAAGGGTATTAAGGGTTAGGGAATCAAGGCAGGTAGACCGGTTAGCCTGACATCGGTAATGGGGAAAATGTTGGAATCAATTATTAAAGATGCAGTAGTAGTGCATTTGGAAAGCAGTGACAGAATCGGTCCAAGTCTGCATGGATTTATGAAGGGGAAATCATGCTTGACAAACCTTCTAGAGTTTTTTGAGGATGTAACTAGTAGAGTGGACAAGGGAGAACCAGTGGATGTGGTGTATTTGGACAAGGTCCCACACAAGAGATTATTGTGCAAAATTAAAGCACATGGTATTGGGGGTAATGTAATGACGTGGATCGAGAACCGGTTGGCAGACAGGAAGCCAAGAGTAGGAATAAACGGGTCCTTTTCAGAATGGCAGGCAGTGACTAGTTGAGTGCCACAAGATTCAGTGCTGGGACCCCAGCTATTTACAATATACATCAATGATTTGGAAGAAGGAATTGAATGTAATATCTCCAAGTTTGCAGATGACTCTAAGCTGGGTGGCTGTGAGGAGGATGCTAAGAAGCTGAAGGGTGACTTGGACAGGTTAGGCGAGTGACAAATGCATGGCAGATGCAGTATAATGTAGATAAATGTGAGGTTATCCACTTTGGTGGCAAAAACAGGAAGGCAGAATATTATCTGAATGGTGACAGATTAGGAAAAGGGGAGGTGCAACGAGACCTCGGTGTCATGGTACATCAGTCATTGAAAGTTGGCATGCAGGTACAGCAGGTGGTGAAGAAGGCAAATGGCATGTTGGCCTTCATAGCGAGAGGATTTGAGTATAGGAGCAGAGAGGTCTTACTGCAGTTGTACAGGGCCTTGGTGAGGCCACACCTTGAATATTGTGTACAGTTTTGGTCTCCTAATCTGAGGAAGGACATTCTTGCTATTGAGGGAGTGCAGCGAAGGTTCACCAGACTGATTCCCGGGATGGTAGGATTGACATATGAAGAAAGACTAGATTGACTTGGCTTATATTCACTGGAATTTAGAAGAATGAGAAGGGAGCTCATAGAAACATAAAATATTGAGTCAAAACCAGTGACCAGTGGATTATTTAGACAAATGCTATCCCATCAATACCATGACAGGTTAGATAGGGAATTACTTTTTCCTCTAGTATGCAATCCAGAACAAGGTGAAATGGGCTTCGAATCAAAACTAAATCAGTTCAAAGTGCAGCCAGGAAAATAAATTCTCCACACAAAGGTTGTAAGAATGTGGACCATACTGCTCCAGCAGATCAGAGATGCAAAGGGAAAGATTTCTTAACCAAGTGTGCTTGCGCTAATTCCATTTACCCAAAACAATTCTCTAGAATTGAAGAATATTTGGTGTGAATCTCACAACTGTCCCCTTTATAAAAATAATCTTGCAACATTGCCCTATGGCAATGAGGAGATTATCAAACGGTGACTCATTATCAGATTTCACAGCCTTATTTATAATTAAATCAGTGACTCAGATTTATTTTTAAAATACTAGATGATTTCCTGAGGTGTAGCACACGGTGAATCAGGATCGTCTAGTTTTTGGATGATTGAGAGTTTTTTTATTTATTATTATTCATTCTCGGGATATGGGCGTCGCTGGAAAGGCCGGCATCTATTGCCCACCCCTAGTTGCCTCGAGAAGGCGGTGGTGATGGGCCTTCTCCTTGAACCCAAGCGGCTTGATACAATTGAGTGACTTGCTAGGCCACTTCAGAAGGCAGTTAAAAGTCAACTATGTTGATGTGGGACAGGAGTCACAGATCGGCCCAGACCGGGTAAGGACGGCAGGTTTCCTTCCCTAAAGGACATTAGTGGACCAGTTGGGTTTTTACAACAATCCGACAACTTCATGGTCAGCTTCGCTAGTGCCAGTTTTTTATTTCCAGAGTTTAAAAACAGAATTCAAATTCTCGGGGCGGAGATAATTGGATCATGCATGCAGTTGTAATTCAGTCTCTATTTTAAAGTCATAGAAATATAACATTAGGACAGAATCTATGAAAAATGCTTGTGTGCACATTAATAATGGTAAGTGCCTATGTAAACTTGTCACGCTATAATCGCACCTTTCCACCATTGGTGGTGCTACAGCCATAGTAAAAAAAAATGCACATAAGAAACGTGGATCGAAATAACATTAGTGGTACTTAAACCGTCGATACAAAAAGCTTTTTCGCTACATGATTATGCAAATGCACTTAACCAGAACAACTTGGGGTTTAATTTACAGGCTGCAACATCAGTATAGAAACAGTCGCAAACTGTTTACCAGACTTACCAGTCTTTGCATTGTCTTGACGTGAGTGGGACTGATGGACAGAGCCTCTTCGTACCAGCGTTTAGCTTCATCGATATTCCCTCGGAGCTCTGCCACTTGTCCACGCATGAACAACACATTGTGCGACGTAGGGAAGAGGTTAGCTGCCTCCTGGATGCACGCCGTGGCCTCGGTCGGCTTCCCTACTCCAATGTACACTTCAGCTGGAAGATAAATTAAACCGAAGCTTAACAACACTGCATATTCCCAATTTTCTCCACTCCTCCACCGATGGACCGGCCTTAAAGAGGCATACAGTTGCACAGGAACTGGCCTACCCATCAGCCATTCTTCATGTGCGAGTCTAGCTAGTATGCGTTGGCGGGCTATAGTACCTCAGGGCATCACACCGATCTCCGTACTGGATAGCGACCAAGAGTGGGAACCTCAGCCTACCCAACCCAGCAGCACTGAAGCAATTTGGAGGAACTTAATTGCAGCCCCAGTTGAAATCACCTAACCCTGCATTGGCTAGAGATTTGCATGGCTTGATACCACATCAGAAGGTGCGTTTAGCCATAAAAAAGAAAACATGAACAAGCTAAATAGTTTTCTCCAAGAAAAGAAGATAAAGCCTGGGGAGAGAGAAGGCCATTTGGCCCATTGAAATTGCCGTCCAGTATTTCAAATCACTCAGCATAGCATCCAGCAGCATCCTGCACTTCTCTTTACTTTGATCTTTCCAAATGTTCATCACTCTGAGTAAAGTTGTTTCTTTCTCGGACTGGTTTGTATATTTGTATTCGAGTGGCCTGACTGATAAACTACTGCTCTGGTCCTTATGTAGCAGATTATTAAGGTAGGGTCAAACATAAGAAATATAAGAAATAGGAGCTGGAGTTAGCCATTCGGCTCTTTGCGTCTGCTCCGCCAGTCAATAAGATCATGGCTGATCTTCTACCTCATCTCCACCTTCCCGCACTATCCCCATATCCCTCGAGGCCTTTTGTATCCAAAAATCTATCGCTCTCTGACTTGAGTATACTCAACAACTGAGCATCCACCGCTCTCTAGGGTAGAGAATTCCAAAGATTCACAAACCTCTGAGTGAAGACATTTCTCATCTCAATCCAAGATGGCCGACCCCTTAATTCCAAGACTGTGATCCCTATTTCTAGACTCCCTAGCCAGGGAGGCATTATCCCAGCATTGAACCTATCAGCAGAATAATACTTTATATATAATTGGGTTTGCATTCAAAATATTTATTAACGTCACCGTCCCCTCAAGTAAATAACCCAAATAAAAATGATTCCAATGAAGCAATTTAGAATGGAAAGGGTTAAAAATTGTGGGCAGCCAGCTGGCCGTCACTCAACAGATTATTGAAGTAGGGTCAACACTTTCTATCAACAAATTAAACAGTGCTATGTGTGATAGGTAATGTAATCTAGAGATTCTGCTAACATTACAACCTGCGCATTGTGTTAGTCTTAAAGGAAGAGTGTCATTATTTCAGCAGCTTTGTTCTGAAGGAGCTAATGTTCATTTCTCATCATTCTGATGTTACATGCAATGTTTTTTTATTGCAATGTAAATGATTGCACCATAATGCACGTACCCTGTAACAACTTACATTTATAAAGAACATTTTACGTTACAAAAATCTTTTAAAGCTCTTTATAGTTAAAGAAAAAAAGAACTTGCATTTTTATAGTGCCTTTCACGACCTCAGGATGGCTATTAAATGAATTACTTTTGAAGTGTAGTCACTGTTGTAATGCAGGAAATGTGGCAGCCAATTTGTACACAGCAAAATCCCACAAACAGCAATGAACAGAGCAGTAGACCCAGAGCAGGAAATGGACAGGTCAGGGGAGATGACCAAAACTCTGTCAAAGGATTAAGATTTAAGGAATGAAGAGAGACAGCAAGGCAAAGAGGTTTAAGGAGATAGCATCAGAGTGCAGAGACACAATAGCTAAAGCCCAGCCATTGATGGTAGAGGAGGACCCAGGAAATGTACAGTGGACCAGAATGAAAGAATGGAGAGTGCGAGTTAGGGTGCAGAGCAAGGCAAGAGTGTAGAGACATGGTAGAGCAAGGTTGTGGAGGGAGGTGACATGGACAGGAATTTTGAACACTGTGGGGACGGGGTGTTTACAGTGGAGTGTTTCATAAATAAAGCTGGGGATTAGGTGAAACATTGTGTTAGTCCACTTGTCTTGGGACCTGGCGTTTCCAGCTCAGACTGATGGGACAAAAGTCTCTTCTTAATGATAGCCCTGAGGCAATTGTATGAAATGAGCCTGGACGGTCCTAACACAGTTCCTACTGGGAATGGATAAACTGGTTCATCTCACTCAGTGAAGCTAAAAGGATTGCATTGTGGGAATGGAAATGTTACAATGGCGGAGTAGGTGAGGCTCCTCTGAGGTTAAGAGGTAAGGTACACAGTGGTGAAAGCTTTATTCTGTGACTACCCTCTGTTATACCTCAATCTTGAACACTGACCCTCGGTGCCCAAAATGACAAAAGGTATAATTTCTCTATGCCACAATCCTTCACTTTTGAATACCACAAAATAAAAGGTCAAGAAAATTGCCAATAAATTTTCAGAAATAATGCTGCTCTTGTAAAGATGCCATGCCATGGTCAATGATAAATGCACCACCCAGTGTGGTACGAACGTATAAACACCAAGAAGGTCCCAAGTTTGGTCTCCGTGCTGTACTGAGTTAGTTGATCACAGCTAGGGAGATAATTCGCTGCAATGCACCTAGAAAAATGAGCAGTAGAATTAGACTAGGAAAGAATGGGGTTCCTGCTCCTGATTAGCGGAGAATCCAACTGGAAACTGTACTTGCGTGTGGATTTTAGCTGTCATGCCCGTGACAAGAAGTGTCTAGAGTCACACGTCACAATGGTCACTTGAGCGAAGTAGAAGAGGGCTGCCCCCAGCTGTGGAATCATATCCCACCCTAAAAGGGTCAGCACTACCAGTTAAGAACAAAAAATGAAATTTCTTTCCATCTGCAGTATTTTGTATTTTATGTCAGTGAATTGAAAATGTTGGTGCAGTTTGACGTTCTTAAGAGTTGACATTCTAGCCACTAGGAACATTTCCAGTCAGGCTCATGATTATTGCCCACTCACAGTACTCTGCCTTTATGGTGCCATTTAAATCAGCTTCATCTTGATTCACAAGTCTTTGCTGGGAAAAAATATGATTTACTGAAGATAATTCCAGACACAATAATGCAATTGTACTGATTTAGAAAGGCTCTTAAGGTTGAATTTGTTGTTTGGTTTTGGCCGAGATTCCAGAGGAACAAGTGCTATACCTTTGGGACCAATTCTATTCAAGCAGTGGGTCGGACGCTAATCTCCGAGTCAGAAGGTTGTGGGTTCAAGTCCCACTCCAGAACTTGAGCACAAAAATCTAGGCTTACACTCTAGTACAGTAGTACTGGGGGAGTGCTGCACTGTCGGAAGTGCCGCCTTTCAGATGAGATGTTAAACAGAGGCCACGCCTGCCCTCTCACGTGGACGTAAAAGATTCAATCGCATTATTTCAAAGAAGAGCAGGGGAGTTCTCCGCAGTGTCCTGGACAATATTTATCTCTCAACCAACATCACTAAAAAACAAATTATCAGGTCATTTATCTCATTGCTGTTTGGGGGACCTTGCTGCGTGCAAATTGGCTGTCACATTTCCTACATTAAAAACGCTATTCCTAATAACACTTTAAATAAATACTTAATTGGCTGCAAAGTGCTTTGGGATATTCTGAGGTTGTGAATGATAGTATATAAATACAAGACTTTCTTTCTTTACCAGCAAATAAAGAAACAGGCTAATGTGCTCTCAGGGTAGACAAGAAAATATGTCACTTCATGCTAGTGATTTCTCCCAACTTTCAAACTGTGAGTGGAACTGATACGGGAAGCAGTGGGATCAGAGAATACCACTAACTTTAACAGGTCTATATTGGTAAGAGCTTCCCTGATGACAGTGCATGGTGTGGTATTGTGCTAGCTAGGTGAGGAAGGCCCCACATTATGGTGCCGAGATAGCAGATCGCTTGTTGGGGCACTGGTGGATACAACTCGTCTCAGTGCCCTTGTGCTAGGGAGGGGAATAAAAATCAGCTATGCATAGCAACATGAGATGTGAGCTGTTCATTCTTTAACAACATAGAGTTGGCTCAGCAAATTTAGCAGCCATCCTCAAAGTCATTAAGGAATCAGTAAAGAGACACGAGAGGTGAGCTGCCCTGACAGAGGCCAGCAAAAGTACATACAGGTATTACTAAAACGTCAGTGCGAGAAATGTTTCTCTCGGGAAATGTATATCCGAATGCGTTGTCATCAAATGTGTTGTCAATCCCCAGTGTATGGGCTGAATTTGCTGATCTCTCTGTGGGCCCTCGGATGGTTGGTGGTAGAGGTCTCAATGCCCTATGGTGCATATCAGGATCACTACATTAACTCCTACTCTAGATCTCAAAAGTGTGGAACCTTATACCTCTCGGTCTTCACTGCTTCCTAGAATCCATTAAAAGCCAAGCTTGGCCTCACATAATCACAAATGCTTACACATGAATCTATAGGACCGGAAAAGCTCATTACAGTCCACCTGGCTTGTCCCAGTGTCTAGTCAACACCATAATCCCATGGTACACATCATACCTCCATAGCAAATGTATCACCAAGTATTTGAATTGGATGATAGTCAACCTTGGCAGTTCTTTCCATACAATCATCATCTGTGTACAACAGTTAAACCTAAACTGCCTTTTCACCCTCCATCTTGAGGCTATGCCCTCATAACCTATCTTGACTTCTCTCCAATCTGGTTTCTGTCCTGGACCAATAGCAAAACCACCATGGCCAAAGTTACCATCTTAGATACCCCTCCTATACCTCTCTGTGCCCAATAACAGTGTCAGACATGGCTCAGTTGGTAGCACCCTCGGCTCTGAGTCAGAACATTATGGGTTCAAGACCCACTCCAGAGACCTGAGCTCAAAAATCTAGGCTGACACTCCAGTGCAGTGCTGTCGGAGGTACCGTCTTTCGGATGAGACGTTAAACCGAGACCCTGTCTGCTCTCTCAGGTGAACGTAAAAGATCCTGTAGCACTATTTCGAAGAGGAGCAGGGGAGTTATCCCTGGTGTCCTAGCCTATAATTATACCTCAATCAACATCTAAAATAGTTTATCTGGTCATTATCACATTGTGGGAGCTTGCTGTGTGAAAATTGGCTGCCGCATTTTCTAGAATACAATAGTGACTACACTTCAAAAAGTACTTCATTGGTGCAATGTGCTTTTGGACGTCTGGTGGTCGTGAAAGGTGCTTACATAAATGCAAGTCTTTCTTTCTTAGGTTCTCTCCCACTGCCTCTTATCCACAGTCCACCACTGTGGCACTACTCTCTCATGGTTGCTACCTGTTTTAATGCCATTATTATATCTCTTACAGTAACCTCCTCCTGTGCCTGAATTGTGCCCCAGGTTCTATCCATGTCCTCCTTTGTTCTATTATCTATATACTGTCCTTTTGCGTATCCTTGATTTTAATCGCTCCACCGTTGGCGGCTGTGCCTTCAGTTGCCCTAAGCTCTGGAATTCCTTCCCTTAACCTCTCCGCCTCTCTCTCCTCCTTTAAGATGCTCGTTACTACCTACCTCTTTGACCAAGTCTGTCCTAATATCTCCTAATGTGGCTCGGTCTCAAATTTAATTTGATAAAGCTTCTCTGAAGCGCCTTGGGATGTTTTACTTCATTAAAAGAGCTGTATAAATGTAGGATGTTGTTGCTGTTTTCAATCTGTAAACATGGAGTCACTTTCCATTTAAATGCTGCTATCCAGCTCTTCCTTCTTACCTCCACCCTTCATTCTATGTCTGTCACAGTGCTGTTGGGCTACCTGCCGCTTTCAAGTTCTGTATTAGCCATAATAACCTTCAGCTCAAAAGTCGTAAGCCTGAAGCCACCATTTGGCTCCTGCCGCTACTAACTCGCTCCCTATGGTTTCGTTCAGCCTGAATACGACATGATTGTATGGGGTAGGAGGTGGGATTGGAAAGGTCAGGAGAGAGAGGTAGAGAGGCGGAGAGATTTAGAGAGGGAATTCTACAGCTTAGGGCCCAGGCAGCTGAAAACATAGAAACATAGAAAATAGGTGCAGAAGCAGGCCATTTGGCCCTTCGAGCCTGCACCACCATTCAATATGATCATGGCTGATCATGCAACTTCAGTACCCCATTCCTGCTTTTTCTCCATACCCCTTGATCTCTTTAACCGTAAGGGCCACATCTAACTCCCTTTTGAATATACCTAACGAACTGGCCTCAACAACTTTCTGCGGTTGAGAATTCCACAGGTTCACAATTCTCCGAGTGTAGAAGTTTCTCCTCATCTTGGTCCTAAATGGCTTACTACTTATTTAGTCTGTGAACCCTGGTTCTGGACTTCCCCAACATCAGGAACAGTCTTCCTGCATCTAACCTGTCCAATCCCGTCAGAAATGTATATGTTTCTATGAGATCCCCTCTCATTTTTCTAAATTCCAGTGAATATATGTCTAGTCGATCCAGTCTTTCTACATATGTCAGTTCTGCCATCCCGGGAATGGCCGCCATAGGCGGAGTGATGGAAATAGGGGATGCGCAAGAGACCAGAATTGGAGGAACGCCAAGATCTTGGAGGGTTGTAGGAGGTTACAGAGATAGGGAGTGGCGAGGCCTCCAGATTTATTCTGTATTTCAAGTGCAGTATTATGACTCACTAAAATAAGTATCCACAATGGACTGAAGAAAGTATTTTTGGTGAATGTTTAAATATTGTTTGTTGATGAATACATCACCTTATACAGTCGCACATACAGGAAACTGAAACTTCAGTGAGTTGGGAGCTGCCAGCGTTTCACAGAAATCATCTGCATGAACACTGATCAGAAGGTGTTTACTTCCTCCGTATGTTCTAGCTGATTATTTAACTTTCTTAGTGCTGGATTTCTTTTGGCTGCGCAACAATTCTCCCAATTCAACAACAGCACTTTTTAATCCTCTCTGTATCGAAGCTTTTCCTTTGCACCTTCCCAGGGTAAGCACATGAGCTGGAAATGTGCTGTCCACTGCCAAAACGATTCTAACAGGCTCTACAATTGGAAGTGGCTTTCACTCTACAATAGACACTGTGATCGGAAACTCGCTGTGCACCAGGCTGTTCTTATATTCTGTGGAATTCAAGCTCACTAGAACGGTGTTCTGTTCTCCCCTCGTTACCTAATAACAATCGATCGATCTCAGTCTTGAAATTTGCATTTGGCCCCCAGCATCCACTAACTTTTGGGGAAGAGTTTTCCATATTTCATAAGAACGTAAGAAATAGGAACAGGAGTAGACCATACGGCCCCTCGAGCCTGCTCCGCCGTTCAATAAGATCATGGTTGATCTGATCATGGACCCAGCTCCACTTCCCTGCCCGCTCCCCATAACCCGTTATCCCCTTATTGTTTAAGAAACTATCTATTTCTGTCTTAAATTTATTCAATGTCCCAGCTTCCACAGCTCTCTGAGGCAGTGAATTCCACAGATTTACAACACTCAGAGAAGAAATTTCTCATCTCAGTTTTAAATGGGCGGCCCCCTTATTCTAAGATCATGCCCTCTTGTTCTAGTCTCCCCCATCAGTGGAAACATCCTCTCTGCATCCACCTTGTCAAGGCCCCTCACAATCTTATACGTTTCGATAAGATCACCTCTCATTCTTCTGAATTCCAATGAGTAGAGGCCCAAACTGCTCAACCTTTCCTCATAAGTCAACGCCCTCATCCCCAGAATCAACTTTGTGAACCTTCTCTGAACAGCCTCCTTTGTGTGAAAAAGTGCTTCCTGATTTCACTAAATGACCGAGCTCCAATTTTAAGATTGCACCCCCCTGTTCTAAATTTCCCCAAAAGAGCTTCGCCATAACTTCTCTGGATCTATCCTATCGAATCCTTTTATAATTTTAAATCTCAATTTCAGTAAAACGCAGGGCCGAAAATTCCCAGTTAAATATTTGATTCTGTTTTTCCAAAAAAAAAAGTGTTTGAGCTGAACAACTCTCGGGTAAAGTACTAGTGGTTACAGGTTGTGATAGAATTATGATTAATTTGATGAGATGAATTAAGGGTATCATATAGGATGTGTACTCCACAACATTAAAGAATATATACCAATATGCTAAATAAGCCCACTGGAATCCTAAAGCAGCCAATTAAATACTTTTGAAGTATTATTTTGTAGGCAAATGCAGCAACCAATTTGCACACTGCAAGGTTCCACAAACAGTAATGAGATAAATGTCTAGTTAATCTGTTTCGGTGGTGTTGGTAGAGGAATAAATGTCAGTCAGAATAGTGTTGTGGGAACTTTTCCATCTACCTGAGCAAGTACTTAACATCTCATTTGAAAGACAGCACCTCTGACAATGCAGCATTCCCATTAGTCCCTCAGTACCATCTGGGGAGTAGTCAATTGACTCTGAAATTCGCAGATTCCCCTTTCAGCCAACAGTTTCAGGACCAGGCAAACAAATTGGGCATCATAAACAGCTTCTGAACTTTTTGCCTATTTATTTGTTAACAATTATGTAACTGTAACCCAAAAATCAGCGGAAAGCAACACTGACTTTGAAGTAAAAAGAAATTGTCATATTTTTAGATCAACAAATCTTGTACACTTGAACCTGTAATTATTAATAAATAAATTGACCAATCACTCTCTAGTGTTTCCTCCTATAGAAGCTGCTTCTCATTTATTCGATTTTATATTCCTTTCTTTGGTTTTAACCGATGCTCTATTTAATTCGAACGGCTAAAATATACCAGCATAACACATTTTCCAGTATAGCATCTAACCCTCCTCTCCTTATCAAACAACGTTTTCAAATATACACACAATCACGGAATCTGAGAATCCACGCCTTTGTCACCTCCAGACTCAATTACTCCTATGCTTTCCTGACTGGCCTCCAATCCTCCATCATTCGTAAACTTCAAAATGTCCAAAACTCTGCTGACCACATCCTTTCCCGCACCAAGTCTTGCTTGCCCAGGACCTCTGTCCTAACTGACCTAGATTGGCTCCTGATTCACCCAACGCCTGAAATTTAAAGTTCTTCTCCTTGTGTTTAAATTCCTCCATTGCCTTGTCCCTCGCTACCTCTTTCATCTCCATCAGCCGTACAACACACACCACCCCCAAACTCTCTCTTCCTCAGACACCAGTCTCCTGTGCAACCCCTACCTTTCTCCCACCATTGACAAGCATGCTTTCAGCCTCCTAGGTGCCCCACCCTTGATTTCCGTCGCTAAACCTCTCCGTCTCTCCACCTTTCTCTCCTCCTTCAAGACGCACTTCTTTGACCAAAGCTTTCAGTCTCCCCTTCTAATCTCTTCTTTAGCTCTGTGTCCGTTTTACCCTACGTTTCTGAGAAGCACCTTGAAGTTTTTCAACGTTAAAGGTGCCATATAAATGCAAAGTTGTTGTACATTGTGCAATACATGGTATAAAACTCCGTTCATTGTAAAACCCTTCTGAATTACCAGGACGACGAGCCAGCAATGCTGCAGGATTTTGCAGAAAATGCTCATGTAATTTGGAGAAAACGTATGTGTGTGCTGGAAATGTTACTTTGCATCTTTTTAACCTCACTTGCATTCCGCGGCTGACAAAATAGAAATCAAAAGAGCGGCACAGAATCACCGCAAGTTAACCTGCATGCAGCCAGATCTGGGCCAGGGTCATCCAGGGGTGCATTGGCCCCTGCTTGGGCATGCTGCTCTGCAAGGACGAGGCCACCTCTGACAGTGCTTGCTCCACTCTCGAGGCTGCGATCGACGTGGCGTGCACCGAACCTGCAGGGGGCGCAAAAGAGAGATGGCCATCATTAACGCCAACACGGGCCAAAGTTTCACATGTACTCAAAATAGACGCACTAACGAGATGGTACAGTAATTCACATTGTCAGACTCAACAACCATATACTGAAGCAGCCCCTCACCTGCCAACTCTAAGCTTCCCTTTGCAGAACAGTATCAGGGGATTAATGTGCCTAAAAATCTACCTCTTTGACCAAGCTTTTGGTAACTCATCCTAATATCTCCTTATGTGGCTTGGTGTCAAATTGTGTCTGATTACGCTCCTGTGAAGTGCCGTGGGATGTTTCACTATGTTAACGGCGCTATATAAATGCAAGTTGTTGTTTAGTCGGGATTTCTTTTCATTTTAGCTGAATCTGCATTGAACAAGAAACTAAAAGGTTTTAGAGCTGTATTTTTATTAGCTGTCTGGAGAAATGTTAATTCAACTATATTAATAGGATATCTAATTTAAAAGAAAATTCTCTTGAATTGAAGAATGCGAGACTGCAGGTTCTGTAATTGAGGGCAACTAAAAATGAACAGGCCGCCATTTACTTCTTTCTTCTCTAACAGGGTGAGAGTAATTGATGATTTCGGACAGTATCAAACCTACTCAAGATTTGCTTTCAACTGAAGCCTTTGATAGGCTCATGAAAATAATCTACAGTCGAGCCCAGAAATGCACCGGTTTAACTGGTTTTATTTTCGGCTAATTTCTAGTTTGGGCAACAGCCCCATATAGATGCTGCTATATTGCCTCTGTGTACCTCCTGCTGAGGGTGCATTTATACTGCAGGTACTGTTTTACAGAGCGAGTACCTGCTTTTAGAGTGATGCAGGCACTGGTTTTTGCTGTTATCGCCACACCTCTCCCAAGCCCAGGAATCTGAGTGACTTTTATTTTTAAAACGTTAGTAAAGTTTAAAAAGTTCCCATATTGGAGTGCCTTGAAGTTAGGAATTTACCAGCATTACATGGCTTGCAGTAATACCGATTCATACAGTGTGAAATGAACTCCTTGACGTGATCTTATATCCAAACCCAAATCTAAAAGCTGTAACCTGTAAACTGGCTGCACTTTATAAGTTGGTAACTCCCTCCGAGTACAGAATGGCATTAACCTATTTGCTTATGCATGTGCCTGTCTCGAGTGGATACACAGTCTTCCTACCCTCCCATGAGAGTTATTAACATGGTGGGTTTTCAATGAATGGAGGGGAAGGGTGTTAATTAGTGACTGTTGTGCACGGTTATTTGCCCAACTGTGAGCCCTTGCTGGGGGACTAACACGTCTACAGTCACCTGCCCAGCAGCTAGAGCCCAGAGTGTGCATTCAGAGAGCTTCAACAGAATTAAAAATACAAAAGAAAATGTGTCCTGTGGGCAGCAAATACATTATGGCATGTTTACAGTCAGACATGGGATCCAAACCAAAAAAACACAATAGCTATACGTAAAGTATTCTGAATACTTTTAAGCAGGGAACCACTGCCAGTATAAATTCAGGGGGACCGTACGTTGGGTGATAAGATATACGTAGCTGAAACATAACCCCTTGGGGGTAGATCTTGACTTTGTGCGATAGTGTAAGAGTTGGCAGCCTCTTTTACATCTCTCCCGATCACTGAAGTCAATGGAAATAAAAATAGGGATAGATATAAACCGAGCTGCCGACTCACTGTCACCCTCCTTTTTACATGATCACACAAGGTCAAAATGACCCCACTTGTGTCTAATCCAGTGGGCCTAATTCGAGCTGCGGCTGTACTGAGGGGGGGTTGCTAGGTACCCAGATGCAATCTGTTGTTGTCCCTCCCATGCCCCTTTGCTAGCCAGTTCCACAATGGACCGACTGCCCCAATCTGACAGTGTGGGGTTCTGTTGAAGGCACCAATTCAAGCCATTAACCTTCCTCTTTCAGATATTGATTGCCCTTCTGTATATTTCCAGCTTTTTCTGCTTTGATTCTTTCACCGTTCAAAAAGATTTGAAATCTACAGGTTTAACATTAACACTTTGTTTTTACTTGCTATTACTTTTAAGTTTCAAGATTAGAAGCATTTGTGACGTTGCCTTAAAACTCTCAAAACAGCTATATTTTAAACTCTAAGAAAAGCTATGCAATAAAAACTGGGAACATCTTATGTTGACTATTATGAAGAAAAATACATTTAAAAACGATTGATAAAATTTCTATGGCTTCTTAGATTCATATTGGCTGAGGTGTTAAAATAGTTACCTTATAGATTTGATATAGTGTGCGTATCTAATGCTCCAATTGGCTATGTTACTCCTGTTATACTGTTCTATTTGCCTAGATTAACATTTCAATCGATAAAACATTTAACTGTGCTAACATTTTCTACTGATCGAGATCTGAATCTAACAGAGATATGACTCATGCAAAATAAATAGACTTGAGAGTCGGACTGGCACAGAGAGGCAAACAAAGCGGCTGTGTGCAGATCAGCAGCAGCCCAGCAACGCTAAACAACCGCACGGCATCAGCCTCCGAGCACATGCGGGGTGGAGGAGGGAGGGAGGGGGGAGGGAGGGGGAAAGGGAGGGAGAGCAGACTGCATCGCAGCATCAGACGAGCAAGAGTAGCTGTGTTTAATAGACTGAAATCAATATTGCTGGCCGAATGCATTCAGATCTCATGATAGTATAGAGCCTGAGGATGCAGGACACGGAAGAGGGCAACAAATAGCGGCAGCCTTGGCTCGGAGCACTAGAACACGCTACTGCTGATGGAGAGTCAGCGTTCACATTCGAAGGTGGACGATAAGGTGACTGAATTGAATCAATAGGGCTGTAAATTAACTCTTACTTACAAACTGAAAAAAGGGAGAAAAAACCATGAAAGTAAGCGTCTGGAGGACTGCCTTCAAACAAATCAAACCATCAATTAAAATCTCATTAAACCTCCTGCAAGTAGATGTTATTATTTTCAATACTTTATAAAAAAAAATAAAAGTGTTGCTGACCCATTCTTGAGTGTACGTTCAACTTTTAAGTAACCAAGAGATTCAGGAACGGAGTGGAGGACAGCCACTTTAGGGCAGTGCTAAGGCAGATTCAAATATGGATGTATCTCTATCTCTCCTGATGGTGCTGGGATATGACTCCATAGCCCTCCAACACCTCGCCCGAATGGCTGTTTTCTACATGTGATAAAAATCAACAGGCTGTTCGACTGTGGAGGGCATCAGGGCCAAATCTGAAAATGTCCTCACCCGACATCCACATGCACACTTTTTTTTTTAATATTCAGGAGACCAGGACCATTGCCATTTATAGCCCAGAGCTGTAATGGCCAATTGTAGCATTCCTACTACTGCCTGGCTGAGGTCAGCTTAGCACGGTTGTGGGATCGAACCTGGGACATTCTGGTTTGCACTGCTCAACATCACACTTAGTCAATGCACTTACCAACATTGGGGAGCTCTAGGATTGAAATCATTTCCTGCTGTTGCAAAAATGCACATTAGGAAAGCAGGTCCATGCCAGCTAACAAGCGCAGCTCATTAACGTGGCTGGATCGAATGCCTTCTCTAAACTGAAAATAAGACAGGGCATCTAAAAGTCTTTTGCTGTGAAGCAGAATAAATTGGTGGACCGTGGCTGTGTGTCATGGGTCCACACCATTTATTTAAACACAAGGCCAAACGGAATGAAACACAGAAATCTGCACTGCCTGGTAACACGCAGCAGTTTGTTGTTACGATTTACAAGATAGATTCTGCCCATCCTCTCTCGCAGCTTCTACTCATTGAGGAGGTATAGCTCCAATAGACACCTGCTACCTTGCTCAAGTGCCCATTCTTCATGGGTAAGACTAGACAGGACATGGCAGACAACAGGCTATTCTTCTGTGAGGGGCTTCACAGCCTAGCCCAATCCTATGCTCACCTGATGCCCAGGCACAGGCATTTCCAGGAGGCATAATTGGCTCAGGAATGAGAATGCTGGTCAATTTTCCCCTCCCTAACCCACAGACGCCGAGGCCAATCGAACATTAATTGTTATGGAATCAATGTTCTCCACAAAATGATGTACAATCACGTCCAATAGACAGTCAGAATACTGCATGGGCGGCTTCCTCCTCCTCTCCCCACCATTCCAGCCCTGTTGTCAGGAGCACTTGTAGACAGCAATGTCTGGCTAAACCTTTTGCGGATTTCTCTATGTCTCATTGTAAAACTTCCTTTCAGGTGTCACTGGGATTTCAGTGAAGCAAAAGGTTGCGTGCGTCTGACATTTTCATCTTATGTCAACTAGAGCAGTGAAGAACATGCAGTACAATTACAGACTTTTCTCCTTGCAAACTGGCATTGTGTCAGTAGAAAGCATTTAGAGCTGTTTAACACTAAGGTGAAGTACTGATGGTTACAGGTTGGTCACTGCTATTTGTAGTGGTGGAAGCACTAAAGTTGCCAACTTTGGTTGGAAATATTGCTGGAGGTTTTATCACTATCGCCCCTCCCGGTCAAACGGCACTTTTTCCCACATGATTTTCCTCCTGGGTTGCCCTGGAGATTAATCTTTAATTTCTGGAGACTCCAGGACAATCCCGGACAGATTAACAGCATCACGCAAAAATGTACTGGCACAACATCAACTTGCACTGGCTCAGGTATTCTCTATTTCAATGTCTATTGTACACGAAATCTCAAAACTGTGGTGGAGCCCGAGGCCTGGCAATCATCCTCCTCGAAACTCAGGCACTCTGTGCTTATATTTCCAATTTGAATTGTGGGGCTGGATTTTTGGGAAGGGCTGCTTTTAGCAGCTGCAAATTGTGACACTACTATTCCTGGCTAGAATGGAGAAGATTGTATAATTGCCGTGTCAATCTCTCACAAAGTGAAGCTGACTGGGTAGCTCAGGGGTGACAAAGTCTTGTTCGTCTAATGAGTAGAGAGGCCGATCACGCTCTGCAGCCACCTGGCCTCTATACATCTGTGGTCATACGGTGGCATTTCTCCACTGGGGCAGCGGACCCCATCTTCAAGGTGTGCTTTCTAGAATAATGGAGATCCAACCTGAAGTGTTCCAGGAGAATCGCGGACAGGTGGGTCAATCCGAAGGAGGTAATCGCCGGTAGCTGACTTGTTGCCTTATTTTTGTGTTGCAGTTCAGTGCCTGGGTTTCAGCCGCAGCGGAGAGTATTATAAGATTTTTTTTAACTTGTTCATGGGATGTGGGCATCGCTGGCAAGGCCAGCATTTATTTCCTATCCCTAATTGGCCTTGAGCCGCCTTCTTGAACTGCTGCAGTCCATGTGGTGAAAGTACTCCCAGTGCTGCTGGGGAGGGAGTTCTAGGATTTGGACCCAGCGACGATGAAGGAACAGTGATACATTTCCAATCAGGATCGTGTGTGACTTGGAAGGGAATTTGGAGGTGATGGTGTTCCCATGCGCCTGCTGCCCTTGGCCACAGCAGCACTTCCAAGTTCCCATCCAAGTCACACAGTATCCTGTCTTGCTCATCGAAAGAACCTGCACAGACTCGATGGGCCGAATGGCCTCCTTCTGCACTGTGCTATTCGATGATTCTTAGCACGCTGAAATGGCAACTGACTGTCAACAGGCCTTTTAGGTGCCAAGGAATGACTGGGTTCACCCGAGTGAAGATGGACAGCACACAACTAATTTTCCACATGAGCAGTAGTCCTAATCCCATCACTATTTGAAGAAGTTCCCCATCCCTCAACCAATACCTCCAACACACAGATTATCTGATCATTTATTCATTTGCTGTTAGTGGGACCTTGCTGTGAGAAAATTTGCTGCCCAGTTTGCCTAACTGCGCTTTAAAAAATTATCCTTCGGTTGTAAATTTTTTTGGGGGAGACTCTGAGGACGTGATAAGGTTTTATATAAATGCAAGTTCTTTTTTAAATAATGTGTGGTTAAATATCTCCTCCATCATCATATTCCCACAGTGCCCATTTCTCCACTAGTAAAAAATTCCAATTACTTTATGCTTGAAGAAGATACACAGTATGTGGGGAGGGGGGGATTTGAGCAGTAGCAGTGGTCTAAAGGTTTCAGTTAAACTTTTGAGTGCATCTTTTAGTTAGAATGTGGAACTCGCTACGACAAGGAGCAGTTGAGGGGAATAGCATAGATGCATTTAAGGGGAATGAGAAAAAAACATGAGGGAGAAGGAATCGAAGGTTATGTTGATGGGGTTAAATGAAGAGAGGTAGGAGGTGGTCTGTGTGGAACATAAACACCAGCAGGGCCGAATAGCCTGTTTCTGTGCTGTAAATACTATGCATTATTGCTGCTGACAGTACTGGCGCCGGAGAGGTACCAATATGTCCTCCCCAAACCATTTCATTATTTTAATGGCTGTGAGTTGGATTTAAAGCCAATGATCACTATATCTTGATGTGTGACATGGTGCCCTGAGAATGTTGATATACTGACAGGTCTGGGGCAGATAGATCAAAATCCTTCAATAGGTGCACAGAAACTATGTCTGCCGCCATGCAGTTCCAGCAACTGGATTGAGGAACTGCGGGTACCAGTACCTGTACTTTGTGCATCACATTTCTGGATCTGTAATTCTTAAACATGGTGTGAACTTAGGTCATAGGTCACGACCATTGCCAAATTGAGCATTTTACTGTTTACTGGAGCAACCCATGAACTGCCTGAGTAAACTGCTTAGCTTTCTGATGTTCTCACTCCATGAGTCTGCAACAAAAGGTTTGGATCTATAGGGAATATATTAATTCCTTCATTATTTAAAAAAAAACACTTAGTCGAGTAGATGGCGCCTCTGGATCAGAACAAGTCTTCCTCTGTCTAGTTTTCTGATGCACGGGGAAATGGATTGGACCAATTAAACTGAGCTGAAAGCAGGTCAGATCAGTTAATTGAAACATGGGAGAAAAATCCCACAGTGTACGCTTGGAATGTTATTTGTCATTTTGTTTCCCCGTGTACAAATAGAATATAAACAGTCCAGGTCAGAATCAGTATCCTGCATCCTGACCTCCACAAAGTAAATAATCTTAACCTCAATATATCAGCCTAATGTTTCCATTCATAATTCTTTACCAGACCTCTCACAGCTATGGCTCCTTAATCAGTTCATAATACAGATTCACGCAAGTCATTTATGAGATTTAAGAACATAAGAAATATGAGCAGGAGTAGGCCACCTGGCCCCTCGAGCCTGCTCTGCCATTTAATAAGATCATGGCTGATCTGATCATGGACTCAGCTCCACTTCCCTGCCCGCTCCCCATAACCATTTATTCCCTTATTGCTCAAAAATCTGTCTATCTCCGTCTTAAAAACATTCAATGACCCAGCCTCCACAGCTCTCTGGGGCAGAGAATCCCACCATATTTACCAATCCTTAGAGAAGAAATTCCTCCTCATCTCAGTTTAAATGGGTGGCCCCTTATTCTGAGACAAAGTGCCCAAGTTTCCCGAATAGAAAATAATGGCGCTCACTCACCTCAACGTCTGTTTTCTTTTTGGCCCCATGGCACCGAAAATAAAAATCCTAAATTTTCTTCCAGCATGCGCATCTTCTGGTGCCGGCACGACCTGAGTCAATCTCGCATGGCGGGGCTTCCAGTGTGCATGCGCTCCAAAAAATGGCCAACTAATTGCGCGCAGAATTTTTAATTTAAAAAAAAACGCACTGCGCATGTGTAAAAAAAAAAAATCTGCATATGCGCAGTGCAAAGACCGGGGGCAAGCAGCAGCTGCAGGCGACGGCATAGAGAATCGTGAGAAGGCTTTACTCGATAGTTGAAGACAACGACTCCGATTTGTCTGCTGCATTTTATACCTAGCGGATGTAAACGGCTTCCCTGCACTTTTTGAAAGATTTTGGGCAGTGAGAACGTCGTTGGGAAAAGGTGAAGACTTTTTTCTTTTATTGCCAACTTACATTTATCATCGCAGGAGCAGCATTATTGGTCAGTTTACATTTATTTTTATTTTTATACTTGCATATAGGTCATGTTCGCTTTTTAAATTCCCTAAAAGTTTATTTATAAGAGACAGAGAGTTCCTTCGGCCGGTGATAGGAGCGGGCCAGCTTGGATTTCTCTACTGCAACCAAGGGTTTTTCCGATGGTGCTTCTCGGGTCTGTGCGGCGGTTTGAAAAATTCTGTTCGTGGGGAAAGTTGGCCTTATGCACAGAAATGGCGTAGAACTTTCTTTTACAGGTGCAGCAGCATCAGAATGTATGATGCCAAACATTTTGGCACTGGTAGTAGACGCCGGCGACCCAACATTGGGGAATCTTTCAACTGAGCTTCAGCGCCAAAAGAAATCACTGAGTGATGGGCAAAATTGGGGCCCATGCCCCCTAATTTTAGATTCCCTTATGGGTGGAAATATCCTCTCTGCATCTACCTTATCGAAACATATAAGATAATGAGAGGACTCGACAAGATCACATCTCATTCTTCTAAACTCCAATGTATATAGGCCCAACCTACTCAACCTTTCTTCATAAGTCAACCCCCTCATCTCCGGAATCAACCGTGTGAACCTTCTCTGAACTGCCTCCAATGTAAGTACAGGTTGAGTGTGCAAAATCGAAAGTTCCGGAATCCGGACCGATTGGTGCCAGGGTCATCCGGAATCCGTAAAATGTTCCGGAATCCGGACCCGCCGACCCTGGGGTCCCGCTGCTGCTTGACCTCAGGCCGCGCCCCGCCCCGCTGCTGCCCTTACCTCAGGGCACTGCCGCTGCCTGACCTCGGGCCTCCTCACCGGCCCGCCCCAACACCTCCTCTGTGACAGGGTCCGCCGGCCCGAACAACTCCATGACGATGGGCCCCGCCCAAACACCTCCACGGCGGCGGGCCCCACCCGAACACCTCCACGACGACGGGCCCCACCCGAACACCTCCACGACGACGGGCCCCGCCCGAACACCCCCACGACGACGGGCCCCGTCCAAACACCCCCGCGACGACGGGCCCCGCCCAAACACCTCCGCGACGATGGGCCCCGCCCAAACACCTCCACGACGACGGGCCCCGCCCAAACACCTCCACGACGATGGGCCCCGCCCAAACACCTCCACGACGATGGGCCCCGCCCAAACACCCCCGCGACGACGGGCCCCGCCCAAACACCTCCACGACGATGGGCCCCGCCCAAACACCTCCACGACGACGGGCCCCGCCCAAACACCTCCACGACGACGGGCCCCGCCCAAACACCTCCACGACGACGGGCCCCGCCCAAACACCTCCACGACGACGGGCCCCGCCCAAACACCTCCACGGCGGCGGGCCCCGCCCAAACACCTCCACGGCGGCGGCCCCCGCCCAAACACCCACGCGACGACGGGCCCCGCCCAAACACCTCCACGGCGACAGGCCCCGCCCAAACACCTCCACGGCGGTGGGCCCCGCCCAAACACCTCCACGGCGACGGGCCCCGCCCAAACACCTCCACGGCGGCGGGCCCCGCCCAAACACCTCCGCTACGACGGGCCCCGCCCAAACACCTCCACGGTGATGGGGCTCCGCCCAAACACCCCCGCGCCGATGGGCCCCGCCCAAACACCCCCGCGCCGACGGGCCCCGCCCAAACACCCCCACGGTGACGGCCCCCCCCCAAACACGCCCCGCCCAAACACCCCCGCGCCGACGGGCCCCGCCCAAACACCCCCGCGCCGACGGGCCCCGCCCAAACACCCCCGCGCCGACGGGCCCCGCCCAAACACCCCCGCGCCGACGGGTGCCGCCCAAACACCTCCGCGATGACGGGCCCCGCCCAAACACCTCCGCGCCCCGTCCAAACACTTCCACGACGACAGGCCCTGCCCCAACACCTCCACGGTGACGGGGCCCCGCCCCAACACCTCCACGACGACGCGGCCCCGCCCAAACACCTCCGCGACGATGGGGCCCCGCCCAAACACCTCCATGACGGCTGGGCCCCGCCCAACGACCTCCTGGACTGGGCCGGTGACCAGAACAGCTCCTCGGAGAGCAACCACCCCCCACCCCCCCGACCTGGGCTCGGGTGTTTCCGGATTTTGGACGTCAGAAACACGTTCCGAAGTCCGGAAAACAGGAAAACTGGCTCGGCCTCGATCCTGAGGTTGCCGGATCCGGGACGCTCAACTGTATATCCTTCCTTATATACGGAGACCAAAACTGTACGCAGTACACCAGGTGTGGCCTCACCAATACCCTGTACAGTTATAGCAGGACTTCTCTGCTTTTATACTCTATCCCCCTTGCAATAAAGGCCAACATTCCATTTGTCTTCCTGATTACTTGCTGTACCTGCATACTAACTTTTTGTCTTTCATGCACAAGGACCCCCAGGACCCTCTGTAGGGTAGAGAATTCCAAAGATTCACAACCCTCAGAGTTTTAAATGGGTGACCCCTTATTCTGAAACTATGTCCCCAAGTTCTAGATTCTCCATGAGAAGAAACATCCTCTCTACATCTACCCTGTCAAACCCCTTCAGAATCTTGTATATTTCAATAAGATCCCCTCTCATTCTTCTAAACGCCAAGGAGTCTAGGCACAACCTGCTCAACCTTTCTTTAGATGACAACCCCTTCATTTCAGGAATCAACCTCATGAACCTTCTCTGAATTGCCTCCAATGCAAGTATATCCTTTCTTAAATGAGACGACCAAAATATTACACAGTATTCCAGGTGTGGTCTTACCAACGCCCTGTACAGTTGGAGCAGGACTTCCCTACTTTTATACCCTATCCCCCTTGCAATAAAGGCCATCATTCCATTTGCCTTCCTGATTACTTGCTGTACCTGCATACTAACATTTTGTGTTTCATGCACAAGAACCCCCAGATCCCTCTGTACAGCAGCATTTTAGAAACATAGAAAATAGGTGCAGGAGCAGGCCATTCAGCCCTTCTAGCCTGCACCGCCATTCAATGAGTTCATGGCTGAACATGCAACTTCAGTACCCCATTCCTGCTTTCTCACCATACCCCTTGATCCCCTTAGTAGTAAGGACTACATCTAACTCCCTTTTGAATATATTTAGTGAATTGGCCTCAACAACCTGCTGTGGTAGAGAATTCCACAGGTTCACCACTCTCTGGGTGAAGAAGTTCCTCCTCATCTCGGTGCTAAATGGCTTACCCCTTATCCTTAGACTGTGACCCCTGGTTCTGGACTTCCCCAACATCGGGAACATTCTTCCTGCATCTAACCTGTCTAAACCCATCAGAATTTTAAACGTTTCTATGAGGTCCCCTCTCATTCTTCTGAACTCCAGTGAATACAAGCCCAGTTGATCCAGTCTTTCTTGATAGGTCAGTCCCGCCATCCCGGGAATCAGTCTGGTGAACCTTCGCTGCACTCTCTCAATAGCAAGAATGTGCTTCCTCAGGTTAGGAGACCAAAACTGTACACAATACTCCAGGTGTGGCCTTTTCCCCTTTTCCCAATCTGTCACCATTCAGATAATAGTCTGTCTCTCTGTTTTTACCACCAAAGTGGATAACCTCACATTTATCCACATTATATTTCATCTGCCATGCATTTGCCCACTCACCTAACCTATCCAAGTCGCTCTGCAGCCTCATAGCATCCTCCTCGCAGCTCACACTGCCACCGAACTTAGTGTCATCCGCAAATTTGGAGATACTACATTTAATCCCCTCGTCTAAATCATTAATGTACAGTGTAAACAGCTGGGGCCCCAGCACAGAACCTTGCAGTACCCCACTAGTCACCGCCTGCCATTCTGAAAAGTCCCCGCCTGCCATTCTGAAAAGTCTCCATTTACTCCTACTCTTTGCTTCCTGTCTGACAACCAGTTCTCAATCCATGTCAGCACACTACCCCCAATCCCATGTGCTTTAACTTTGCACATTAATCTCTTGTGTGGGATATAGAAACATAGAAAATAGGTGCAGGAGCAGGCCATTCAGCCCTTCTAGCCTGCACCGCCATTCAATGAGTTCATGGCTGAACATGAAACTTCAGTACCCCCTTCCTGCTTTCTCGCCATACCCCTTGATCCCCCGAGTAGTAAGGACTTCATCTAACTCCCTTTTGAATATATTTAGTGAATTGGCCTCAACTACTTTCTGTGGTAGAGAATTCCACAGGTTCACCACTCTCTGAATGAAGAAGTTTCTCCTCATCTCGGTCCTAAATGGCTTACCCCTTATCCTTAGACTGTGACCCCTGGTTCTGGACTTCCCCAACATTGGGAACATTCTTCCTGCATCCAACCTGTCCAAACCCGTCAGAATTTTAAACGTTTCTATGAGGTCCCCTCTCACTCTTCTGAACTCCAGTGAATACAGGCCCAGTTGATCCAGTCTTTCTTGATAGGTCAGTCCCACCATCCCGGGAATCAGTCTGGTGAATCTTCGCTGCACTCCCTCAATAGCAAGAACGTCCTTCCTCAAGTTAGGAGACCAAAACTGTACACAATACTCCAGGTGTGGCCTCACCAAGGCCCTATACAACTGTAGCAACACCTCCCTGCCCCTGTATTCAAATCCCCTCGCTATGAAGGCCAACATGCCATTTGCTTTCTTAACCGCCTGCTGTACCTGCATGCCAACCTGCAATGACTGATGTACCATGACACCCAGGTCTCGCTGCACCTTCCCCCTTCCTAATCTGTCACCGTTCAGATAATAGTCTGTCTCTCTGTTTTTACCACCAAAGTGGATAACCTCACATTTATCCACATTATACTTCATCTGCCATACATTTGCCCACTCACCTAACCTATCCAAGTCGCTCTGCAGCCTCATAGCATCCTCCTCGCAGCTCACACTGCCACCCAACTTAGTGAGATCCGCAAATTTGGAGATACTACATTTAATCCCCTCGTCTAAATCATTAATGTACAATGTAAACAGCTGGGGCCCCAGCACAGAACCTTGCGGTACCCCACTAGTCACTGCCTGCCATTCTGAAAAGTACCCATTTACTCCTACTCTTTGCTTCCTGTCTGACAACCAGTTCTCAATCCACGTCAGCACACTACCCCCAATCCCATGTGCTTTAACTTTGCACATTAATCTCCTGTGTGGGACCTTGTCGAAAGCCTTCTGAAAGTCCAAATATACCACATCAACTGGTTCTCCTTTGTCCACTTTACTGGAAACATCCTCAAAAAATTCCAGAAGATTTGTCAAGCATGATCTCCCTTTCACAAATCCATGCTGACTTGGACCTATCATGTCACCTCTTTCCAAATGCGCTGCTATGACATCCTTAATAATTGATTCCATCATTTTACCCACTACTGAGGTCAGGCTGACCGGTCTATAATTCCCTGCTTTCTCTCTCCCTCCTTTTTTAAAAAGTGGGGTTACATTGGCTACCCTCCACTCGATAGGAACTGATCCAGAGTCAATGGAATGTGGGAAAATGACTGTCAATGCATCCGCAATTTACAAGGCCACCTCCTTAAGTACTCTGGGATGCAGTCCATCAGGCCCTGGGGATTTATCGGCCTTCAATCCCATCAATTTCCCCAACACAATTTCCCGACTAATAAAGATTTCTCTCAGTTCCTCCTCCTTACTAGACCCTCTGACCCCTTTTATATCCGGAAGGTTGTTTGTGTCCTCCTTAGTAAATACTGAACCAAAGTACTTGTTCAATTGGTCTGCCATTTCTTTGTTCCCCGTTATGACTTCCCCTGATTCTGACTGCAGGGGACCTATGTTTGTCTTTACTAACCTTTTTCTCTTTACATACCGATAGAAACTTTTGCAATCTGCCTTAATGTTCCCTGCAAGCTTCTTCTCGTACTCCATTTTCCCTGCCCTAATCAAACCCTTTGTCCTCCTCTGCTGAGTTCTAAATTTCTCCCAGTCCCCAGGTTCGCTGCTATTTCTGGCCAATTTGTATGCCACTTCCTTGGCTTTAATACTATCCCTGATTTCCCCAGATAGCCACGGTTGAGCCACCTTCCCTTTTTTAATTTTACGCCAGACAGGAATGTACAATTGTTGTAATTCATCCATGCGGTCTCTAAATGTCTGCCATTGCCCATCCACAGTCAACCCCTTAAGTATCATTCGCCAATCTATCTTAGCCAATTCACGCCTCATACCTTCAAAGTTACCCTTCTTTAAGTTCTGGACCTTGGTCTCTGAATTAACTGTTTCATTCTCCATCCTAATGCAGAATTCCACCATATTATAGTCACTCTTCCCCAAGGGGCCTCGCACAATGAGATTGTTAATTAATCCTCTCTCATTACACAACACCCAGTCTAAGATGGCCTCCCCCTAGTTGGTTCCTTGACATATTGGTCTAGAAAACCATCCCTTATGCACTCCAGGAAATCCTCCTCCACCGTATTGCTTCCAGTTTGGCTAGCCCAATCTATGTGCATAGTAAAGTCACCCATTATAACTGCTGCACCTTTATTGCATGCACTCCTAATTTCCTGTTTGATGCCCTCCCCAACATCACTACTACTGTTTGGAGGTCTGTACACAACTCCCACTAACGTTTTTTGCCCTTTAGTGTTCTGCAGCTCTACCCATATCGATTCCACATCATCCAAGCTAATGTCTTTCCTAACTATTGCATTAATCTCCTCTTTAACCAGCAATGCTACTCCACCTCCTTTTCCTTTTATTCTATCCTTCCTGAATGTTGAATAGCCCTGGATGTTGAGTTCCCAGCCCTGATCATCCTGGAGCCACGTCTCCGTAATCTCAATCACATCATATTTGTTAACATCTATTTGCACACTTAATTCATCCACCTTATTGCGGATACTCCTTGCATTAAGACACAAAGCCTTCAGGCTTGCTTTTTTAATACCCTTTGTCCTTTTAGAATTTTGCTGTACAGTGGCCCTTTTTGTTCTTTGCCTTGGGTTTCTCTGCCCTCCACTTTTCCTCATCTCCTTTCTGTCTTTTGCTTTTGCCTCATTTTTGTCTCCCTCTGTCTCCCTGCATTGGTTCCCATCCCCCTGCAATATTAGTTTAACTCCTCCCCAATAGCACTAGCAAACACTCCCCCTAGGACATTGGTTCCGGTCCTGGCCAGGTGCAGACCGTCCGGTTTGTACTGGTCCCACCTCCCCCAGAACCGGTTCCAATGCCCCAGGAATTTGAATCCCTCCCTGCTGCACCAATGCTCAAGCCACGTATTCATCTGCGCTATCCTGCGATTCCAACTCTGACTAGCACGTGGCACTGGTAGCAATCCCGAGATTACTACTTTTGAGGTCCTACTTTTTAATTTAGCTCCTAGCTCCTTAAATTCTTTTCGTAGGACCTCATCCCTTTTTTTTACCTATGTCGTTGGTACCAATGTGCACCATGACAACTGGCTGTTCTCCCTCCCATTTCAGAATGTCCTGCACCCGCTCCGAGACATCCTTGACCCTTGCACCAGGGAGGCAACATACCATCCTGGAATCTCGGTTGCGGCCGCAGAAACGCCTATCTATTCCCCTCACCATCGAATCCCCTATCACTATCGCGCTCCCAATCTTTTTCCTGCCCTTCTGTGCAGCAGAGCCAGCAACAGTGCCATGAACTTGGCTGGTGCTGCCCTCCCCTGATGAGTCATCCCCCCCAACAGTACTCAAAGCAGTGTATCTGTTTTGCAGGGGGATGACCACAGGGGACCCCTGCACTATCTTTCTTGCACTACTCTTCCTTCTGGTCTTCCATTCCCTATCTGGCTGTGGACCCTTCTCCTGCGGTAAGACCAACTCACTACACGTGATACTCACGTCATTCTCAGCATCGTGGATGCTCCAGAGTGAATCCACCCTCAGCTCCAATTCCGCAACGCGGACCATCAAGAGCTCGAGGCAGATACACTTCCCACACACGTAGCGCCCAGGGACACCGGAAGTGTCCCCGAGTTCCCACATGGTACAGGAGGAGCATATCACGTGACCGAGCTCTCCTGCCATGTCTTAACCCTTCGATACACTTAAATTGGTAGTAACAATGTTAAAGTTCACTTACTGATATAAAAAAGAAAAAGAAAAGCTACTCACCAATCACCAGCCAATCACTTACCCCATTGGCTGGGACCTTGTCGAAAGCCTTCTGAAAGTCCAAATATACCACATAAACTGGTTCTCCCTTGTCCACTCTACTGGAAACATCCTCAAAAAATTCCAGAAGATTTGTCAAGCATGATTTCCCTTTCACAAATCCATGCTGACTTGGACCTATCATGTCACCATTTTCCAAATGCGCTGCTATGACATCCTTAATAATTGATTCCATCATTTTACCCACTACCGATGTCAGGCAGACCGGTCAATAATTCCCTGTTGTCTCTCTCCCTCCTTTTTAAAAAAGTGGGGTTACATTGGCTACCCTCGATAGGAACTGATCCAGAGTCAACGGAATGTTGGAAAATGACTGTCAATGCATCCGCTATTTCCAAGGCCACCTCCTTAAGTACTCTTGGGATGCAGACCATCAGGCCCTGGGGATTTATCGGCCTTCAATCCCATTAATTTCCCTAACACAATTTCCCGACTAATAAGGATTTCCCTCAGTTCCTCCTCCTTACTAGACCCTCTGACCCCTCTTATATCCGGAAGGTTGTTAATGTCCTCCTTAGTGAATACCGAACCAAAGTACTTGTTTAATTGGTCCGCCATTTCTTTGTTCCCCGTTATGACTTCCCCTGATTCTGACTGCAGGGGACCTATGTTTGTTTTTACTAATCTTTTTCTCTATACATATCTATAGAAACTTTTGCAATCCGCCTTAATGTTCCCTGCAAGCTTCTTCTCGTACTCCATTTTCCCTGCCCTAATCAAACCCTTTGTCCTCCTCTGCTGAGTTCTAAATTTCTCCCAGTCTCCGGATTCACTGCTATTTCTGGCCAATTTGTATGCCACTTCCTTGGCTTTAACACTATCCCCGAGTTCCCTTGATAGCCACGGTTGAGCCACCTTCCTTTTTTTATTTTTACGACAGACAGGAATGTACAATTGTTGTAGTTCATCCATGCGGTCTCTAAATGTCTGCCATTGCCCATCCACAGTCAACCCCTTAAGTATCATTCGCCAATCAATCCTAGCCAATTCACGCCTCATACCTTCAAAGTTACCCTTCTTTAAGTTCTTTACCTTGGTCTCTGAATTAACTGTTTCATTCTCCATCCTAATGCAGAATTCCACCATATTATGGTCACTCTTCCCCAAGGGGCCTCGCACAACGGGATTGCTAATTAATCCTCTCTCATTACACAACACCCAGTCTAAGATGGCCTCCCCCCTAGTTGGTTCCTCGACATATTGGTCTAGAAAACCATCCCTTATGCACTCCAGGAAATCCTCCTCCGCCGTATTGCTTCCAGTTTGGTTAGCCCAATCTATGTGCATATTAAAGTCACCCATTATAACTGCTGCACCCTTATTGCATGCACCCCTAATTTCCTGTTTGATGCCCTCCCCAACATCACTACTACTGTTTGGAGGTCTGTACACTACTCCCAATAACGTTTTTTGCCCTTTGGTGTTCTGCAGCTCTACCCATATAGATTCCACATCATCCAAGCTAATGTCCATTCTAACTATTGCATTAATCTCCTCTTTAACCAGCAATGCTACCCCACCTCCCTTTCCTTTTATTCTATCCTTTCTGAATGTTGAATACCCTTGGATGTTGAGTTCCCAGCCCTGATCATCCTGGAGCCACGTCTCCGTAATCCCAATCACATCATATTTGTTAACATCTATTTGCACAGTTAATTCATCCACCTTATTACGGATACTCCTTGCATTAAGACACAAAGACTTCAGGCTTGTTTTTTAAACAACCTTTGTCCTTTTAGAATTTTGCTGTACAGTGGCCCTTTTTGTTTTTTGTTTTGGGTTTCTCTGCCCTCCACTTTTCCTCATCTCCTTTCTGTCTTTTGTTTTTGTCTCCTTTTTGTTTCCCTCTGACTCCCTGCATTGGTTCCCATCCCCCTGCCATATTAGTTTAACTCCTCCCCAACAGCACTAGCAAACACTCCCCCTAGGACATTGGTTCCGGTCCTGCCGAGGTGCAGACCGTCCGGTTTGTACTGGTCCCACCTCCCCCAGAACCGGTTCCAATGCCCCAGGAATTTGAATCCCTCCCTGCTGCACCACTGTTCAAGCCACGTATTCATCTGCGCTATCCTGCGATTCTCATTCTGACTAGCACGTGGCACTGGTAGCAATCCTGAGATTACTACTTTTGAGTTCCTACTTTTTAGTTTAGCTCCTAGCTCCTTAAATTCGTTTCCCTTTTTTTTACCTATGTCGTTGGTACCAATGTGCACCATGACAACTGGTTGTTCTCCTTCCCTTTTTAGAATGTCCTGCACCCGCTCCGAGACATCCTTGACCCTTGCACCAGGGAGGCAACATACCATCCTGGAGTCTCGGTTGCGGCCGCAGAAACGCCTATCTATTCCCCTTACAATTGAATTCCCTATCACTATCCCACTCTTTTTCCCGCCCTCCTGTGCAACAGAGCCAGCCACGGTGCCATGAACCTGGCCGCCACTGCTCTCCCCTGATGAGTCATCCCCCCCAACAGCACTGAAAGCAGTGTATCTGTTTTGTAATCACTCCCCATTTAAATAATAATCTGCTTTTTTATTTTTCCGACCAAAGTGGATAACCTCACATTTTCCCACATTGTAGTCCATCTGACAAATTTTTCCCCACTCACTTAGCCTGTCTATATCCCTTTGTAGATTCTTTGTGTCATCCTCACAATTTGCTTTCCCATCCATCTTTGTATCAACAGCAAATTTAGCTATGTTACACTCGGTCCCTTCATCAATGTCATTAATATAGATTATAAATAGCCGAGGCCCCAGTACTAATCCCTGTGGCATCCCACTAGTTATAGTTTGCCAACCTGAAAATGACGCATTTATCCCGACTGTTTTTTCTATCCACGCTAATATATTACCCCCAACCCCATGAACTTTTATTTTGTGCAGTAACATTTTGTGTGGCACCAGATTTATCAAACATGATTTCTCTTTCATAAAGCCATACTGACTCTGCTTGACTGCATTAAGATTTTCTAAATGTCCTGCTACTACTGCCTTAATGATGGACTCCAGCATTTTCCCAATGATAGATGTTAGGCTAACTGATCAATAGTTTCCTGCTTTCTGTCTCTCTCCTTTCTTAAATAGAGGTGTTACATTTGCGGTTTTCCAGTCCGCTGAGACCTCTCCAGAATTCTGGGAATTTTGGTAGACTACAATCAATGCATCTACTCTCTCTGCAGCCACTTCTTTTAAGATACTTGGATGCATGCCATCAGGTCCAGGGGACTTGTCCACCTTTAGTCCCATTAGTTTGCCTAGTACTTTATCTCTAGTGATAGTGATTGTTTTAAGTTTCCCCACCACAATAGCTCCTTGATTATCAATTATTGGGATGTTTTTAGTGTCCTCTACCGTAAAGACCGATAAAGTATTTGTTCAAAATCTGTTTCCCATTATTAATTCTCCAGTCCCATCCTCTAAGGGACCGACGTTTACTTTAGTTACACATTTCCTTTTTATATACCTGTAGAAACTCTTACTGTCTGTTTTTATATTTCTTGCTAGTTTGCTTTCATATGCTATCTTCTCTGGCTTTATCATTTTTTTAGTCATCCTTTGCTGGTTTCTAAAAATTTCCCAATCCTCTGGACTTCCACTGTTCTTTGCAACATTGTATGCCTTTATTTTCAATTTGATCCAGAACCCTCGGAACCTGGCCTGTTCTGGATAAGGAATTTTTCCGGACGAGGGGTGATCACGTTAAATTGGATGGTACAGGTACTGAGCAAGGGGATATCGAGGCTGGTTGGCTGGCTTGCAGCTGGGAGTGCGACAGAGAGATCATTGTGGTGGTGGGGGGGGGGGGCGCGGGGTGAGACGGTGAATCGCCGTGTCAGGCCAGCGATTGCGGGAGCCGGCAGCAAGGAAGGACTTCAATTTGTTCATGTCGGAATTCTGTGCATGCACCACTGGTAGCCAGGAATGGTTCTGGACAAGGGGTGGTTCTAGATAAGGGAGTTCTGGATAAGGGAGGTTCAACCTGTACCATCCTTTTCTTCCTTAGCCAGGGATGGTTCATCCTTCTCTTAACGTCTTTATTTCTCACTGGAATAAATCTTTGCTGAGAGTTATGAAATATTTCCATAAATGTTTGCCACTGCGTTTCTACAGTCTTACCCAGTAATATATTTTCCCAGTCCACTTTAACTAACTCTGCTTTCATATCTTTGTAATTACCTTTATTTAAGTTCAGGACACTAGTTTGAGGCCTAGCTTTCTCACCCTCAAACTGAATTTGCAATTCTACCATGTTATGATCACTGTTCCCAAGAGGATTCTTCACTACAAGATCATTAATTAATCCAGACTAGTTACACATTACCAGGCCTAAAATGTTTGCTTCCTGGTTGGTTCCACAACGTATTGTTCCAAGAAACCATCCCGGATACATTTTATGAACTCTTCCTCATGGTTACCATTGCCAATTTGATTTGTCCAATCAATATGAAGGTTAAAATCGCCCGTGATTATTGCTGTACCTTTATTACAAGCCTCCATTATTTCTTGATTTATATTCTGTGCCACAGAGTGGCTACTGTTTGGGGGCCTGTAGACCATTCTCACTAGTGATTTCTTTCCCTTTTTATTTCTTATCTCCAGCCAAACTGATTCTACATCTTGATCTTCTGAGCCAGTATCATTTCTTATTACTGAACTGATCTCATCCATTATTAACAGAGCTACCCCACCTCCTTTTCCTTACGAAATGGCAAATACCCCAGAATATTTAGTTCCCAGCCTTGGTCACCTTGCAACCGCGTCTCTGTAATGGCAGTCAGATCATACCCATTTATTTCTATTTGTGCCGTCAACTCATTTATCATTTTACAAATGCTTTGTGCGTTCAGATATCGAGCTTTTAATTTTGTCTGGTGTATATACGCTCTGTTCCTACTTGTCCCACTCTAGTTATCATTACCCCTATCACTACCCTGCACTTTTGCTTTCTCTTTGACTTTTAAAATTTATGCTCACCGGATCCCTCCCCCTACTATTTAGTTTAAAGCCCCATCTATAGCCCTAGTTATTCGATTCGCCAGGACATTGGTCCCAGCCTGGTTCAAGTGAAGTCGGTCCCGCCGGAGCAGCTTCCTCCTATCCCAGTACTGGTGCCAGTGACCCATGTATTGAAACCCATTCCTCCCACACCAATCTTTGAGCCACGTGTTCATCTCTCTGATCCTATTTACCTGTGCAAATTTGCTCGTGCTCAGCCAAGGCAGCTGCAATAAGCTTCAGTGCCTCATGGGTAGCGGAGGGGAAATAAAATTGGTCAGTCGTTTCTCTCCCGGTCCCCAGCTGGCAACCCCCACTTGGAAAGTGATCGTGTGGACAGATTGGAGACCCATTCCCACCGTGACTGAATTCCGTACAGACATTCACAGCCAAGTTTCACGTGTTAACAACGGGTGAGGGACTGGAGGGTGGTCAGTGCCCATATAAATATACCCCAGCAACAAATTGCTTTTTGGATTGAGCACAGGAAAAAAAATTTGGCAAGCGTTGGTTTCAGTTGCTAGCAATCTAAGTGTTTAAACAGTAAAGTTATTAACCTGTGTTTCACAGCGGCTTTGAGTGGTAGTAAAATGGGCACTCAGTTCTCAGAACTGACTCGAATCTAATCTTAAACTTCCTGTTGTTGTCAAACTAAATGGACTGTCTCATGCTGCAGTTCGTGAAAAAGCTAATCACCGAGGCAGCACAAATTCTTAGCATTTTTTCCCCCCTGCTATTTTCTCCCCTTAATTTAGTCCTTCATATCTGCACCATCTTCCACAGTTTGGAGTGCAGGTTAATCCAGCCCATTTATGCCGTTGGTTCAATTCATTGTTTGATCTAATTGGCAACATGTTTGAGATGTTAGTGAAAGTGTGCCCATCCCTGGAAAGGTTCACTCCTTTCACTCCACGGGTAAGCCGGCTAAGACTGGCAAAGGTCTCTGTGATTTCCCTCCGCCCACTCCCAAATTGGATGGAAGTAAGTTTGTGCATGCGAAAGAGCGTGTGCAAGAGTGTGTGACGGTGTGTATAACAGAGTGGGCGCGAGCGTGTGAGTGGGCGTGCGCAACAGTGTGTGCGTACGAGAAACTGTGCGTGTGCACGCTGGGTGTGGAAACTGGATTCAGATAGATATTTTTCTTTTTTAACCGTTCAGTTCTTTCTTTCCCTTGCATTTTCATTCTTTTGCTCTAGCATGTCACAGAATCATATTGCTCTCTCACTTAATTTGCCGGAGTTGCTTAGCTACAGAATTGTTATAGGAGGAGACGGAGTCTGTAGTTAGCAAGCCCAGACGTCCAGGAGGACAAAGTCTCAGGCTCATAATGAGATGACAGGAGGAGAACAGTAAAGACAACTTAGCAAGCAATGCATCAAGACACCGGAGAGAATATTGAGACAGAAACCTGGCAGCATAGTGGGTTTAGCTGGAATGTGTTGAAATGAGAGGGCAGTGACTAAAGCTTGGATTCCTTCTGACAGCTGGGACCCTCAGAGATTTAAGTACCGGGACAATTAAGACAAATAATTAGACAATATACAGCAGAGGCTGCAATGACACATCAGCAAAAAGCAAAGAAAGAACTTGCGTCTATATGGCGCTTTTACGTGCTGAGCATGTCCTAAAGTGCTTCAAGCCAACAAATTACTTTTGAAGTTGCCATTATATAAATAAACATGAAAGACAGAAAATAAAGAATTTGCATTTAGAAAGCGCATTTCATAACTTCAGGATGTCCCAATGCAATTTACAGCCAATTAAATACTGTTTAGTGTACTGCTTTTGTATTACTGTTTAGTGGAGTCACTGTTGTAATGTCGGAATTATTTACAGACAGCGAGGTCCCACAAACGAGATAAATGGCCAAGTTGGAGATTATGGAGGGGGGAGGAAGGGAGGCCAGTAAAGTGAGCGCTGGAGTAGTTTACTCTGGAAGTGACAAAGATAGGAATAAGGGTTTCACCAGTGGCTGGCCAGAGATGGGCAATGTTACGGAGTTGCAAGTCTTTGTTACACAGAGGATATGGAAATATATCGCTATTCCTTCATCGTCACTGAGTCAAAATCCTAGAACTTTCTACCTAACAGCACTACGGAGAACCTTCACCGCACGGACTGCAGTTGTTCAAGGCGGTGGCTCACCAACATTTTCTCAAGGGCGATTAGGGATGGGCATAAATGCTGGCCTTGCCAGCGACGCCCACATCCCAGGAACGAATAAAAAAATAAAAGGGTTTGAGGGAGCTGTGACTCATCCATATCAGTCTTGACAACACAGGCAGTTGAGTTTTGGAGGAAGGTGGTAGAGAGGTAGAGATGAGAAAGAAAGACTTGTATTTATGAAGCATTTCATCATTTTGGGCACAGGTTTCTCCAGGAGTTGCTCCGTTTTTTTGGGAGCAACTAGATTTTTTTGGAGTAACTTAAAAATTGCAATTCTCCCCATTTAATTTGCTCCAGTGTAAGTGAGTTAGTTAGGCTTTCTTTAGTTTCTTTTTTTTTTTAAAGGGGGCGTTACCAGCCACTTACGCCTGTTTTGGCCAGTTAAGCAAGTTTAGCCAGCTAAAAGTAACTCCAAACTAACTTAGGCCAGTGTATGAGGCCACTTGTGTCCGCTCAGAAAAATCTTGCGGTGAATTGATTGGGCTAACCAAACTTGTAGCAATACTGTGGAGGAGGATTTCCTGGAGTGTATAGGGGATGGTTTTCTACACCTTTATGTCGAGGAGCCAACTAGAGAGCAGGCCATCCTAGACTGGGTCTTGTGTAATGAGAGAGGATTAATTAGCAATCTGGTCGTGCGTGGCCCTTTGTGGAAGAGTGACCATAATGTGGTAGAATTCTTCATTAAGATGGAGAGCGACACAGTTAATTCAAAGGCTAGGATCCTGAACTTAAAGAAAGGAAACTTCGATGGTATGAGACGTGATTTGGCTAGGATAGACTGGTGAATGATACTTAAAGGGTTGATGGTGGATAGGCAATGGCAGACATTTAAAGATCACATGGATGAATTACAACTATTGTACATCCCTGTCTGGAGTAAAAATAAAACAGAAAGGTGGCTCAACCGTGGTTAACAATGGAAATTAGAGATAGTGTTAAATCCAAGGAAGAGGCATATAAATTGGCCAGAAAAAGCAGCAAACCTGAGGACTGGGAGAAATTTAGAATTCAGCAGAGGAGGGCTAAGGGTCTAATTAGGAGGGGGAAAATAGAGTATGAGAGTAAGCTTGCAGGGAACATAAAAACTGACTGCAAAAGCTTCAATAGATATGTGACGAGAAAAAGATTAGTGAAGACTAATGCAGTCAAAATCAGGTGAATTCATAGTGGGGAACAAGGAAATGGCAGATCAATTGAACAAATACTTTGGTTCTGTCTTCACTAAGGAAGACACGAATAACCTCCCGAAAATACTAGGAGACCAAGGGTCTAGCGAGGAGAAGGAACTGAGGGAAATCCTTATTAGTCAGGAAATGGTATTAGGGAAACTGATGGGATTGAAGGCCGATAAATCCCCAGGGCCTGATAATCTGCATCCCAGAGTACTTAAGGAAGTGGCTCTAAAAATAGTAGATGCATTGGTGGTCATTTTCCAAAATTCAATGGACTCTGGATCAGTACCTATGGATTGGAGGGTAGCTAACCCCACTTTTTAAAAGAGGAGCGAGAGAGAAAACAGGGAATTATAGACTGGTTAGCCTGACATCGGTGATGGGGAAAATGCTGGAATCAATTATTAAAGATGTAATGGCAGTGCATTTGGAAAACAGTGACAGGATCGGTCCAAGTCAGCATGGATTTATGAAAGGGAAATCATGCTTGACAAATCTTAAGAGTTTTTTGAGGATGTAACTAGTAGAGTGGATAAGGGAGAACCAGTGGATGTGGTGTATTTGGACTTTCAAAAGGCTTTTGACAAGGTCCCACACAAGAGATTAGTATGCAAAATTAAGGCATATGGTATTGGAGGTAATGTAGCGACGTGGATAGAGAACTGGTTGGCAGACAGGAAGCAAAGAGTGGGAATAAACGGGTCCTTTTCAGACTGGCAGGCAGTGACTAGTGGGGTACCGCAAGGTTCAGTGCTGGGACCCGAGCTATTTACAATATACATTAATGATTTGGACTAAAGAATTGAATGTAATATCTCCAAGTTTGCAGATGACACTAAGCTGGCTGGCAGTGTGAGCTGAGGGGAGGATGCTAAGAGGCTGCAGGGTGACTTGGATAGGTTACGTGAATGGGCACATGCATGGCAGATTCAGTATAATGTGGATAAATGTGAGGTTATCCACTTTGGTGGCAAAAACAAGAAAGCAGATTATTATCTGAATGGAGACAGATTAGAAAAAGGGGAGGTGCAAAAAGACCTGGGTATCATGGTACATCAGTCACTGAAGGTCGGCAAGCAGGTACAGCAGGCAGTAAAGAAAGCAAATGGCATGCTGGCCTTCATAGTGATAGGATTTAAATATAGGAGCAGGAAGGTCTTACTGCAGTTATATCGGGCCTTGGTGAGACCACACCTTGAGTATTGTGTGCAGTTTTGGTCTCCTAATCTGAGGAAGGACATGCTTGTTATTGAGGGAGTGCAGCGAAGGTTCACCAGACTAATTCCCGGGATGGCAGTACTCACATATGAAGAATCGGCTAGGCTTATACTCACTGGAATTTAGAAGAATGAGAGGGGATCTCATAGAAACATTTAAAATTCTGACGGGACTGGACAGGTTAGATGCAGGAAGAATGTTCCCGATGTTGGGGAAGTCCAGAACCAGGGGTCACAGTCTAAGGATAAGGGGTAAGCCATATAGGACCGAGATGAGGATAAACTTCTTGACCCAGAGAGTGGTGAACCTGTGGAATTCTCTACCACAGAAAGTTGTTGATCCAATTCGTTGGATATATTCAAGAGGAAGTTCGATGTGGCCCTTACGGCTAAAGGGATCATCAGGGGGTATGGAGAGAAGCAGAAGTGGGGTACTGAAGCTGCACGATCAGCCATGATCATACTGAATGGCAGTGCAGGTTCGAAGGGCCGAATGGCCTGCTCCTGCATCTATTTTCTATGTTTCTATTAAGAAATCAGCGCAGATAGCCTCCAAATGACAGTGTTATGGTAGGAATGCTAGTTTTTTTTTTAAATCCCAAGCAGGGTGCTATCAGCCTGATTAAACTGATTATATTTTTAGTAAAGAAGGCTAGATATTAAAGTACTGGAAAATCTTTGAAGATTCTTTTCTCCCCCCTTGCTGAATCAAAACTCTTCCCTCCCGCCCCCCCCCCCCCCCCCAAAAACTCTTTCCCTTCCCACCCACCCAACCAACCTGTCTCATGTAGCCCTCAGCGCGGGAAGACAGTGGCCGGCCTGTGTGGCCCACACAGCCTGCAGCGCACACACTCAGATTCTGGGGGCGAGGAGCTACTGCGAATGCGCACACACTCTGGCACGCATGTGCAGGGGTCTCTGCACTGTTTCCAGATGCCACGCTATGCCACTATGGAGGAGAGGCTGAGAAGCGGCCAAACTCGGCCTGAAGATCTTTGGCGCCCTTAGAGTTCTACAAAAGCGGCGCACCTCTGGTGAGTGTGCCAGAAATCTGTACTGGCCAAATTTGGGCCCTTTAAGAAGATAACATTATGACTGATACAAAAGCTGTAATTATTATGATCCCAGCTCAGAGTTGCTTGACATTTTCAACAACAACTTGCATTTATGTAAAGCCTTTAACATAGGAAAGCCTCTGGGGAGGCGTGATCGGCAGAGAGGGGGTAGCGAAAGCCAACTCCAGCGGTACCCTACTCCTGACAAAATGTCTAGAGCATGAACTTGTCTTCACCGACACCTTGTTCCGCCAGAGGGACAAATACAAGACATCGTGGCAACACCCTCGCTCCAAGCACTAGCACCTGCTCAACTGTGTCATCGTCCGAGCCAAGGATTGCAAGGATGTGTGCATCACCCGCACCATAACAGGAGCTGACGACTGCTGGACGGACCACCGCCTAATCCGATTCATCATCGACATCAACATAGCCCTAAAGCAAAGGGGGCAGCAGAAGGAGTGCGCAAAAAAGTCAATGCCGGAGCACTTAAAGACCCAGCTAAGAGAGCCCTATACAGCCAGCGCCTCACAGCTAACCTGGAGTGCCTCGACGACCTTGAGATGCAGAATGTCCACAGCGCTTGGTCTGCCTTCCAGGCCTCCATAACCAGTGCCTGCAAAGAGACACTCAGTCACTCAACCAGGAAACACCAGGACTGGTTTCATGAGAATGATCAGGAGATCCAAGGAGCTAATAGATCGCAAGCGCAGAGCATTTCTAAGCCTTAAAATAACAACCCAACGCGGGAGCAGCAAAGCTCAGGGCTGAGGTCCAAAAAAAAACCCGGGACCTAAAGAACAGGTGGTGGAGGGAGAAAGCACAGGAGATACAACAGCTGGCCGACAGCCATGATGTGCGAGGATTCTTCATCGCAGTCAAGACCACCTACGGGCCAAACACCCAAAGCCCCACCCCACTGCTGGCCAAGAATGGGGAAACACTCATCAAGGACACCGAGGCAGTCAAGGCTCGCTGGAAGGAGCACTTCGAAGATCTCCTCAATAGAGACTCTGCCTTTGACTCGAGTGTTCTCGACTCCATCCCGCAGCATGCTACCTGTCACCACCTGTGAGACCCCAACACTGCACGAGGTAGAAAAAGCCATAAGACAGCTAAAAAAACAACAAGGCTTCGGGAGCGGATGGGATCCCTCCTGAGGCACTAAAGTATGGCGGAGAGGCACTGTTGGCACGAATACACGACCTCATCTCTCTCATCTGGAGGGAGGAGAGCATGCTGGAGATCTCAGAGATGCAGTAATCGCGACCATTTTTTAAAAAGGGGACAAGTCCGACTGCGGCAACGACAGAGGAATCTCCCTATCAGTCACTGGGAAAGTCGTTGCTAGAGTCCTCCTAAATCGTCGTCTTCCTGTGGCCGAGGAACTCCCCCTGGAGTCACAATGCGGATTTCGTCCCCTAAGGGGCACAATGGACATGATTTTTGCAGCTCGACAGCGACAGGAAAAATGCAGGGAACAGCGCCAGCCCTTATATATGGCCTTCTTTGACCTTTGACACTGTCAACCGCGAGGGTCTATGAAGTGTCCTCCTCCGTTTCGGATCCCCCAAAATTTTGTCACCATCCTCCACCTGCTCCACGACGACATGCAGGCCATGATCCTTACCAACGGATCCATTACAGATCCAATCCACGTCCGGACCGGGGTCAAACAGGGCTGCGTCATCACCCCAACCCTCTTCTCAATCTTTCTCGCCGACATGCTCCACCTCACAGTCAACAAGCTCCCTGCTGGAGTGGAACTAAACTACAGAATCAGTGGGAACCTGTTCAACCTTCGCTGTCTCCAGGCCAGGTCCAAGACCACTCCAACCTCTGGCATCGAGCTACAGTATGCGGATGACACCTGCGTCTGCGCACATACAGAGGCTGAACTCCAGGACATAGTCGACGTATTTACTGAGGCGTACAAAAGCATGGGCCTTACGCCAAACATCCGTTAGACAAAGGTCCTCCACCAGCCTGTCGTCACTGCACAGCACTGCCCCCCAGTCATCAAGATCCACGGCGCGGCCCTGGACACCGTGGACCACTTCCCATATCTCGGGAGCCTCCTATCAACAAGAGCAGGCTTCGACAACGAGATCCAACACCGCCTCCAGTGCGTCAGTGCAGCTTTTGGCCGCCTGAGGAAAAGAGTGTTTGAAATAGGCCCTCAAAACTGCCAACAAGCTCATGGTCTACAGGGCTGTACTAATACCCGCCCTCCTGTATGGCTCAGAGACATGGACCATGTACAATAGATACCTCAAGTCGCTGGAGAAATACCACCAACGATGTCTCTGCAAGATCTTACAAATCCCCTGGGAGGACAGGCGCACCAACATCAACATCCCCAGCATTGAAGCACTGATCACACTCGATCAGCTTCGCTGGGCAGGCCATACAGTTCGCATGCCAGACACAAAACTCCCAAAGCAAGTGCTCTATGCGGAGCTCCTTCACAGCAAATGAACCAAAAGTGGGCAATGGAAATGTTACAGGGACACCCTCAAAGCCTCCCTGATAAAGTGTGACATCCCCACTGATACCTGGGAGTCCCTGGCCAAAGACCGCCCTAAGTGGAGAAAGTGCATCCGGGAGGGCGCTGAGCACCTCGCGTCTCAACGCCGAGAGCATGCTGAAATCAAGTGCAGGCAGCGGGAAGAGCAAACCAGTCCCACCCACCCCTTCCCTCAACGACTATCTGTCCCACCTGTGAGAGAGTCTGTGGCTCTTGTATTGGACTGTTCAGCTACAAAGAACTCACTTCAGGAGTGGAAGCGATTCTTCCTCGATTCCGAGGGACTGCCTATGATGATGATGATGATGATGACGCCTTTAACATAGTAAAACGTCTCAAGGCGCTTCACAGGAGCGTTATCAAACAAAATGTCACAGAAATATTAGGACAGATGACCAAAAGCTTGATAAAAGAGAGAAGAGGCTTTAAGAAGTGACTTAAGGAAGGAGAGAGAGGCGGAGAAGTTTAGGGATGAATTTCTAGAGCTTAGGACCTAGGTGGCTGAAGGCACGGTTGCCAATGGCAGGGCAAAGAAACTCGGGGATGCACAAGAGGCCAGATTGGAGTTTTCATAATTTTTCCTGAGTATAATGGAATAATTCACCGGTTTCTGCTTCAAATACAATGACACTGATACATGAGTGAATGCACTGCTGGGAAATGCATTGTCTTTTGAGAGACTATTCCCGCACAGAAGGAGTGTGTGAATGATTAAAAAGGAACTGAACTGGCAGCATCCGTTCTTCTATTTCTCATGCAGACACTAAAGTTCTCGCATTGGGTCCTGCTTGCTTGTCCCTGTTAACAGCAAAAGATCAGTTTTTCTCATAATTATTTTCCTTTCCTGCTTACTGCTAAGAATGATGGGAAAACAATCCATCTGCTGGCTTGGCATCTTGCCTCTGTAAAGAACAACCCTCTCCTACAGCAACCCAAGCGTGCTCCCAGTAGCACTGGACTTTAATCTGATTGTTTTAATCATCCGGTTTCTCAGATTCATGTTTCCATTCGTCAGGCCTCGCCACGATCATGCCTGAAGTGTTAAGCCGCAACCCCCCCCCCCTCATCCCCTTCGTTCCCTCCCCCTTCAAATGCTGCCGGTCTGTTTCCAGCACGTTTGTTTTTTTTTTATTTTAGGGATATACAGTGCTTGATTTACAGTGGCAGGAAGCAACTTTGAAAAACTTTAAATGGGAGGAGTGCAAAGAGCACAGCAAGTAAACCAGTGATAAGTACCAGGGTTTCGCACCCCTCACTTTAGGAATCGTACATTGATAGCAATGAGAGATAATACTGAGCTTTCAATACATGCAGCCTTCCAGTCATCATCATCATAGGCAGTCCCTCGAACCAAGGATGACTTGCTTCCACGCCAAAAAGGGATGAGTTCACAGGTGTTTCAATGAAGGACCTAACATTCCAGGTCCTGAACCAAATGCTGAAGGGTGGAAGATGCCTGTGCGTGGATTTTTTTAATGTGTAGTGGCCGTTACACACCAGCCACCACACGGGCTTGACAGAGCTAGGTCTTGGTCCAGTGGCAAGGATCAACCAAGATGACTGGAGACCAAAGGAGCCTTCCAGTATGGAAGGAGAGGCAATAGAGCTCTGCGATGGTTTAAGCTGGCAGTCCATTGTCTGGCGTAGAACTGAGTCCCACAGTCCAGGAAGGCCCCAGGTTCGATCCCGCTGCTGAATTTTGATCTCAGGAGCACTGTGGCCAGTTGAACTACCTATTAACCAATTCCATGGGTGCAGCAGTGTCTGTAACAGTCACTGCTCCTAAGCACTATTCAGTGACCCTTTCTGGAAAGCATGCTGGTGTGGGAGGGAGAGCAGCAACGGACTGGACTGTGATGGTGCACTCTCTCCCCCCCCCCACCCACAAAACCACCACCGTACGGTTTGCCTCTCGGCTTAGTCACTGACATGGAGATCGCCACTTGCGTGATATAACAGAGGATGCCAAGGGCAGCACAGGACTATACCCTAGCATAAGTCAGTGCCGTCAGCAGAGAGCAGGGGAGAAAGAGAGACGGTGGAGGGGGGGGGGTGTGGAAATTATAAAGAAAGACTGGCTATAAGATTGTCTCGGAATGGTACCAGTGACACTACACACTGTATACTGCAAGAGACCATCATAGGCAGGTCAGGGCCATAAAAGGAGTGGCGAGCAGCAACCCTGGTACAGCGCGAGCTGGTGCAGGAGGGCAACGGCAGCGAAGAGGATGTCATCAAGTTCCAGGTCACTGATTGGAGCGTGGGCAGGTACAGCAGGAGTGGCGAGGTCGGGGCGCAGGAGCGGTGAGAGAGTGTAGAGCGATGTGGTCAGGGCCCATGAGAGGCGTGAGTTCGGGGCCCAGAAGAGGCAAGGGCCCAGGGGCATCATGGGCCAGCCCACACTGCGATATGTTTGCACACTAGGTCCGTGCAGCAGAGCTGGTCTCCAGTCATCTTAGGTAATCCTTGCCACTGGACCAAGACCTAGCTCTGTCAAGCCCGTGTGGTGGCTGGTGTGCAACGGCCACCCCACGTTGAAAAATTCCACGCACAGGCATCTTCCACCCTTCACGATGTAGTTCGGGATCTGGAATATTAGGTCCTTCAATGAAACACCTGTGAACTCATCCCTTTTTGGCGTGGAAGCCAGTCATCCTCGCTTCGAATGACTGCTTATGATGATGATGGTGATCTGAAACACACTGCCCGACAGGGTGATGGAAGTAGATTCAATTGTAACTTTCAAAATGGAATTGGATAAATACTTAAAAAGAAAAAAAACTGTAGGGCTTTGGGGAAAGGGTAGGGAAGTGGGACTAATTAGACAGCTCTTTCAAAGTGCTGGTACAGGCACGATGGACTGAATGGTCTCCTTCTAAGAATTGTGATTCTATAAAGAGCAGCTGCTGGGAATGGAGCAGTGCGTTTTGTACCGATACTTAGTGGGTTAACAAAAGTCAAACTTGGAGGTTGCTTCCACCACTGATCCATAAAAAAATCTCATTTATTTTCCACTGAAGATGCTGTTAAATTCAGCCAGTTGGACTGTTAAATCCACTTTCTATAACCCAGCACCAATCTCAAGAGACTCAGTCTTACCTGCAGAAAGGGAACTGAACAGCTGGGAGCCAGCTTATGGCTGAGCCCCTCGAATCTGAATTCAAACAATATAAACATATGCGGGAGAGAGAAATAGAAGGATATGTTGATAGAGTGAGGTGAAGTAGGTTAGGAGAAGGCTCGTGTGGAGCATATACAACAGCATGGACCAATTGGGCCAAATGGCCTGTCTCTATGCTGTAAAGTCTATCCAATATAAAAGCAGTTTCTGTCTCTTAAAGCAAATGCATCAAATTTCCTCTGCCTCTAAAGGACTTAAAAAAAAGTAAAGGCAATTTTAAACCCCTCAAAATCAGTGTACACGTTACTTTATAGTAGTGCTGGGCCCTGTCCATTTGATATACACATGGTGCTATTTTACTGCTCACTGTGGGAGCCCACACCATGTGCACTCTGGTCTCCAATCATCAATGCGAGCTGTTCGCCTCCTGCTGCGGCGTCTCAGAACCAGAAACAGGCCGCTGAGGCAATGGAACTGGACAACGGAGTGAACTCTGAAATTAGCAACGTGCCCATGGAGCTCGTCCAGAACAAGATGATAATAGTTAAGGAAAACAGAAGATAATATTTACCTGTCTCGACATCACTGAAATCGGGCAGAGTGACGGTGTTAAGGTTCCGCCTGTCAGCTATGACTCGGTCCAAAAGGCTGCTCCCTCTTCCCGAATCACTACAACAAAGTAAAAGGTGATCGGCTGAAAATGTGATGGGCTAAACAGTTAACATGTTAAGTGTTGCAGAATAAGACAGAAAGAAAGATTTGCAATTCTGTAGTGCCTTTCATGACATCAGGACGTCCCAAAGTGCTTTACAGCCAATGAAGTACTTTTTGAAGTGTAGTCACTGTTGTAATGTAGCGAAACGCGGCAGCTAATTTGCACACAGCAAGATCCCACAAATAACAATGTGATAATGACCCAATAATGTTGGTTGAGGGAACTCCCCTGCTCTTAGAAATAGTGCCATGGGATCAGTTACGTCCACCTGAGAGCGCAGAAGGGGCCTCGGTTTAAGTCCCATCCGAAAGACAGCACCTCCAACAGTGCAGCACTCCCTTGAGTGTTAGCCTGGATTATGTTCTCAAGTCTCTGGGGTTGGACTTGAACCCATTACAATGTAGTAACTCCACTCAGCTGCATACTTTGTCGGTCTTTCTGGTCAGTGAATAAAAATACCAGTTACCGCACTCACTGCTGTTAATTCTGTTTCACTAGAGTGACCGACCGCGAAGTCTGTCTTTCATTGCTCAATAATCAGGCCAGATCACCAATATCGTATTGACGTCAGATTTTAATTTGTTTATTTGTTCTGACTGAGGTTAGTGGTGGGGAAGGAAAAATACAACAACATCACACTGATGCACTAGCACAGTGTTGCTCGTGTTGGGGCAGAGAGGAGGAAGGTTCTGTTTGCATCTAAGCATGCTGTACCTGACCTGGGAGTGCTTGACGCTGACCCTGGGTGTTTGAAATAGGGGCAGTTGAGCAGCCCATGCCCAAAAGGAACTTGATTTACACTTGCCCAACTCATTTTATGTAGGACCATAAAAACTTACCAAAAAAGCAGAGATGTTAAAAGAATAATTTTTTTATGTGGAGTTTTTAAAAAAAATGTATTCGTTCATAGAATGTGGGCGTCACCGGCAACACCAGCATTTATTGGCCATCCCTAATGGTGAGCCACCATTTCAGAGGGTAATTAAGAGTCAACCACATTGCTGTGGGTCTGGAGTCACATATAGGCCGGACCAGGTAAGGACAGCAGGACGGCAGATTTCCTTCCCGAAAGGACATTTGTGAACCAGATGGGCTTCTACGACGTACTAGCTTTTATAAATTCCAGATTTATTTACTTAACTGAATTTAAATTCCTCAGCTGACGTGGTGGAATTTGAACTCTTGACTTCAGATTATTAGACCAGGCCGCTGGATTACTAGTCTAGTAACATAACCACTATGCAAACGTTCCCCTTTAGTGTGCATTTAGGACATGGAATACCGGACCAGAAACAGCGATGGAAGCACAATCCATAATAACTTTTAATAGGGAAATGAATAAATATTTGAAAATGAAAAATTTTAAAGGACGAAGGAATGGGACTATGTGGATCTGTTATGAAGATGGTGCAGGTGCAATGAACTTAATGGGTTGCTCATGTACTGTAAAATTCTTTGATTCAAAGTAGAATACAGCAGCAATAATTCCAGACTGAGGAATCGGAAAACTGCATCCTTTATCTGATTCATTTTAATTTGGGAAGAACTACTGTCATTTCTATTGCTCCTTACGATACCTCAGGATGTACAAAAGCGCTTTACAGTGGGTCCCCAAAGCTGTTGATTTGCTGAACTTCGAATTGTTTACACTCAGAGATATGGCTGAGTGAAACCTGTGCATCTGCCACAGTCTGAACCAATCCAGTGTATAACTTTTGCTGGACTCCTAGTTGGTTGAGAGAAACTAGCATCTTTTGGCCAAACATTTTTGTTGTTGCTTTCAGCTCACTGACTGTGGCACTGGAATAAACACTAATTCTGTATTACATTAATGACTGTTCAAACATCAGGACAGCTTTTATCAACTAGCTACCAAAATCATAAATTTTCACAAAAGGTTTTAAACATTTCTTAATTATTTTCAAGTTGCAATATAAATGCAAGGAGTTAATTATATTAATTTTCCTCTGTATAATCTCTATTCTAGTGCTTTTCTGATGTTTATTGTGCAGCTCTGATTTTCATTGCTCCACCATTGATGGCCGTGCCTTCAACTGCCTGGACCCAAGCTCTGTAAATACCTCCCGAAACCCCTCTGCCTTTTTACCGCGCTCTCCTCTTTTTAGGCACTCCTTAAAAATGACCTGCTTAACTGGCTCGATGTCAACTTTTGTTTTATAACACTCCCGTGAAATGCCTTGGGATATTTTGGGAGGACTAAGGGTTTAATTAGGAGGGGGAAAATAGAGTATGAGAGGAAGCTTGCAGGGAATATGACTGCAAAAGCTTCTATAAATATGTGAAGAGAAAAAGATTAGTAAAGACAAATGTAGGTCCCTTGCAGTCGGATTCAGGTGAATTTATAATGGGGAACAAAGTAATGGCAGGCCAATTGAACCAATACTTCAGTTCTGTCTTCATGAAGGAAGATACAAATAACCTTCCGAAGGTACTAGGGGACAGTGGGTCTAGTGAGGAGGAGGAATTGAAGGATATCCTTATTAGGCGGGAAATTGTGTTAGGGAAATTGATGGGATTGAAGGCCGATAAATCCCCGGGGCCTGATAGTCTGCATCCCAGAGTACTCAAGGAAGTGGCCCTAGAAATAGTGGATGCATTGGTGATCATTTTCCAGTATCTATCGACTCTGGATCAGTTCCTATGGACTGGAGGGTAGCTAATGTAACACCACTTTTTAAAAAAGGAGGGAGAGAGAAAACAGGTAATTATAGACCGGTTAGCCTGACATCAGTAGTGGGGAAAATGTTGGAATCAATCATTAAGGATGAAATAGCAGCGCATTTGGAAAGCAGTGACAGGATCGGACCAAGTCGACATGGATTTATGAAAGGGAAATCATGCTTGACGAATCTTCTGGAATTTTTTGAGGATGTAACTAGTAGAGTGGATAAGGGAGAACCAGTGGATGTGGTGTATTTGGACTTTCAAAAGGCTTTTGACAAAGTCCCGCACAAGAGATTGATGTGCAAAATCAAAGCACATGGTATTGGGGGTAATACACTGACGTGGATAGGGAACTGGTTGGCAGAGAGTCGGGATAAACGGGTCCTTTTCAGAATGGCACGCAGTGACTAGTGGAGTGCCGCAGGGCTCAGTGCTGGGACCCCAGCTCTTTACAATATACATTAACGATTTAGATGAAGGAATAGAGTGTAATATCTCCAAGTTTGCGGATGACACTAAACTGGGTGGTGGTGTGAGCTGTGAGGAGGGCGATAAGAGGCTGCAGGGTGACTTGGACAGGTTAGGTGAGTGGGCAAATGCATGGCAGATGCAGTATAATGTGGATAAATGTGAGGTTATCCATTTTGGGGGCAAAAACACGAAGGCAGAATATTATCTGAATAGTAGCAGACTAGGAAAAGGGGAGGTGCAACGAGACCCGGGTGTCATGGTTCATCAGTCACTGAAAGTGGGCACACAGGTACAGCAGGCAGTGAAGAAGGTAAGTGGTATGTTGGCCTTCGTAGTTAGGGGATTTGAATATAGAAACAGGGAGGTCTTAATGCAGTTGTACAGGGCCTTAGTGAGGCCTCACCTGGAATATTGTGTTCAGTTTTGGTCTCCTAGTCTGACGAAGGACATTCTTGCTATTGAGGGAGTGCAGCGAAGGTTCACCAGACTGATTCCAGGGATGGCTGGGCTGTCATATGAGGAGAAACTGGATCAACTGGGCCTTTATTCACTGGAGTTTAGAAGGATGAGAGGGGATCTCATAGAAACATACAAGATTCTGACGGGATTGGAGAGGATAGATGCGGGAAGAATGTTCCCGATGTTGGGGAAGTCCAGAACCAGGGGACATAGTCTTAGGATAAGGGGCAGGCCATTTAGGACTGAGATGAGGAGAAACTTCTTCACTCAGAGAGTTGTTAACCTGTGGAATTCCCTGCCGCAGAGAGTTGTTGATGCCAGTTCATTAGATATATTCAAGAGGGAGTTAGATATGGCCCTTATGGTTAAGGGGATCAAGGGGTATAGAGAGAAAGCAGGAAAGGGGTACTGAAGGAATGATCAGCCATGATCTTATTGAATGGTGGTGCAGGCTCGAAGGGCCGAATGGCCTACTCCTGCACCTATTTTCTATGTTTCACAGGTTGACCCTCCCTTATCCAGTACCCTCGGGACCTGGCCTCTGCTGAATGAGGAATTTTGCAGATGAGGGGAGGTCATTGGCCTGGGTGGGGGGCGGGGGGGTGGGGAAGGAGGTGGCCCAAGGTCGAGGGGGAAGGGGAGGAGAAGGAGGTGGCCTGAGATCTGGGAGGGGAGGAGGAGGCCGGCGGCCCGAGCGGGCCCAATGGGCCCCGAAGTGTCGGCGGGCCACGGTGTTGATGGGCCCAGAAGAGTCGGAGCGGCGCCCAAAGTGTCGGCGCGCCTCAAAGAGTTGGCGCAGCCCGAGTGGGTCCAACCCTCGGAGGGAGCACTGTGGGGAGCAGCGGCCGGCCCGAGGACTGTGGCTGCAGGAGTTCCAGCAGGGCGACGAGGAGGAGGCAGCCGATAACCCCGACATCGAGGAGAAAGATTATATTGTTGTGTACTAATTTTTTTTTAATGTATGTTCTGAGACTGGGGAAGGAAGGATTTTGACCGGCCGCGTTCTGCACATGCGCCACCCGGCGGCCGACGGTTGTGCCGGATGAGGGGTGGTGCCGGATAAGGGAATCCTGGATAAGAGAGGTTCAACCTGTACTACGCTAAAGGCACTATATAAATACAAGTTGTTGTTTAAATGTTTATTTTACCTCAACTCTTCTGTTCCTGTGCTCCTAAATCCAATTTTCATTTGCTGAAATCTAGTATTAAAGGGGCAATGCTCTAGCCAATGAAAAGCTTAAATTTCAAAGACTGAAATGGATCTATCACAGATTCAAAATTCACATGGAAGTCAGAAAATACTTCCGCCAAGCAAACCTGTATCAGTCCTCAGAGGGTTAAATTTCAAAAAAATACCCAATTCATATTAACATGGTGGGCAAGTAATTATCAGGAAAGAGACCATAGGGTCATAGAAATTTAAGGAGGCCATTCGGCTGATTGTGTCTGTGCCGGCCTAAAAAGAGCTATCTGGCATAACCCTACTTTCCAGCTCTTGGTCTGTAGCCTTGTAGGTTACGACACTTCAAGTGCCAAGTCTGAATGATTGGCACTTTGTGGATCAAATGGATTGCATGGTGTGACTGAGTGCAACTTCTATATACTCTGAACGAGAGAGAGGAAGAGAGTGTTTGTGTGTGAGAGAGAAAGAAAGAAGAAATAGATAAGAGATACGATAAAAGGTTGGAGATAAATTACTGAGAAGTCAGTCTACAGTTTACACATGTAGCAAACACAATTAAATCCATACTGGAGAACACAGGGTTTGTAGCACACCTCAATCAGCCTACTATTCTATATATAAAAAGGAAGTCTGTAAGCAGGGGCTAATCAATCCTCAAGGATAATGCTCAATTCCTGTCTGGGACAAAACTTCTCCCCAATAGCCGTGTCACTCAAACCTGGAGTTAATGCTATCATCACTTCACTCAATGGATACAACAAGCTGATGACAACTCAACACCTGCACATTTTCCACTACAATCGTTACTTAAAGGAACCCTAATTAACAACTGCTAAAGCTTTACTGACTTTATTTTTAGACACCTGTTGAACAATGTGTTTAAAGAATTCTTCTTTGCCAGTCTCTGTTGATGGTTCAACACAACAACTTGCATTTATATAGCACCGTTAACATAGTAAAATGTTCCAACGGAGACGTTAGGTCAGGTAACTAAAAGCTGAGTCGAAGAGGTAGGTTTTAAGGAGGGTCTTAAAGGAGCAGAGAAAGGTGCAGGGGGTAATTTCAGAGCTTAAGGCCCAGACAGCTGAACACACAGACGCCAATCGTGGTGTGGGGGAAGTGGAGGATGGACAAGAGGCCAGAGTTTGAGGAACACAGAGATCTCGGGGGGTTGTAGGGCTGGAGGGAATGACAGAGATAGGGAGGGAAGAGGCTATGGAGGGATTTGAACACGAAAATTTGAATTTTTAATTGGAGGCCTTTGGGGACTGGGAACCAATGTGGCCAGCGAGCACAGGGGTGATGGATAAACGGGACTTGATTTGAGTTAGGATACGGGCAACAGATATTTGGATGAGCTGAAGTTTATGACACAAAGCTAGGTGTCGGTGTAAGCAATGTAGATGGAAGCATAAAATTAAGAGATATCAATAGATAAAGCAAATGGGCAAAACTGTGGCAAATCAATTTCAATGCAAGCAAATGAAAGGTCATCCACTTTGGAACTGAAAAGGATAGTGTTGTGTTCCTAACACAGATGAGACTGCACACAGGGAGGTTGAAGTAACAGTGACCTCAGTCTTTAACAAGACACTCCAGAGTGAGGAATAGGCCTTAGGGGCCGGCTTATATACGGTGCTTCCAAGGGATGCTGGGATCCCTTGGGACTTCAGGGGATGCGCTCGCTGGTGGCAGAACATGGGAGTACATGCTTTACAGATATACAACATCACTCCACCTCAAAGTCAAAGTGAAAACTATTTACAAGGCAAGGCGGTCGGGAGCCTTTCTTTCCCTGGTGGACCTCCTCGGTACAAATGTCTGTTCTGGTGTGTTGGCTGTGCCCTCACTGGGCTGGTGTGTTGTTGGCCCTAAAGGGCTGTTAGGTGAGCCTGGCCTTGCTGGGCTGTTGGGCGTGATGGATTCGATTTCCTGGTCCGGCATGGTGTCGTTGATCCTTTGGGTGTGTTGTGGGCTCAAAAAAGGTGGTGTCTGCTGTGGGTTGTTCAGGGCAGTCTGTGAACCACAGCCTCATTTGGTCCAGGTGCTTTCTGCAAATTTGTCCATTGTCTAGTTTGACTACAAACACCCGACTCCCTTCTTTAGCTATCACCGTGCCCGCGATCCACTTGGGACCATGTCCATAGTTTAGCATATACACAGGGTCATTCAGACCAATTTCCCATGACAGTGGCCGACCATCGTTTACATTTTGTTGCTGCCACCTGCTCTCTACATGATCATGCAGGTTGGGGTGAACCAGCGAGAGTCTGGTTCTAAGTGTCCTTTTCATGAGTAGCTCAGCCGGGGGGCACCCGTGAGCGAGTGGGGTCTCGTGCAGTAGCTGAGCAGTACTCGGGACAGGCGGGTTTAGAGTGAGCCTTCTGTGACTCGTTTAAGGCTCTGTTTGATGGTTTGTACTGCCAGCTCTGCCTGCCCATTGGAGGCTGGTTTAAACGGGGCTCAGGTGACATGTTTGATCCCATTGCGGGTCATAAATTCTTTAAATTCGGCACTGGTGAAATATGGCCCGTTGTCACTGACCAGTATGTCAGGCAGGCCGTGGGTGGCAAACATGGCCCTCAGGCTTTCAATGGTAGCGGTGGCGGTGCTTCCCGACATTATTTCACGTTCAATTCATTTTGAAAAAGCATCCACCACCACCAGGAACATTTTACCGAAAAACGGGCCCGCATAGTCGACATGAATCCTCGACCATGGTCCGGAGGGCCAGGACCACAAACTTAGTGGTGCCTCTCTGGGAGCGTTGCTCAACTGAGCACACACTCTGCATTGCCGTACACAGGACTTTAAGTCAGAGTCGATACCGGGCCACCACACATGGGATCTGGCTATCGCTTTCATCATTAGTATACCCGGGTGTGTGCTGTGGAGATCCGACATGAACGTCTCCCTGCCCTTTTTGGGTAGCACTACGCGGTTAGCCCACAACAGGCAGTCTTCCTGAATGGTCAGCTCATCCTTTCGCCGCTGGAATGGCTTGATTGGCTCTTGCATTTCAACGGGGATGCTGGCCCAGCTCCCATGCAGTACACAGTTTTTTACTAGGGACAGCAGAGGATCTTGGTTGGTCCAAGTCCTAATCTGGCAGGCCATGACAGGCGATTTATCATTTTCAAACGCTTCCATGACCATCAACAAGTCTGCGGGCTGCGCCACCAACAAGTTTGCAGGATGCGCCATTTCCACCTCCGTGGTGGGCAATGGTAGCCAACTGAGAACATCCGCATAGTTCTCGGTGCCTGGCCTGTGGCGGATGGTATAGTTATATGCTGATAGCGCGAGTGCCCAACTTCTTCCCCGCAACGTTAGCTTGTTGTAATACACACCCGACTCCGTACAACAACGCGTCACTTGCTAGCACAAGTCTTTTACACGGGTTATACAATACAAGCAGCTTGTTGGAGTATAAAATGTTTCTGGCTTTCTCAAAAGCAATTCCTTGTTTTTTTTTCCCCATACCCAGTTTTCACCTTTATGCAATAACACATGTAGGGGCTCTAAGAGGGTGCTTAACACCAGTAGGAAGTTATCAAAATAGTTGAGGAGTCCCAGGAACGACCTCAGCTCCGTGACGTTGTGTGGCCTGGGCGCGTTCTTGATAGCCTCTGACTTGGCGTCTGTGGGCCGAATGCCGTCCGCCACGATCTTTCTGCCCAAAAACTCCACTTCTGTTGCCATGAAGACGCATTTCGACTTCTTCAGCCGCAGCCCTACGCGATCCAGTCGCTGGAGGACCTCCTCCAGGTTTTGTAGGTGCTCGACGGTGTCCCAACCCGTGACCAATATGTCGTCCTGAAAAACCACCGTGCGTGGTACCGACTTGAGTAGACTCTCCATGTTTCTCTGGAAGATCGCTGCAGCCGACCGAATTCCAACGGGCATCTGTTGTAGATGAACAGTCCCTTGTGCGTGTTGATGCAGGTGAGGCCCTTCGAAGACTCCTCCAGCTCCTGTGTCATCAGGCCGAAATCAGGTCGAGCTTGGTGAACATCTTGCCTCCCACCAACGTCGCAAATAGGTTGTCTGCTTTAAGTAGCGGGTATTGGTCCTGTAGCGAGAAACGATTAATAGTTACTTTATAATCGCCGCAAATCCTGACCGTGCCATCACTTTTGAGTACTGGAACAATCTGGCTGGCCCACTCGCTGAATTCCACTGGTGGGGGGATGATTCCCTCGCATTGCAGCCTGTCCAGCTCGATTTCCATTCTCCCCCTCATCATGTGACATACCACTCGCGCCTTGTGGTGAATGGATCGTGCCTCTGGGACCAAGTGGATCCACACCTTCGCCCCGGAAAAGATTCCAATGCCTGGCTCAAAAAGGGAAGGAAACTTGTTTAGAACCTGGGTACATGAGGCCTCATCGACATGTGATAGCGCTCGAATGTCATCCCAGTTCCAGCGGATTTTGCCCAGCCAGCTCCTTCCAAGCAGCGTGGGGCCATCGCCAGGGACAATCCAGAGTGGCCGTTCGTGCGCCGTGCCCTCATAGGTGACCTTGACCATGGCGCTGCCCAGGACAGTATTGAGCTCTTTGGTGTACATTCTCAGTTTCGTGTGGATAGGGCTCAGGGCTGGTCTGAATGCCTTGTTGCACCACAGTCTCTCAAACATCTTTTTACTCATGATGGATTGGCTAGCGCCAGTGTCCAGTTCCATGGCTACGGGTAAGCCATTCAATTTTACGTTTAGCATTATCGGTGGACATTTCGTCGAAAATATGTGCACCCTGTGTACTTCAGCATCTGCCTCCTTTCTCTGAGGCTCGAAATTGCTTTGATCCACCATGGACCGATCTTCCTCTGCCACGTGGTGGTTAGCAGGTTTTGCAGAACTTGCAGCTCATCTGCAAGCTCGTTGGAGGTGCCCCATTGTTCCACAGCTCTTGCAAACATACCCTTTGAAGCGGCATGAATAGGCTGAATGGAAGCCTCCACAATGCCAACAAGGTGTGAATTGCCTTGCATTCATCCTTTGTTGCGGACTCTGAGTCATCTGGGTTACCTGAGGCCTGCTGGCAGTTGCAGACTCGTGGTGTCTGCCTGTACATTTCTGCTCGCAAACACAGTTCCAGTTAATTTATGAACACTGCTGGCACTTGTGTGCTGAGAGATTTGTTTGGTATTATCACTGGTGGACATAAACGCCTGTGGTGTCGCAAAGGCCTTACCGAGGGTCGGTGTCTTTACAGTCAAAAGTTTTCGTAGGAAGGTCTCGTGGCCAATGCTCAGTACAAAAAAGTCTCTGAGCATTTGCTTCAGGTAGCCATCAAACTCACATTGTTCTGCAAGTCGCCTTAGCTCGGCAATGTAGCTCACCACTTCCTAACCTTCAGATCGCTGGCACGTGCAGAGCCGATACCTCGCCATCACCACGCTCTCCCTCGGGTTAAAATGCTCCCGAACCAGTGTACACAGCTCCTCATACGACTTATCTGTGGGTTTCACCGGAGCCAGAAGATTCTTCATGAGGTTGTAGGTTGGTGCCCCGCAGACCGTGAGGAGGACCTCTCTCCTTTTTGCAGCGCTTCCTTCTCCGTCCAGCTCGTTGGCTACAAAGTACTGGTCTAACCATTTGACATAGGCTTCCCAGTCCTCACCCTCTGAGAACTTCTCCAGGATACCCACAATTTTCTGCATCTTTGCGTTGGATTCGTGTACTTGTCGCCAGTTGTTGTGTTCCTAACACAGATGAGACTGCACAGAGGGAGGTTAAAGTGAACCTCAGTCTTTATTAAGATACTCCAGAGTGAGTAACAGGCCTTAGGGACCAGCTTATATACAGTGCTCCCAAGGGATGCTGGGATCCCTTGGGACTTCAGGGGATGCGCTCCCTGGTGGCGGAACATGGGAGTGCATGCTTTACAGATACACAAGAGATAGAACAGAGTACTTTGTAAATAGTGGAAAGCTAGAAACAGTGGATGCCCAAAGAGACTTGGGGTCCATATACATAGATCATTTAAATGTCACAGGCAGGTATAGAAAAGAATAAAAGCCTAATGCCATTCGCCCAACCAGTTCATGCCGGCGTTTATGCTCCACTCCAGCCTCCTGCCACTTTCTTCATCTAAATCTATCAGCATAACCTTCTATTCCCTTCTCCTCATATGCTTGTCGAGCTTCCCCTTAAATACATCTACACTATTCGCTTTAACCAATCCCTGTGGCAGCAAGTTCCGCATTCTCATCACTCTTTGGGTAAAGAAGGTTCTTCTGAATTCCCTATTGGATTTACAAAAGAACATAAGAAATAGGAACAGGAGTAGGCCATACGGCCCCTCGAGCCTGCTCCGCCATTCAATATGCTCATGGCTGATCCGATCATGGACTCAGGTCCACTTCCCTGCCCGCTCTCCATAACCCCTTATTCCCTTATCGTTTAAGAAACTGTCTATTTCTGACTTAAATTTATTCAATGTCCCAGCTTCCACAGCTCTCTGAGGCAGCGAATTCCACTGATCCACAACCCTCAGAGAAGAAATTTCTTCACATCTCAGTCTTAAATAGGTGGCCCCTTATCCTAAGATTATGCCCTCTAGTTCTAGTCTCCCCTATCAGTAGAAACATCCTCTCTGCATCCACCTTGTCAAGCCCCCTCATAATCTTATACGTTTCGATAAGATCACCTCTCATTCTTCTGAATTCCAACCTACTCACCTTTCCTCATAAGTCAACCTCCTCATCTCTGGAATCAACCTTGTGAACCTTTTCTGAACTGCCTCCAAAGCAAGTATATCCTTTCGTAAATATGGAAACCAAATATGCACGCAGTATTCCAGGAGTGGCCTCACCAATACCCTGTACAACTGTAGCAAGATTTCCCTGCTTTTATACTCCATCCCCTTTGCAATAAAGGCCAAGATTCCATTGGCTTTTCTGATCACTTGCTGTACCTGCATACTATCCTTTTATGTTTCATGCACAAGTACCCCCAGGTCCCACTGTACTGCAGCACTTTGCAATCTTTCTCCATTTAATAACTTGCTCTTTGATTTTTTTCTGCCAAAGTGCATTACCTCACACTTTCCAACATTATACTCCATGTGCCAAATTTTTGCCCACTCACTTGACCTGTATGTTCTTTTGCAGATTTTTTGTGTCCTCCTCACACATTGCTTTTCCTCCCATCTTTGTATCGTCGGCAAACTTGGCTACATTACACTCAGTCCCTTCCTCCAAGTCGTTAATATAGATTGTAAATAAATGGGGTCCCAGCACTGATCCCTGCGGCACCCCACTGGTTACCAATTGCCAACCTGAGAATGAACCATTTACCCCGACTCTGTTTTCTGTTAGTTAGCCAATCCTCTATCCATGCTAATATATTACCCCCAACCCCATGAACTTTTATCTTGTGCAGTGACTTTTTATGTGGCACCTTGTCAAATGCCTTCTGGAAGTCCAAATACATCACATCCACTGGTTCCCCTTTATCCACCCTGTTCGTTACATCCTCAAAGAATTCCAGCAAATTTGTCAAACATGACTTCCCCTTCATAAATCCATGCTAACTCTGCCTGACCGAATTTTGCTTTTCCAAATGTCCTGCTACTGCTTCTTTAATAATGGACTCCAACATCTTCCCAAACACAGATGTTAGGCTAACTGGTCTATAGTTTCCTGCTTTTTGTTTGCCTCCTTTTTTAAATAGGGTCATTACATTTGCAGTTTTCCAATCTGCTGGGACCTCCCCAGAATCCAGGGAATTTTGGTAAATTCTTGGTGACTATCTTATATTGATGGCCTCTAGTTATGCTCTACCCCACAAGTCGAAACATTCTCTTTGTATCGACTCAAAACCTTTCATAATTTTAAAGACCTCTATTGGGTCACTCCAGCCTGATCATCCTTTCCTGATATGCATTTCTGGTATCATCCTTGTAAATCTTCTCTGCACCCTCTCCAGTGCCTCTATATCCTTTTTATAATATGGCGAACAGAACTATATGCAGTATTCCCCTAAGTGTGGTCAATACAGGTTCAATTCTATACCTCTAGAAATAAACTTGTGCTTGATTTGCTTTTTTATGGACTTGCTAACTTTTACCCTTACTCTCTGCTTTCTGTCTTGAAGTCAGCTAGCTATTCATTCTGCATTCTCTGTCCTTGTTCATCAATCTATTATGAGGTACCTTTTCAAACGCATTTTGAAAATCTAGATAAATTACGTGTACTGCATTACCATTGTCTACTCTCTGTTACCCCTTCAAAAAATTCAATGAGGTTGGTCAAACAGGACTTTCCCTTTTGAAATCCATGCTGACTATTCATTATTATATTTTTGGCTTCTCGATGTTCTTCTATTTTCTCCTTTGGTAGGGATTCCATTATTATTCCTACCACCGATGTTAAGCTGGTCTATATTTCCTGGACATGTTCTAGTCCCCTTCTTAAATATAGGCATTATGTCTATTATAGAACAGGTGGACATGGTATTGGATGATGAGATTAGTATTGAGATAACTGCATTTAAAATAAAGAGAGATATATTAAATAAATTAATCAAACTCAGACCATACCTGGTCTGGATGGATTACATCGACGCATTTTAAAAGAATCTAGGGAAGCATAACATAGACATTATTACACATATCTAATAATTCGTTAAGAAAAAGGTGTAGTGACAGAGGAATGGCAGATAGCTAACATAATACCTATATTTAAGAAAGGAAATAGAACATGTCCATGGAACTATAGACCAGTCAAGCTTAACATCGGTGGTAGGAAAAATAATGGAATCCCTATTAAAGAAGAAAATAGAAGAACATAGAGAAGCCAAAAATATAATAATGAATACTCAGCATGGATTTCAAAATGGAAAGTCGTGCGTGATCAACCTCATTGAATTTTTGAAGAGGTAACAGAGAGAGAAGACAATGGTAACGTAATGGATGTCATTTATCTAAATTTTCAAAAGGCCTTCGATAAGGTCCGCTAAATTGACTAATGAATAAGTTAGAAAATGCAGAGTCGGGGACAAGTAGCAGAATGGAGAGCTAGCAGACTTTAAGATAGAAAGCAGAGAGTAGCTATTCACAGTGGCAGAAGGTGGGTAGTGATGTTCCACAAGGATCAGCGCTGGGACCACTGTTGTTCACAATTTATATTAACTATTTAGACTTTGGAACCAAAAACACAATTTCTAAATTTAGCAGGGATAGTCTGAGGAGGACTGCAACAAATTACAGGAGGACATTAATAAACTTGCAGAATGGGTATATAATCAGCAAATTAATTTCAACACAGATAAATGTGAAGCATTACATTTTGGTAGGAAGAATAAGGAGGTCACATTACTTGGAGGAGCAAAGGGATCAAGAGTACAAATACACAAATCACTAAAAGAAGCGACAGATATTAACAAGGCCATAAAAAAAGCTAGAGGGATAGAATTGAAAAGCAGTGAAGTTATGTTAAACTTGTATTGAAACTTGATTAGACCACACTTGGAGTAAGTGTGTACAATTCTGTTCGCCATATTATAAAAAGGATATAGAGGCACTGGAGAGAGAGTGCAGAGAAGATTTACAAGGATAATACCAGAAATGCGAGGGTATACCTATCAGAAAGGAAGAACAGTCTGGGTCTCTTTTTTTTTTTGAAAAAAGGCAGAGGAGTGACCTAATAGAGGTTTTTAAAATTCTGAAAGGTTTTGATAGAGTAGATGCAGAGGGCTCAATTTTGGCCAGTTGCTCAGTTTTTTTTTTGGAGTAACTTGGTTTTTCTGACGTAACTTAAAAATCCCCATTTTGCACATTCAATTTGCACCAGTGTAAGTGAGTTAGTTACGATTTTTTTTTAGTTTAGTTTAGTTTTTCTCAAAAGGGGGCGTTACCAGCCACCTAGGCCAGTTATGCCCATTTAGGCAACTTTGGCCAGCTAATAGTTACTCCAAATCTACTTAGGCCAGCGTATGTGGCCACTTCAGAAAACCTCTGCGGAGAGTTAAGAAATCAGCGCAAGTAGGTACATCGGAGGCCATTTGGCCTGGGATAGGGACGGGAGGCCAACAGAACTAATAGAAATCATCCAGGCAGGAGCACCATCAGTTCTCCTGCCTGCTCACCCCTATCCCTGGCCAAGTGAGTTTCAAATTCAAAATTTAATTTGGTCACTAATGAAACTTAATGATTAAAGAATGTGAATAGGATCAAACAGCTATACAGGACATCATATGACAAACTTTGCAAAGTTAATTTACTATATAACAGAAGCATTCATGGAAGCTTAAACTACAAAAATAAAAGTAGTAAAAGATTGTTGAATTAAATTGCTCTAATCTCACAACTAATTTAAACAACTATTTGTTTGCAATGATTATTATACTGGATCGATCACACCGGGAGGCCACTCGGCCAGGGCTAGAGGCAGGGCAGGAGAACTGATAGTGATCCTGCCTGAATGATTTGTATCAGTTCCCCTGCCCGCCCGCCCGTAGCCCTGACCGAGTGGCCTCCCAGTGCGATTTCTAGATGATTAAAGCTTCAAATCAACTATCCCTACTCACATTTGGCCGGCATCGGGTCCCACACACAGCGGCTGCAGCAAGACATGGAGAGGCTGGGGGCGAGCAGCTACTGCACATGTGCGGACACTCCACTGTGCATGTGCAGACGTCCCGGCACTGTTTTCGGCGCGGGACGCTGGCTCCACCCCAGACTCGATTGGCCACGCTGCGCGACCATAGGGAGGAGGCCAGGCAGTAGCCAAAGTGGGGAGGAATTTTTCCGACGCACTTCTGAACGGAAAAAAGCGGTGCATCTCCAGTAAGTGCACCGACAAAAGGGGTGGGCAAAAATTGAACCCAGAGAGTGCATCGACTTGTGGGGAAGAGCATAACTAGAGGCCATCAATATAAGATAGTCACCAAGAAATCAAATAATGAATTCAGAAGAAACTTCTTTATCCAGAGAGTGGTGAGAATGTGGAACTCGCTACCACAGTGACTGGTTGAAGCGAATAGTATAGATGCATTTAAGGAGAGGCTAAAGGGAGAAAGGAATGTTGATAGTTAGATGAGGAAAGATGGGAGGAGGCTCGAGTGGAGCATAAATGGACTTGTTGGGCCGAATGGCCTGTTTCTATGTCGTAAATCCTATGTAATCCTATGTAAATGGCCCATCAATGCAGCTCCACACAATTTCACATAATTGCAGTGTATGGTTACAAACAAAGGCGGCGTCCCTTAAAAAAAATCTATTTCATTGATCTGATTCCTTATATTTTTCCTCACATTTACCCACAGATTCAGTTGGGAAGCTACATTCAAAGTAAAATGCAGCAGAAAAATTGGAACAAAATGGTTGATTTTATTTCCAATATCCTTCAGTATCTGCCTGTAAAGGACAAAAGAAAACGGGCACTCTTTGCTTAAAATAATGAGCCTTTCCGTTAGGTTCGACTGGCTCTCACTCCCTGCACTGCACCGCATTGCAAGTCTGTTCTGTCCTCTCGACTGGTTCCGGATGCAGTGCTAATGAGCAGCTCTGTAAACTGAGGATGGTATTGTCTTTTCCCTGTGGATTCCCATGATCATATTGCCATTTACTTAATTGGAAAAAATTGTCTTGTTAGAGCATCCCCGTCATATAGGATCTGATTTGCTTCACTTAGAGTCACAGTTGGAGGCGCGTGTTTTCCCCATTTCTAGAATTAGCACTTGGGTCGGTTTTCATTGAAGGATGGAAATTAAATGATACGGGCGGGCCGGGGGGGATGCGATGAAATAGGGTAACTATAATAAGGATGCGGTACTGATAAAGCTGGTGAAACATAAAAGAGACAGGACCTTAATGGTATGTATCTGAGGAAAAGCAGAGAGGAGGTAGCAGAGACTCTTACATAATCTTTCAAACATCATTGGATATAGAAGATGGGGTAACCCAACAGAAAAATGTAGATGGAGGAGCGGGAAATGAAGAGAAACAGACCTGGAACATGCTGTGATTGGATAATAAGTACTGAACTATAGACACTAAACTGCTGGTAGGTGTATAACTGAGAGGTTATACCCATCAGGAAAGACTAAACAGCCTGGGGATCTTTCTTTCGAAAAAAGACTGATAGAGGTCTTTAAGATTACAAAAGGGTTTGATAGGGTAAGTGTAGAGAAGATGGTTCAACTTGTGGGGGAGACCAAAACTAGGGGCCATAAATATAAGATAGTCACTAATAAATCCAATAGGGAATTCAGAGAAACTTCTTTACCCAGAGAATGGTGAGAATGTGGAAGTCGCTACCACAAGGAGTTTTTGGGAGTGAATAGCATAGATGTATTTAAAGGGAAGCTACATACGAGGGAAAAAGGAATACCCTATACAAAGCTATGTTGATCGGGTTGGATGAAATTGGGCTGGGGGAGGCACATGTGGAGCATAAACACTGGCACGGACCAGCTGGGCTGAATGGCCTATTTCGATGTTGTACATTCTATGTCATTCTATGTGAAATAATATTTTGCAGCTTGTTATGCACTAGGTGAATGTATATATTTCAGAGACACTTAAAGTACACTACAGTTACAAACTTAGAATAAACATTTGTTTCCTATCCACATCAATAGGCTCAGTGAGGATTGTTGGAGCAGGGTACCTACTTTGACTAGATCCGAGCTGGGGGTCAAACAATGATCAAAAGTCGCCTCATGGCCAGTAAGTGCATATGCCGCCAGGTTTGCTTCACAGATGTCGAGCGAGGACAGGATCAGGCTCAGTCGTGGTGGCCTTGTCCACAGTCAAATAGTTTAATAGGTAAACACAACACCCTGCTTGCTTCACCATGCTGGGTGAGGACAAGATCAGACCTGACTTTCCAGTCAAGTTGCCCATTGACATTCTCTGTGAAGGCTCACAGATGACTAACAGGCAGGTGAGAGCAAGGCACTCACATCCTCTGGCACAGCCTCTATATCCAATGTTTGAAAGATTGCGTCAGGGCCTCTGCTACCTCCTCTCCACTTTTCCTCAGATACATGCCACCAGAGTCCTGTCTCTTTTCCACTCTTGTGTTCCACCAGCTTTATCAGTACTGCATCCTTAATATAGTTATCCTATTTCATCATTCCACCTCCTCTTGTACTCTTGTCGTGGACCCCTGACCTGCGAGAGAACAGCTCCGCAGGTTGGCTAGTATAAGAGCTGGATCAGTGTACCACTTCAACCTCCAGCGCGAGCTGCTCCAAGTGTGCGACAATTTTGAGATGGGCGATTGGGTGACGTCAGCAGGGCCCAGGTACAGAGGAGTGGGAAGGTCGGGGTGGATGAGCGGTGAGAGTTTGTGGCTGAGGCGTGGCAAGAGATCGTGGCGTAGGAGCGATGCGAGATCGTGGCGGAGGTGCGGCGAGAGATCGTGGCGAAGATGCGGCGAATGTTTATGGCGGAGGGGCGGTGAGAGATCGTGGCGGAGTTGTGGCAAATTAGGGTACGGGGCCCAGAAGAGCCGAGGGCCCAGGGCCAGCCCACACTGCGATGTGTGTGCACACTAGGTCCGTGCAGCAGAGCAGGTCTCCAGTCGTCTTGGTTAACCCTTGCCACTGGACCAAGACCTAGCTCTGTCAAGCCCGTGTGGTGGCTGATGGGCAACGGTCACCACACGTTAAAAAAATTCATATACAGGCATCTTCCACCCCCTCAATTGGAGTTCAGGACTGGAACATCGGGCCCTTCATTGAAACATCTGTGAACTCATGTGGAAGCAAGTCATCCTCGTTCGAGGGACTGCCTATGATGATGGATGATGATGAATGTACCCTTATTCCCACTGTGCCCACAGAATTGTACTCAGCAAAGAGTCAACATCTGCAGGAAAGAAATAAAAGATGACCGACAAAAAAAAAGCTTTAGAATGACGGACTTGAATTGGTTAACCACTCAATTGGAGTAGCTGGTGACTTTTGGCTGTGAAACAGAAATTGTTCACGCTGGGTAATTCAACATTAGCACATAAACTTGTGTGTAAGTTCCATTGTGGTTCTGAAAGAGTTTATACCTATTAATCACAGTTTAAGCCAACTACATATCTTCCCTGAATAAGTCAGTAAAATTCTTTATCCCCAGGGCTATTCATTCCCCCAATGAAAGTTTCCACATGGTGCCTGCAAACTGGTTGTTTCTGCAGTTACTGCTGGCAGAAGTTTTTACAGCATTCATTTTTATTTTTAGTATTCTAGAATTCTATCGACGGGCGTCTGTTGCCATTTCTGGTTACACCAGGCACACAGATAAAAGCTTATTTCAGCCAGGCCAGAACAATAGACTGCACTCACTGTCAGCCTAAACCAGGGCTGTCTGACCCTTCCTGTCCAGTGGACCACTTTGGCTTGTACATAAGGGATCGTTTATGTTATAGGTTAGATCCCAGGATAGCAGCATAAGGCTGCTGCTCTCCCAAAGTTACTTATAGATCGCAAGATTGGTTTGTGTGTGAATTGGTGGTGAAAGGTACAGGCACAGACTGACTGTGACCTTTTGACCAGTCAATATGCAGAGTATTGACAACAACATCAACCGCTTGCATTTATATAGTGCCTTTAACAAGGTGCCTAAAACGTTAATACCTTCCTATCTCTGTAACCTCCTGCAGCTAAACAACCCCCCCACCCCGAGATTCCTGCGCTCCTCCAATTCTGGCCTCCTGAGCATCCCTGGTTTTCATCGCTCCACCATTGGTGGCCCTGTCTTCCCTGACTAGGCCCTAAGATCTGGAATTCCCTCCCTAAACCTCTCTGCCTCACTTTCCTCCTTTAAGTCGGTCATTAAAAAATACCTCTTTGACCAAACTTTTGGTTACCTCTTCTAATATCTGTTTTTTGCCTCTCCCAGGAGATCACATGGCTCCGGTTGGGGTGAAATGTAGAATGTTTCAGTGCAAGGGGTGGACTGGTTGGGCTGGGTGCTCTTTACCACTCCGCCATTGTTCATTGGTTTATATGTAACCTTCAGGGCTGCTGACCGAGGGCCGTGTGGCTCGTTGTCGTCTGGTGCGGACACGATGGGCTGAAATGGCCTCCCCTTCTGTGCTGTAAATTTCTATGTTTAATATTATGTGGTTTGGTGCAAAATTGTGCCCAATAATAATCCGGTGAAGCAGCATTTGGATGTTTTTATTAAGTTAAAGGCACTATATAAACGTGAGTTGTTGTTGCCATGTAAGATCTGTTGTAAGTCTGGTGAGAGCCAGGAAGTTCCAATGAACAATGGGTCTTCCACCTTGTCAGTCTAAAAGGCACAGTACATTTTAGCGATATAGTTGCAGCTGGAGGAGACTCACGCTACAGAAGTTGAGGGTGGGTGAAGAGTAACCTAAAATCGGCTCAAGTTTAAATCCATGCTTCCATTAATTTGCATACACCATGGGATGACATAGGATATACGACACAGAAACAGTCCACTTGGCCCAACCAGTCTATGCCGGTGTTTATGCTCCACTCGAACCGCCTCCCGTCTTTCCTCACCTAACTTTATCAGCATACCCCTCTATTCCCTTCTCCCTCATGTGCTTATCTAGCCTCCCCTTAAATGCATCCATACTACTTGCCTCAACTACTCCCACATTCTCACCAGAGGGTGTTGCTGAATTCCCTATTTGATTTGTTGGTGACTATCTTATGTTGATGGCCTCTAGTTACATCACAAGCTACAGACCCCAGTGTTCTGATTTAGAAATCACTGGTTAGGCCTCAGCTGGATTATTGTGGACAATTCTGTTCACCACACTTCAGGAAAGATATAAAGGCCTTAGAAAGGGTATAGAGGAAGTTTACCAGCATGTTACCAGGGATGTGGGACTTCAGTTATGAGGAGAGGTTGGAAAAGTTAGGACTGTTCTCCTTGGAATGGAGATGGTTAAGAGGTGACCTAATAGTGATGAGATGATGAGAGGTTTTCACAGAGTAAATAGGAAAAATATATTTCCTCTGGTGAGTGGGTCAATAACCCGAGGTCATAGATTCAAAATCATTGGATAAAGATCTCGAGGGGAGATGAGGAGAAATGTTTTCACCCAGAGAGTTGTCAGGATCTGAAATGCTCTACCTGAAAAGGTGGTGGGTGCCGATTCCATAAATAATTTAAAAAGGGATTTGGACAGGTACTGGAGGATGAGGAAATGATAGGTTATGGACAAAAAGCAGGGGTGTGGGACTAAGCATGATTGCTCTTTCAAAACGTCAACACAGGCTCAACAAGCCAAATGGCCTCCTTCTGTGCTGTAAGTTTCTATGAGGCTATGAGTTAGGATTTGTCCAGCAAAAAGGCGATAACCCTTTTCAAACCACTGCTAGCCCTATATAATTCAAACAGGATAGTCCAGCGAATAAGAAATATAAGTGAAAATGGAAATTAATTTTTCTAGCTATGAGGACGAGCGTGCCAGGAACTGGGGTTTGCAGGTAACCCAGGGGCATGGTTCACAGATCCTTGGTCTAAACCACCAACACTCGTGCTGCACCTCTCTGCCTTGCCACTTCTCTCTCCACCTTCAAAAGACCTCCTCGAAATCTTCCTCAAGTCTTCTCCCAACTCCGGCTTGCTACTCGGTTCCTCCAGTGATGGTCTGCTACGTTAAAGGTTCTATGTAATAGCAAGTAGAAGTTTGGGACTAACTTCCGCAAACGGCAATTGATGCTGGGCCAATTGTTAATTTTAAATCTAAGATTGATAGATTTTTGTTAACCAAATATAATTACAGATATGGGGAAAAGACAGGTGTATGGAGTTAGGTCACAGATCAGCAATGATCTCATTGAATGGCGGAACAGGCTTGAGGGGCTAGACGACCTACTCCTGTTCCTATGTTTCTAAGTCGTTGTTGTGGGTGCAGGGAGCGGTGGGTATTAAAATTTGTAATCGCTAAAATTAACCTGCAATAAGATTATCGGGAAGGGATTTGGCAACCGTAAAGCACAGAACTCCACAGGCAGAGGACACATTTTGTACAGGATTGATTTTATTAGTGTGATGAAATGAACACTGGGATCTTGCTGATCTGTGACCTAACTCCATACCTGTCTTTTCCCCATATCCGTAATTATATTTGGTTAACAAAAATCTATCAATCTCAGATTTAAAATTAACAATTGGCCCAGCATCAACTGCCATTTGCGGGAGTTAGTTCCAAACTTCTACTTGCTATTACATAGACCTTTAACGTAGCAGAGCATCACTGCAGGAACCGAGTAGCAAGCAGGAGAACAGGGAACAGAGAGTCGGGATAAATGGTTCATTGGCAACCAGTAACTAGTGGGATGCCGCAGAGATCAGTGCTGAGACCCCAACTATTTACAATCTATATTAACGACTTGGAAGAAGGGACTGAGTGTAACATAGCCAAGTTTGCCGACGATACAAAGATGGGAGGAAAAGCAATGCGTGAGGAGGACACAAAAAATCTGCAAAATGACAGACAGGCTAAGTGAGTAGGCAAAAATTTGGCAGATGGAGTATAATGTCGGAAAGTGCGAGGTCATGCACTCTGGCAGAAAAAAGTCACAGAGCAAGTTATTATTTAAATGGAGAGATTGCAAAGTGCCGCAGTACAGCTGGGGGAGGGGGGGTACTTGTGCATGAAACACAAAAGGATAGTATGCAGGTACAGCAAGTGATCAGGAAGGCCAATGGTATCTTGGCCTTTATTGCATGGATGGAGTATAAAAGCAGGGAAGTCTTGCTACAGCTATACAAGGTATTGGTAAGGCCACACAAGGAAAACTGCGTGCAGTTTTGGTTCCATACTTACGAAAGGATGTTGCCACTGATGGAAGAGACTAGAACTAGAGGGCAGAAAAATCTTCCAGAGAGTTAAAGAAATCAGCACAGGTAAGGAAATCGGCGCAGGTAAGTGCAGCAGATGCCCGCACAACAGCAGCAGCAGGAAAGGTAAGAGAGAGGGGGAGAGAAACGTGAGGGGTGTGGAAGGGAGTGTGTGTGTGTGGGGGGGGGGGGGGCCGGGAAGAGGGCGTAAGGGGAAACCTTTCAGATATAGTGCGGAGACTGGGAGGGAGGAGGCCATTTGGTCTGGGATAGGGGCGGGTACGGCAAGCCCTTTGGCTCGGACTAGGAGCGGGAATCGGACCAGCAAGGCACTCGGGCCAAGGTCGGGCAGGGGATCGGACTGACAAGACACTCAGCCAGAGCTAGGAGCGGGAATCGGACCGGTAAGGCATTCGGGGCTGGGGGGGGGAAAAGAAACACCGGGGGACCGGCAAACCCTTCGGCTAGGGCTAGGACCGGTAAGGCACTTGGGGCTGTGAGGGGGGGGGGCGCCATCAGACCGGCAAGATACTCAGGTGGAAGCCCTTCGGCAAGGCACTCGGGGCTGGGGGGCGGGGAAGGGGAGAGCTGGACCAGTACAGGCAAGGGGCTCAGAAAGCAAACCGGCAAGCAGGGACAGGGAACGGGACCGGCTTTAATAATTGGAGGTAAGTTGCTGCAATATATTGTAATGTATGTTTTAAGTTGATGCATTGAGTTTTAATATGTTTTAAAGTTGATGCAATGTATTTCAGTGTGTTTTAAGTTGATGCAATGAGTTTTAATGTGCTTTTAAGTTGATGCAATGTATTTAATGTGTTTTTAAGTTGATGCAATGCATTTAATGTGTTTTTAAGTTGATGCAATGCATTTAATGTGTTTTTAAGTTGATGCAATGTATTTAATGTGTTTTTAAGTTGATGCAATGCATTTAATGTGTTTTTAAGTTGATGCAATGTATTTAATGTGTTTTTAAGTTGATGCAATGTATTTAATGTGTTTTTAAGTTGATGCAATGCATTTAATGTGTTTTTAAGTTGATGCAATGCATTTAATGTGTTTTTAAGTTGATGCAATGCATTTAATGTGTTTTTAAGTTGATGCAATGTACTTTAATGTGTTGGGAGCTGGCTGTATGTTTCACTTTGCAGCCTCAGCTCGCATTGTGTCTCTGGTTACCGTGGCAACCTGATTTTTTTGGCACAGATCAAGACTCCACCTCCAAAACTAAAGGACAGGTTAGGCCACGCCAAAATAAAGAAATCCAGCGGGGAAACTTGGAACTTTTTTTTTGGCGTACTTGAGCCCCCCAAAAACGGGCTTAACTCTTCAAGTACGCCAAAAAAAAGCTCTGGGGAAAAATGAGCCCATAGTGTCTTGCTTTCTGTCTGCCTCCTTTTTTAAAATCGGGGCGTTACATTTGCGGTTTTCCAATCCACTGGGACCTCTCCAGAATCCAGGGCATTTTGGTAGATTACAACCAATGCATCCACTATCTCTGCAAACACTTCTTTTAAGACCCTAGGATGCAGGCATTAGGTCCAGGGGACTTGTCCGCCTTTTGTCCCATTATTTTACCGAGTACTTTTTCTTTAGTGATAGTGATTGTTTTAAGTTCCTCCCTCCCTATAGCCTTCAATATTATTATAACCAGCTAACAAAAATGAATGAGAAGTAAACACATAATCTTCTTTAATGCCCCTAAGATTTTTCTCCTAAGTTGCTCTCAGCACTATCCAGGAGATTAATGTTTAATTCCTAGAGACTCCAAGACATTCAAGAAACAGGCTATATATAAAGGTCAGAGTTGAAGTGAAAAAGGAAATGAGAGGGGCAAAGAGAGGGTATGAGACAAGAATGACAGCCAACATAAAAGGTATTCCAAAAGTCTTCTGCAGGCAGAAGTAGTGAGATGGGGGGTGTGGCCGATTAAGGAACAAAAAAGGAGACCTATGCATGGAGGTAGAGGGTATGGCTGAGGTACTAAATGAGTACTTTGCATCTGTCTTCACCAAGGAAGAGAATGCTACCATAGACAGAGTGAAGGAGGAGGTAGTATAAACACTTGATAGGATAAAAAGTTGATAAAGAAGTGGTATTAGAAAGGCTGGCTGTACTTAAAGTAGAAAAATCACCAGAAGCGGATGGGATGTATCCTTAGTTGCTGAGGTAATTGAGGACGGAAATCGCTGAGGTACTGACCATAATATTCCAATCCTCCATAGATACCGGGGTGGTGCCAGAGGACTGGAGAATTGCAAACGTCACACCATTGTTCAAAAAAGGGTTTAAAGATAAACCCAGCAACTACAGGACAGTCAGTTTAGCTTCAGTAGTGGGGAAGCTTTTAGAAATAATAATCAGGGACAACTTTAACAGTCACTTGGACAAGTATGGATTAATTAAGGGAAGGTGCAGAAAAGATTTGCAAGAAATATTCCAGGAATGAGGGACTTCAGTTACCTTGATAGACTGGAGAAGCTGAGTTTGTTAACTAAGAACGCCTATTTTCACATCGCCTGTCTCCACCCTTGCCTCAGCTCATCCGCTGCCTTTGTTACCTCGAGACTTAACTATTCCAACACACTCCTGGCTGGCCTCCCACATTCTGCCCCATGTAAACTAGAGGTGATTCAAAACTTGGCTGCCGTGTCCTAACTCGCATCAAGTCCCGCTCACCCATCACCCTTGTGCTCGCTGGCCTACATTGGCTCCCAGTTAAGCAACACCTTGATTTCAAAATTCTCATCCTTGTTTTCAAAATCCCTCTATGGCCTCGCCCCCTCCCTATTTCTGTAATCTCCTCCAGCCCCACAACCCTCCCGAGATGTCTGCGCTCCTCTAATTCTGCCCTCTCTAGCATCTCTTATTATAATTGCTCAACCATTGGTATCTGTGCCTTCTGTTACCTAAGCCCTAAGCTCTGGAATTCCCTGCCTAAACCTCTCTACCACTCTTTCCTCCTTCAAGATGCTCCCTAAAGCCTAGAAACATAGAAAATAGGTGCAGTAGTAGGCCATTCAGACCCTCGAGCCTGCACCACCATTCAATATGATCATGGCTGATCATGCAACTTTAGTACCCCATTCCTACATGTTTGACCAAGCTTCCCTGCCCTAATTTCTCCTTATGTGGCTCAGTGTCAAATTTTTTATCTCCTAATATTCCTGTGAAGCGCCTTGGGACGTTTCACTACATTAAAGGCACTTTATAAATATAAGTTGTTTTCCTTCGAGCAGAGAAGACTGAGAGGAGATCTGATAGAGGTGTTCAAAATCATGATGGGTCTAGACAGAGTAGAGAGAAACTGCACCCATTGGCAGAAGGGTCGAGAACCAGAGGTTACAGATTTAAGGTGATTGATAAAAGAATCAAAGGCGACGTAAGAAAAAACTTTTTTTACACTGCCAGAAAGGGTGGTGGAGGCAGACTCAATTTTATCTTTCAAAACGGAGTTGGATAAGTATCTGAAGGAGAAAAAATTGCAGGGCTATGGGGAAAGAGCTGGGGAGTGGGACTAGCTGAGAGCCAGCATGGGCTCAACAGGCTGAATGGCCTTCTTCCATGCTGTAACCATTCTATGATTCCTGGAGGGTTGGCAACCCTACTTCACCCCCTTTCTTTAGGTGCTCTGATATTGTGCCAGAACCACACTGGAGCCACATAGTTCCCAAAGAGTTGGTCTTGTGCAGGGGGCTGCAAACTAAAGGTAAAAAATGCCAACATTCCTGAGAGCTGCTGGGGAATCCTATTTTTAAGTGGGTTCGGGTCCTTGAAACCTGAGGGGTTTTCACGATTGGCTCACAGTAGGCTGCAAGGAAGCAGCGCTTTACATAGTTATATAGTATTTACTGTATTTACAGCACAGAAAAAAGCCATTCGGCCCAACAGTTCTATAAGAACATAAAAACAGAAGAATTAGGAACAGGAGTAGGCCATCTCGCCCCTCGAGCCTGCTCCGCTATTCAACAAGATCATGGCTGATCTGGCCGTGGACTCAGCTCCACTTACCCGCCCGCTCCCCGTAACCCTTAATTCCCTTATTGGTTAAAAATCTATCTATCTGTGACTTGAATACATTCAATGAGCTAGCCTCAACTGCTTCCTTGGGCAGAGAATTCCACAGATTCACAACCCTCTGGGAGAAGACATTCCTTCTCAACTCGGTTTTAAATTGGCTCCCCCGTATTTTGAGGCTGTGCCCCCTAGTTCTAGTCTCCCCGACCAGTGGAAACAACCTCTCTGCCTCTATCTTGTCTATCCCTTTCATTATTTTAAATGTTTCCATTAAGATCACCCCTCATCCTTCTGAACTCCAACGAGTAAAGGCCCAGTCTACTCAATCTATCATCATAAGATAACTCCCTCATTTCCGGAATCAGCCTAGTGAATTGTCTCTGTACCCCTTCCAAAGCTAGTATATCCTTCCTTAAGTAAGGTGACCAAAACTGCACGCAGTACTCCAGGTGCGGCCTCACCAATACCCTATACAGTTGCAGAAGGACCTCCCTGCTTTTGTACTCCATCCCTCTCACAATGAAGGCCAACATTCCATTCGCCTTCCTGATTACCTGCTGCACCTGCAAACTAACTTTTTGGGATTCATGCACACCGCGAGAGGTGGGCACCGGAGGGACTGGAGTGCATCATCACGCCCGGCAACCAAATTTTAATTTGATTTTACGTTTTAAAGTTTAATTTGTTTTAATTGCCGGTGTTTTTAGTGTCCCCTTCCCTTTTATAGGGGGCACTGGGGAAAAATTGTGATTTTAGTGCCCAAAAAAAAAACCAAAAAGGAAAGAAAAAAAAAACCAAAAATTAAAACCAAAAAAAGGAAAAAAAGGGCCTTGTAAATGTCTGGTGTGTCACCCAGGTCGGGTGGCACGGTTTAATGTGTTTTGTTTTGCAGATAAACTCCAAAACGAGTTTCATGCACAAGGACCCCCAGGTCCCTCTGCACCGCAGCGTGTTGTAATTTCTCACCATTCAAATAATATTCCCTTTTACTGTTTTTTATTCCAAGGTGGATGACCTCACATTTACCGACATTGTATTCCATCTGCCAAACTTTAGCCCATTCGCTTAACCTATCTAAATCTCTTTGCAGCCTCTCTGTGTCCTCTACACAACCCGCTTTCCCACTAATCTTTGTGTCATCTGCAAATTTTGTTACACTACACTTTGTCCCCTCTTCCAGGTCATATATGTATATTGTAAACATTTGAGGTCCCAGCACCGATCCCTGTGGCACACCACTAACCACCGATTTCCAACCCGAAAAGGACCTGGGATGCATTTCATCAGGACCAGGGGACTTGTCTACCTCGAGTCCCATTAGCCTGTCCAGCACTACCCCACTAGTGATAGTGATTGTCTCAAGGTCCTCCCTTCCCACATTCCCGTGACCAGCAAATTTTGGCATGGTTTTTGTGTCTTCCATTGTGAAGACCGAAGCAAAATAATTGTTTAGTGTCTCAGCCATTTCCACATTTCCCATTATTAAATCCCCCTTCTCATCTTCTAAGGGACCAACATTTACTTTAGTCACTCTTTTCCGTTTTATATATTGGTAAATGCTTTTACTATCTGTTTTTATGTTTTGCGCATGTTTACTTTTGTAATCTATCTTTCCTTTCTTTATTGCTTTCTTAGTCATTCTTTGCTGTCGTTTAAAACTTTTCCAATCTTCTAGTTTCCCACTAACCTTGGCCACCTTATACGCATTAGTTTTTAATTTGATACTCTCCTTTATTTCCTTGGTTACCCACGGCTGGTTATCCCTTCTCTTACCGCCCTTCTTTTTCACTGGAATATATTTTTGTTGAGCACTATGAAAGAGCTCCTTAAAAGTCCTCCACTGTTCCTCAATTGTGCCACCGTTTAGTCTGTGTTCCCAGTCTACCTTAGCCAACTCTGCCCTCATCCCACTGTAGTCCCCTTTGTTTAAGCATAGTACGCTCGTTTGAGACACTACTTCCTCACCCTCAATCTGTATTACAAATTCAACCATACTGTGATCACTCATTCCGAGAGGATCTTTTACTAGGAGATCGTTTATTATTCCTGTCTCATTACACAGGACCAGATCTAAGATAGCTTGCTCCCTTGTAGGTTCTGTAACATACTGTTCGAAGAAACGATCCCGTATACATTCTATGAATTCCTCCTCAAGCCTACCCCGTGCGATTTGATTTGACCAATCGATATGTAGGTTAAAATCCCCCATGAATACTGCCGTTCCTTTTTCACATACCTCCATTATTCCCTTGATTATTGTCCGTCCCACCGTGAAGTTATTATTTGGGGGCCTATAAACTACGCCCACCAGTGACTTTTTCCCCTTACTATCTCTAATCTCCACCCACAATGATTCAATATTTTGTTCATTAGAGCCAATATCGTCTCTCACAACTGCCCTGATATCATCCTTTATTAACAGGGCTACCCCACCTCCTTTCCCTTCTTGTCTATCTTTCCGAATTGTCAGATACCCCTGTATGTTTAATTCCCAGTCTTGGCCCCCCTGCAACCACATTTCTGTAATGGCCACCAAATCATACCCATTTGTAACGATTTGTGCCGTCAACTCATTTACTTTGTTTCGAATGCTGCGTGCGTTTAGGTAATGTGTTTTAATACTAGTTTTTAAACCATGATTTTGAGTTTTGACCCCTCCTGCAGCCCCTTTATATTCATACATATTGTCCCTTCCTATCACCTTGTGGTTTACACTTACCCCAGTGCTACTCTGCTCTATTGCCTCCTGCCCTTTGCATTCTTTCTTGGGGTTCTGTTCATTTGAGCTCTCACCCACTCTAACTAGCTCAGAGCCTCTCCTGGGTTCCTATCCCCCTGCCAAGCTCGTTTAAAGCCCTCCCAACCGTACTATCCAAACCACCCGCGAGAACATTGGTCCCATCTCTGTTGAGGTGTAACCTGTCCGACTTGTACAGGTCCCACCTACCCCAGAAGCGGTCCCAATTGTTCAGGAAACTAAAGCGCTCCCTCCTGCACCAATGCCCCAAGCCACGTATTTATCTGAATAGCCTTCCTATTTCTACCCTCACTAGTACGTGGCAATGGCAGTAATCCCGAGATTACCACCTTTGAGGTCCTGGCTTTCAAACTTACTCCTAGCTCCCTAAACTCAGCTGTCAGGACCTCACCCCTCTTTCTACCTATGTTGTTGGTACCAATGTGGACCACAACCACTAGCTGTTCCCCTTCCCTCCCCAGAATGCCCTGCAGTCGCTCAGTGACATCATTGACCCTTGCACCAGGGAGGCAACACACCATCCTGATGTCACTTTTGCTGCTGCAGAAGCGTCTATCTGCTCCCCTAACTTTTGAATCTCCTATCACTATAGCCCTTCCCGTCTTCTTCCTCCCCCCCTGTGCAGCTGAGCCACCCACGGTGCTGTGGACTTGGCCCTGGCTGCACTCCCCAGAGGCATCACCGCCCTCGCCAGTAGGTGTATATTCTCCACATGAGCCTCCTCTCACCATTCCTAATCTAACCCCATCAACATAACCTTCTATTCCTTTCTACCTCATGCTCATCTATCTTTCCCTTGAATGCATCTAATCTAGTCACCTCAATTACACCATGTAGTAGCGAGTTCCACATTCTCACCACTCTCTGGGTAAAGAAGTTTCTCCTGAATTCCCTATTGGATTTATTCGTAACTATCTTGTATTTATGGCCCCTAGTTCTGGTCTCCCCCCCCCAGGTGGAAACATCTCCTCTATGTCTACCCCATCAAACCTCATCATAATCTTGAAGACCTCTATCAGGTCACCCCTCAGTCCTCGCTTTTCAAGAGAAAAGAGCCCCAGCCTGTTCAATCTTCCCTGATGGGTATAATCTCTCAGTTCTGCTTTGGGAAACCTGCAACAGCAGCACAATATACAAGCACTTTTTCTATTTTTTTGCATTTGCCAGTCAGAAAACTGAACATCTTGACCCCTCCCCACTATACACCTGGGACCACCTCAGCACAATGAAGCTCTTGGGGTGATCTAATCGAGGTGTTTAAAATGAGACCATCAGTGGCAGGTTGGGGCCATAAAAGGAGCGGCGGCCCCTGGACAGTGTGGAGGCCACTTCAGGGAGCAACGGGAGCTGGTGCAGGAGGGCAACGGCAGTGAAGAGTGATGTCAGCAAGGTCCAGGTCGGTGATTGGAGCGTGGGGCAGGTACAGCAGGAACGGCGAGATCGGGAGAAGAAGCTGAGAGAGACTATGGAGGGACGTGATTGGGGCCCAGGAGAGGCGCGAGTTCGGGGCCAGGGGCAGCATGGGCCAGCCCACACTGCGATATGTGTGCGCACTAGGCCCATGTAGCAGAACAGGTCTCTAGTCTTGGGTAATCCTTGCCACTGGACCAAGACCTAGCTCTGTCAAGCCCATGTGGTGGCTGGTGTGCTTCGGCCACCACACGTTAAAAAGAAATCCACGCACAGGCATCTTCCACCCTCGAGGATGTAGTTCGGGTCCTTCATTGAAACACCTGTGAACTCATCCTTTTTTGGCATGGAAGCAAGTCATCCTCGTTGCGAGGAAATGCCTATGATGATGATAATTAAAATGAGAAAGGATATGGTAGGTGCAGAGAAACTATTTCCTCTGGTGGGAGAGTCCAGAGCACGTGGGTATGATCTTAAAATTAAAGCTAGGCTGGCCAGGAGTGAAATCAGGAAGCACTTCTTCACACAAAGGCTTGTGGATGCTAGCCGTCACTGAAAACTTTCAAGACCGCGATCAATAGATTTTTGTTGGATAAGGGTATTAAGGGATATGGAGCCAAGGTGGGTAGATGGAGTTAGGATACAGATCAGCCATGATCTAATTGAATGGCTGAACAGGCTCGAGGGGCTGAATGGCCTACTCCTGTTCCTACATAATGTCTGCGTTACACCTCTTTCCATAATTAAAAACTGTTACTATGCAATTAACCCTACTAGTCGTTCCTTAGGAAAAATAATAAAAAATAAAAACTGCGACTGTCGAAGATCAGCATCAAAAACCAAAAATGCTGGAACCAAACAGCAGGTCAGTCAACATCTGCAGAGAACAGATGGGTCAACATTTCAGGCTGGGCCCTACTTCAATCATTGATTCATCTGATCTCTCCACATATGCTAACTATCCTGCTGTGTGTTTCCAGCATTTTCTGTTTTTATTTCTTTGCAAAACAATTTAATAGATCAGCTTCTTGAACCCTCCCTGCTGTTCTCCCCTTTGTTTAGATCAATTCTACCAATAGGATTCTCCTGTTGTACTGCGCCAATTCTACTGAAGGGTGCCACTGAAACATTAACCTGTCAATCTCTTTACAGATGCCGATCAACCTTATGAATAGTGATGCACTGAGATGAGATGTTAAACTGAGGCTCCGTCTGCCCCCTCTGGTGGATGTAAAGAATCCCATGGCACTATTCAAAGCTGTGCAGGGGAGTTCTCCCAGTGTAATGGCAAATGTTCCCGTTAAATTGTTTTTGGTGCGTGGCCCATTCAAGATACTGCGCAGCGCAGTTTTTCACATTGAAAAGCTGGCTGCGTGGGAGATCCAGAGAGCTGCTGGGTCGTGCAGCTTAAAGGGAACATTGGTCCTGGCCATTATTTATCCCTTAACCAACATCACTAGATTGGGGGTAAAATACAACTTCAGCTGGGCTGTAAATACGGGTGATTTACGGTAAAATTGAGCGAGGTGTATAATTCACGGTCGATTCGCTACCGCCCGTTGTGTGCCTGCGCCGAAGTTGAAATTTACCCCCGCTGTTTGGTCACTGATCTCATCACTGTTTGTCGGTCCTTTGTGTGCAAACTGGCCGCGGCATTTTCCTACATTACAGCAACGACTATATTTCAAAAGTACATCAATGGCTGTGAAACGCCATTATTGGATGTCTTGAGGTCATGAAAGGCGCTATATAAATGAAAATTTCTTTCTTTCCTTCACTGGTCCAAAATGTCCTGCTAAGTTTACTTTCAACACCATCAGACACGGCAGACTCCCAATACAGTGGCGGCAGTGGCACAAGAATATTAAAGCGACTTTTAATGATAGCTTGCTTCTGGGTAACCATCAGTGAGAATTCCAATCAGTTCTGGGTATTGAAATATCTGATTGTTATTGAACTTGTTGCCAGTAAACATGCTCCACCCTTCAAGTGCAGAATCACAGGCTGTTACAGCATAGAAAGAGGCCATTTGGCCCGTCAAGTCTGGTACTGTTTGTCTCCACATAGTCGGCATATTAATATTTCCCCTTTTCAAGCAATGATCTAATTCTCCTTTTTAAAAATGTATTCCTCAGGATGTGGGTGACGCTGACAAGGCCACATTCATTATTTATCCATAGTTGCCTTGAGAAGATGAAGCTGGGCCATCCTCTTGAGACCAATTGTTTTTGAGTAGCTTGCTAGGCCACTTCAGAGTCAACCACACAATGTGGAACTGGAGTGATGTAGGCGAGACCAGATAGGAATGGCAGGTTTCTTCCCTGAAAGCTATTAATGATCCAATTGGGTTTTTACAACAATCTGGCAGCTATTATTGCCATTTTTTCTTGTGCCTTCCCACTCCTAATTACCAGATTTATTGAATTCGATTTCACAATTTGCCATGGAATCAATGATTCACCATTTATCCTATCATGTCCCTTCATAATCTCAAAGAGCTCGATCAGGTCACCCCTCAGCTTTCTCAGATCAAGTGAACGAAGCCCTAACTTTTGAAGTCTTTCTTCATAACTGTCACTTTTAAAGCCCGGTAACACCTTAGTGAATTTACACTATACCTTTTCATTTGCTTTTATATCTTTAATAAAACTGTACCCAATACTCAACTGCAGACCAACTAAGGCCTTATAAGAGATCTCGCTGTTATCTCATTGTTGTTATAATCTATGTATCTAGATACAAAACCAAGGATTCCATTTGCCTTTTTTATGGCCTTATCTACCTACACTGCCACTATTAATGACCTGTGTACCTGCAGAGAAAGATCCCGCTGCTTCATTTGATAACTTGGTCCCCTACTCTTGCTTTTAAAATGATAGATTTCACATTTCTCTGCATTTAACTGTAGCTGCCAACTATTTGTCCATCCTGTTGGCCTAGCTACATCCTCTTGCAGTCTTTCACAAGTCCAGTCATAAATTGTCATACCCCAAATTTAGTGTCGTCAGCAAATTTCAAGACTGTTCCCTCAATTCCGAAGTTCAGATCGTTTATGTAATTGGCTACTGTGTTTCCCACATTATAACAGTGACGAAGCTTTAAAGTACTTCATTGGCATGGAAGTGATTTGGGACGTTCTGAAGTCATGAAAGACCTATATAAGTACAAGTTCTTTCTTTCTCAACAGTAAATAAGAGCGGCCCCAAGAACGCGCCCAGTGTGACAAACCAACCATCACCCCCTAGACTGTGATTTTATATTCCAACTGTCTACGTGGCCCCATTCTCCTTAATTCCATGTGCCAGCGTAAATCTCTTATGTAGTAACTTATCAAAAGCTTCTTTGAAATTAAACATACAAATCACATTCATTGCATTTCCTCTGTCCATGCTCCGTTATTTCTAGGTTTAGAATTTGGATTGAGGAGCACCCACTTGCGTACCTGGGGTTTGTGAGTTTGTAGCATGACTTCCAGATCTGAAGCATGTGCTTGCAGGTGAGCAAAGCTTCATCAGGCCCCCTGCATACTGACTCCAGCTTTATTTTAGTGAACAGCAATCTGTGAGGAAAGAAAGCAGGGTTAATCCTCAGATATCATAGACTCTTACAGCACAGAAGGAAGCCATTCGGCCCATCGTGCCTGTGTCAGCTCTTCAAAAGAGCCATCTGATCAAGTCCCATAAAAGTTAAGACTTGAGAGAGCAACTGAAGCCACTGATTTCCAGCAGACCCAATTTGCAACAATGACGTGAATAAGTTCTGGAATTCCGTCCCCAAACCTCTTTACCTCTCTCCTCCTTAAAGATGCTTCTTAAAATCTTCCTCATTGATCAAGCTTTTAGTCACATGTTCCTGTCTGCCCTCTCAGATGGGCGTAAAAGATCCCATGGCACTATTTCGAAGAGGAGCAGGGAGTTTTCCCCGGAGTTTTGGACATCATTTATCTCTGAACCACTACTAAAACAGATTATCTGGGTATCTTATTGGTGTTTGTGAGAGCTTGCTGCGTGCAAATTGGTTGCATTGGTCTACATTAAAACAGTTAATAACACTTAATAACATCTGAAAATATTTTATAATGACGGAGATGTAAAGCAATGACGGAGATGTAAAGCAGGAACAGCACAAATTTACTGTTGTTAGCTCAGTGGGGAGCACTCTCACCTCTGAGTCTGAAGGTTGTGGGTTCAAGTCCTACTCCAGCGACAACAGTTACTACACTTCAAAAGTAAAGCGCTTTAGGACATCCTGAGGTTGTGAAAGGTGTTACATAAATACTTACTTTACATGGTAAAGCAATGCAGACTCATAGAAACATGGAAAATAGGTGCAAGAGTAGGCCATTCGGCCCTTCGAGCCTGCACCGCCATTCAATGAGTTCATGGCTGAACATGCAACTTCAGAACCCCCTTCCTGCTTTCTCGCCATACCCCTTGATCCCCCTAGTAGTAAGTACTTCATCTAACTCCCTTTTAAATATATTTAGTGAATTGGCCTCAACAACTTTCTGTGGTAGGGAATTCCACAGGTTCACCACTCTCTGGGCGAAGAAGTTTCTCCTCATCTCGGTCCTAAATGGCTTACCCCTTATCCTTAGACTGTGACCCCTGGTTCTGGACTTCCCCAACATTGGGAACATTCTTCCTGCATCTAACCTGTCTAAACCCGTCAGAATTTTAAACGTTTCTATGAGGTCCCCTCTCATTCTTCTGAACTCCAGTGAATACAAGCCCAGTTGATCCAGTCTTTCTTGATAGGTCAGTCCCGCCATCCCGGGAATCAGTCTGGTGAACCTTCGCTGCACTCCCTCAATAGCAAGAATGTCCTTCCTCAAGTTAGGAGACCAAAACTGTACACAATACTCCAGGTGTGGCCTCACCAAGGCCCTGTATAACTGTAGCAACACCTCCCTGCCCCTGTACTCAAATCCCCTCACTATGACGGCCAACATGCCATTTGCTTTCTTAACCCCCTGCTGTACCTGCATGCCAACCTTCAATGACTGATGTAACATGACACCCAAGTCTCGTTGCACCTCACCTTTTCCTAATCTGTCACCATTCAGATAATAGTCTGTCTCTCTGTTTTTACCACCAAAGTGGATAACCTCACATTTATCCACATTATACTTCATCTGCCATGCATTTGCCCACTCACCTAACCTATCCAAGTCACTCTGCAGCCTCCTCGCAGCTCACACTGCCACCCAACTTAGTGTCATCCGCAAATTTGGAGATACTACATTTAATCCCCTCGTCTAAATCATTAATGTACAGTGTAAACAGCTGGGGCCCCAGCACAGAACCTTGCGGTACCCCACTAGTTACTGCGTGCCATTCTGAAAAGTACCCATTTACTCCTACTCTTTGCTTCCTGTCTGTCAACCAGTTCTCAATCCATGTCAGCACACTACCCCCAATCCCATGTGCTTTAACTTTGCACATTAATCTCTTGTGTGGGACCTTGTCGAAAGCCTTCTGAAAGTCCAAATATACCACATCAACTGGTTCTCCCTTGTCCACTCTACTGGAAACATTCTCAAAAAATTCTAGAAGATTTGTCAAGCATGATTTCCCTTTCACAAATCCATGCTGACTTGGACCTATCATGTCACCATTTTCCAAATGCGCTGCTATGACATCCTTAATAATTGATTCCATCATTTTACCCACTACTGAGGTCAGGCTGACCGGTCTATAATTCCCTGTTTTCTCTCTCCCTCCTTTTTTAAAAAGTGGGGTTACATTGGCTACCCTCCACTCGATAGGAACTGATCCAGGGTCTATGGAATGTTGGAAAATGACTGTCAATGCATCCGCTATTTCCAAGGCCACCTCCTTAAGTACTCTGGGATGCAGATCATCAGGCCCTGGGGATTTATCGGCCTTCAATCCCATCAATTTCCCCAACACAATTTCCCGACTAATAAGGATTTCCCTCAGTTCCTCCTCCGTACTAGACCCTCTGACCCCTTTTATATCCGGAAAGTTGTTTGTGTCCTCCTTAGTGACGAACCAAAGTACTTGTTCAATTGGTCTGCCATTTCTTTGTTCCCCGTTATGACTTCCCCTGATTCTGAATGCAGGGGACCTACGTTTGTCTTTACTAACCTTTTTCTCTTTACATATCTATAGAAACTTTTGCAATCCGTCTTAATGTTCCCTGCAAGCTTCTTCTCATACTCCATTTTCCCTGCCCTAATCAAACCCTTTGTCCTCCTCTGCTGAGTTCTAAATTTCTCCCAGTCCCCGGGTTCGCTGCTATTTCTGGCCAATTTGTATGCCACTTCCTTGGCTTTAATACTATCCCTGATTTCCCATGATAGCCACGGTTGAGCCACCTTCCCTTTTTTATTTTTACACCAGACAGGAATGTACAATTGTTGTATTTCATCCATGCGGTCTCTAAATGTCTGCCATTGCCCATCCACAGTCAACCCCTTCAGTATAATTCGCCAATCTATCCTAGCCAATTCACGCCTCATACCTTCAAAGTTACCCTTCTTTAAGTTCTGGACCATGGTCTCTAAATTAACTGTTTCATTCTCCATCCTAATGCAGAATTCCACCATATTATGGTCACTCTTCCCCAAGGTGCCTCGCACAACGAGATTGCTAATTAATCCTCTCTCATTACACAACACCCAGTCTAAGATGGCCTCCCCCCTAGTTGGTTCCTCGACATATTGGTCTAGAAAACCATCCCTTATGCACTCCAGGAAATCCTCCTCCACCGTATTGCTTCCAGTTTGGTTAGCCCAATCTATGTGCATATTAAAGTCACCCATTATAACTGCTGCACCTTTATTGCATGCACCCCTAATTTCCTGTTTGATGCCCTCCCCAACATCACTACTACTGTTTGGAGGTCTGTACACAACTCCCACTAACGTTTTTTGCTCTTTGGTGTTCTGCAGCTCTACCCATATAGATTCCACATCATCCAAGCTAATGTCCTTCCTAACTATTGCATTAATCTCCTCTTTAACCAGCAATGCTACCCCACCCTCCTTTTCCTTTTGTTCTATCCTTCCTGAATGTTGAATACCCCTAGATGTCGAGTTCCCAGCCCTGATCATCCTGGAGCCACGTCTCTGTAATCCCAATCACATCATATTTGTTAACATCTATTTGCATAGCTAATTCATCCACCTTATTACAGATACTCCTTGCATTAAGACACAAAGCCTTCAGGCTTGTTTTTTTTTAACACCCTTTGTCCTTTTAGAATTTTGCTGTACAGTGGCCCTTTTTGTTCTTTGCCTTGGGTTTCTCTGCCTTCCACTTTTCCTCATCTCCTTTCTGTCTTTTGCTTTTGTCTCCTTTTTGTTTCCCTCTGTCTCCCTGCATTGGTTCCCATCCCCCTGCCATATTAGTTTAACTCCTCCCCAACAGAACTAGCAAACACTCCCCCTAGGACATTGGTTCCAGTCCTGCCCAGGTGCAGACCGTCCGGTTTGTACTGGTCCCACCTCCCCCAGAACCGGTTCCAATGCCCCAGGAATTTGAATCCCTCCCTGCTGCACCACTGCTCAAGCCACGTATTCATCTGCGCTATCCTGCGATTCCTACTCTGACTAGCACGTGGCACTGGTAGCAATCCCGAGATTACTACTTTTGAGGTCCTACTTTTTAATTTAGCTCCTAGCTCCTTAAATTCGTTTCGTAGGACTCGAGCCAAACCACAATCACAAACCTACAGAACACCTATGGCATGTCGCAAAAATAACTACAGCAAAACCATCAGCAGAGTTTTATTTAAGGTTTGAGACTGCAGCCCAAAGCATGAGCATAACTGAGAAATCCCCACTGCTCAACACTTGGGGTTGAATGACTTCGCATCGTCTACAGTGTACCTCCCAAGCATGATATTAAACATTACAGTATTAGGTAGTAAATTAACGTGTATGGACTTCTCAACAACTCCAAGGTTACCCAGTAAGCTTTCCACTTCCATGACAGTGCCAGCTGTTACTTGTGTCCCTTTTGCTAACCTGCAACACAATAATTCATTGTTTCAAGGATCTGGTGTGAAGCAGCCACTTCCCTGGCTTCCTCCATCTGAGGTCATAAGGGAACTCATAAAAGAACAAAATAACTTGCATTTCTATAGATCACAGGGCATCTCAAAGCACTTTACAACCCATGAAGTAGTTTTGAAGTATAGTCACTGTTGGAATGTAGGAAACACGGCAGTCAATTTGCGAACAGCAAGCTCCCACAAACAGCAATGAGCTAATGACCAGATCATCTGTTTTACTGATATTGGTTGAGGGATAAATATTGGCCAGCTGCTCTTCTTCAAAATGGTGCCATGGGATCTTTTAAATCCACCCGAGAGGGTAGACGTCGGTTTAACATCTCATCCGAAAGATGGCACTTCCAGTATTGCAGCACTCCCTCAGTACTGCACTGCAGTGTCAGGTTGGATTTTGTACCCAAGTCTCTGGAGTGGGACTCAGAGCGAGAGTGCTACCAACTGAGCCACGACTGACACCATAAATTAAAACATTTAAGATTTCAAGAAATTTAATACTGCCACAATTACAGAAATATTAGCTGCAGAACTCTGACACTAAACTTAAAGATTTGGCTTGGGCGGAAAATATACTGCATGGCATGGTAGCAAGTCATACAGACAACAAAGCTTCTAGGTGCATTTGCAGTCTCTTGTTGAGTTATCTAATCTCAGCTAGGGTGACAATGGTACTTCAAAGGGCCCTAGCACCCCTGGAATAGCATAGGGAGAATAAATAAATCAGCCCAGACTCCTAAACCTAATTGCAATCCAATGTCCCCTATTGGAAAGTTGCATGCGTTGAGTGATGAAAAAAAGAGCTCCCTCTTTTTGATGCTGGATCAATTGTTAATTTTAAATCTGAGATTGATAGATTTTTGATAACCAATGTTATTAAGGGATACGGGGCAAAAGCGGGTCACAGATCAGCCATGATCTCATTGACTGCAAAACAGGCTCGAGGGTCTAAATGGCCTCCTCCTGTTCCTACCTTCCCTACAATGACGCCCCCATGGTTAAATAATCTGCCAATATTCACTGACATGCACGAAGATTAGGCGAGATACTTGGGGGGAGGAAGCGGTGCTCCCAGCCAGTGGAAATGTACACTAGTATAAGTCCTCACCTTTGGGAGCAATGCGAAGAATGGGCAAGGAGGACTGAAAAATTAAAAATACAGATAGATGCAGAAAGTTTAAACATATGTTTAGTGCAGTTGGGCTAAGCCTTATAATCAACACAACTCTTGCAATGATAATTTAATTGTGGGGCCGCTGTAGTATTTTAAGTAACTATAATTACAAGAATAAAAGCTTGATTTGGAAAAAAAAGACTTCTTTGTGATTAGAAGCTGAAAATTCCTGCTGCTTTACTCCTCCCACAATTTTCTCCGCTCCATTACTTGTGAGGTGTCACCAGGCCAATTGCCAGTGGGCTCATAGGAGACCTCGATTCTGATCTTGTGAGCACATTATCCAGCAGGGGTTACTGAGTACTGATCAAATACCAGAAGAGTGGCCAATTTCATCACCTCCCTCAGTCCTGTCCTAACCCATACATTCTCAAAGCCAACACTCACAGTAGCACCTCTATTTACCACCATGCCCGAGACCAAATAACTCTGCCCTGACCACTGACCTGGTCTTTAGCTACAAAGGAGTTACTACAACGATAATAACTTTCATTTGTATAGCACATTTAACATAGGAAAACATCCAAAGGCACCTCAAAGAAACGTAATCGGACAAAAATTGATACCTAGCCAAAGAAGGATATAGGAAGAGTGACTAAATGCTTGGGCAAAAAGGCAAGTTATAAGATGACTCTTAAATGAGGAGAGGTGGAGAGGCAGGGAATAGTAAAGTTTGTAATAGACGGTTTCAAGCTACTTCTTAAAATCGAAGGATGACGGCTGCTGGACCTGTTAGAGGGCAAAGCTATAATCTCGTACTTGCCGTTGTTTCGCGCTTAATCTTAACCTGTTTTAATCCAACATTGGACACTGAACAGTGCCACTTGTGAAAACCAGCACTGGCGCATGTAACTCCCAAGTGGACAGGAGTTGGCTGCTTTGCAGCTTCCAATGGACAACTACACTCTTGCCCCGCCTGCTGACTCAAATTCCACCCTTTCCGCACTCAGCAATTTGAAGGGCGTGGTCTCATATGATGAGATACTGTCATAGCCCTCCATCATAAAGTTTGGCTCCTCTTAATCAAACAATAAAAGCAACTTGTATTTATATAGTGTCTTTAATGTACTAAAACAGCCCAAGGCGCTTCACAGGAGTGTTATAAAGACAAAAACTTTGACACCAAGCCTCAGAAATTAGGGCAGATGACCAAAAGCTTGGTCAAAGAGGTAGATTTTAAGGGGCATCTTAAAGGAGGAAAGAGAGCTAGAGAGGTGGAGAGGTTTAGGGAGGGAGTTCCAAAGCTTAGGGCCTAGGCAACAGAAGGCACAACCATCAATAGTTGAGCGATTACAATCAGGGATGCTCAAGAGGGCAGAATTAGAGATGCTCAGATATTCCAGGGGGTGGGGGTGGGGGCGGGGGGGGGGGAAGAGGTTGTGGGGCTGAAGGTGTTTACAGAGATAGGGAGGGGCGAGGTCATGGAGGGATTTGAAAACAAGAATGAGAATTTTGAAATCGAGCGTTGCTTAACTGAGCACAGGGATCTCGGGTGAGCGGAACTTGGTGCAAGTTAGGACACGGGTAGCCGAGTTTTGGATGATCTTAAGTTTACATATGGTAGAATGTGGGAGGCCAGCCAGGAGTGCGTTGGAATAGTCAAGTCTAGAGGTAACAATGGCATGGATGAGGGATTCAGCAGGGGATGAGTTGAGGCAAGGGCAGAGACGGACGATGTTACGGAGGTGGAAATAGACCGTCTTAGTTAAGCTGCGGATATGTGGTCGGAAGTTCATTTCAGGGTCAAATATGACACACTGTTAGCGAACAGTGTGGTTCAGTATCAGTGGGGCTCATCCAGTACTGGACGTCGGACAAGCAGTCTGACAATTTAGAGACTGTGGAGGGGTCGAGAGAAATGGTGATGAGGCAGAGCTGCATACATGTGGAAACTGACGCTGTGTTTTTGGATGATGTCGCCAAGGGGCATCATGTAGATGAGACATAGGACGGGGCCAAGGATAGATCCTTGGGGGACACCAGAGGTAACGATGCAGGAGCAGGAAGAGAAATCAATGTGAGTGATTCTCTCGCTATGATTAGATAAATAAGAATGGAACCAGGCGAGTGCAGTCTCACCCAGCTAGACAACAGTGGAGAGGCATTGGAGGAGGATGGAATGGTCAATTGTGTCACAGGCTGCAGACAAGTCAAGGAGGATGAGGAGGGATAGCAGGAATGGGGTACTGAGGTTGCATGTTCAGCCATGAACTCATTGAATGGCGGTGCAGGCTCGAAGGGCCGAATGGCCTACTGCTGCACCTATTTTCTATGTTTCTATGAACCTCCCAGCTCAAGTTCTAACTGACTTTGCAAAGTGTAATTCGATTCATTCTGACTTCAGAAACCAGAGAGAATAGATCTCCACCAACCCAGCAAACGCCTCCCAAGTTCCAGCCGAAGTCCCTTACTCCAGCACAAGTGCATTCCTCCCCAAGCCAAAATCCATTAACCCAGCACTAGTGCATCCCTCCCCCAGCCGAAGTCCCTTACCCCAGCGCAAGTGCATGATATTTCCTCCCCCCCCGCACCCCCCACCATAGATGGGACATTGTGTGCGGGTCACAGATTGTTAACAGGTTTATTGGGTGTGAAGTGAATAGTGACAGTGTCATGAATTTGGGAATTCATCAACTCCAACGATGTCCCTTGTAACACACGCACCGAGCTTTCCAAGAAATCGGGTGTATGTATAAAGGGGGCTGGAAGAATGTGATCTGTCTTCCCCGAGTACCCTCTCCCACTTACCTTCTCTCTCTCTCTAACCCTCCGTGTCTCTCTCTCCCCCACACTCCGCTCCGTGTCTCTCTCCTTCCTGTGTCTCGCTCACTCCTCCCACCCCCCGTGTCTCTCTCTCTCTCCCTCCCTCCCCCCACCCCATCTCTCCCTCCCCCCACCCCATCTCTCCCTCTCCCATTCTCCCTCTCCCTCTTTCCCCTTGTCTCTCTCGCCCTCCTCCATGTCTCTCTCTCTCTCCACCCCCTCCCACGTCTCTCTCCCCCGCCCTCCCGTGTGTCTCTCTCTCTCTCTCTCTCTCTCCCCCCCTGCCGTGTCTCTCTTTCCCCCCCCCCCCCCCCCACCACACACAGAACCCCCCGTGTATGTCTCTTTCTCCCGGGTGTCTCCTCTCCTCTCCACTCCTCTCCTCTCCTCTCCTCTCCTCTCCTCTCGCTGGCTCGGAGGAACATCATGGTCAATTGCGGGGCCCCATTTCCGGTTGCGGTTTCAGGCAGGAGGCATCCAGAGGACGCATGCGCAGAAGGACAGAAAAACGATTGTACAAATAGTCACTCTGTTTTAGTTATGCCGCGGACATGTGGCTGGAAACTCATTTCAGGGTCAAATATGACAGCTAGGTTGCAAACAGTCTTGTTCACCCTCAGATTGATGCTCGGGAGAGGGTTGGAGTCAGTGGTTAGGGAAAGCAGTTTGTGGCGGGGACCAAAGATAATGGCTTCGGTCTTCCCAATATATAATTGGAGAACCTTTCTGCTCATGTTGGAAAGACAATGTGACAAGTTAGATACTAAGCAGGGGTCAAGAGAAGTGCTGGAGAGGTAGAGCTGGGTGTCGTCTGCTTACATGTGGAAACTGATCGTGTTTTTGGATGATATCGCCAAGAGGCAGCATATAGATGAGAAATAAGAAGGGACCAAGGATAGATCCTTGGGAGACACCAGAGGTAATGACGCGGGAGTGGGAAGAGAAGCCATTACAGGAGATTTTCTGGCTACGATTAGGTAGATAAGAATGAAACCAGGCGAGTGCAGTCCCACCCAGCTGTACGATGGTAGAGAGGAGGATGGAGTGGTCAACTGTGTCAAAGTAATTATTCAACATGTCCGCCATCTCCTAATATAATTGTAAAAATTCTGTGTGTTGATTTTGATATCCATTGCAAGTTTCTTTTCATACTCCCTTTTTGTAGCTCTTGCTATCTGCTTTGTGACCTTTTGTTGTTCTTTGTATCTTTCCCATACGTCACGATCTGAGCCACTATTTGCATTTTTGTATGCTTTTTCTTTTAGTTTTATGCTGTCCCTTACCTAGTTAGTCATCCATGGGTGTTTGTTTTGGCAAGTAGAGCTCTTACCCCTCAGGGGTATAAACTGTATCACCTTTTACCCATTAACAGATTTGCCCAGTCTACCGTGGACAGTCTCTGTCTCATCCCGTTGAAGTCGGCGTTACATAAATCTAGAATCTTAGCAGCTGTTTCACATTCCCCTTCTCTTTTCGAGAGAAAAGATATCCAGCCTGTTCAGCCTTTCCTGGTAGGTATCATCATCACCATAGGCAGTCCCTCGAAGCGATAACTTGCTTCCACGCCAAAAAGGGATGAAGGACCTAATATTCCAGATCCCGAACTACATCCCCAAGGGTGGAAGATGCCTGTGCGTGGATTTTTTTTAACGTGTGGTGGCCATTGCACACCAGCCACCACACGGGCTTGACAGAGCTAGGTCTTGGTCCAATGGCAACGATTACCCAAGACTAACTGGAGAGCAGCTCTGCTGCACAGACCGAGGGCACACACATATCGCAGTGTGAGCTGGCCAGTGCTGCCCCTGGGCCCTCGCCTCTTCTGGGCCCCAGATTCACGTCTCTCCTGGGCCCCGGTCACTTGCCTCTACGGACTCTTGCCACTCCTTCGCCCCTCCTGCTGTGCCTGCCCGCACTGCAATCAGCAACCTGGTTTCGCAGCCGTCGCCCTCCTGCAACAGCACGCGCTGCTCCTGCAGTGGTATACCGCCGCACGCTGCTCCCTCCAATGGCCCTGGCCTGCTGATGGTCTTGCAGGCCGGGACCGCGCCTCGCAGTTCTGCTATAATCCTTGCAAATCTTGTTTGCACCTTCTACGGCATCTCTCTCTCTTTTTTCAAATATAGCGACCAGAACTGTACGCAGTACTCCTAGTGTGGTCTAACCAAGGTTCGATACAAGTTTAGCATAACTTCCCTACTTTTCAATTCTATCGCACTAGAAATAAACCCTAATGCTTGGTTTGCTTTCTTTTATGGCCTTGTTAACCTACGTCGCTACTTTTAGTGATTTGTATCTGAGATTCCTTTGTTCTTCTACCCCATTTAGATTCTTATTTTCCAAGTAACATGTGGGCCCCTTATTTTTCTTACCAAAATGTACTTATCTATGTTGAAATCCATTTGCCAATTATATGCCCATTCTCCAAGTTCATTAATGTCTTCTTGGAATTTGTTGTAGTCTTCCTCAGTATTGACTATTCCACCCCCCACAACTCCAGTCCCCAAATTTGGTGTCTGCAGATTTAGAAATTGCGTTTTTGATTCCAAAGTCTAAATCATTAATATAAATTGTAACAAAGCCATGGATGAGGGTTGCAGCAGCAGATGATCTGATGAGCTGAGGCAGGGGCGGAGACGGTCGATGTCATGGGTAATGGATGTGAAAGTAGGCTAAAAGTGTCGGAAGCTCAGCTCAGGGTCAAATAGTACGCCGAGGTTGTGAACGGTCTGGTTCAGCCTCACGGAATGCTCTTCAATACTGTAGTGTTGCAGTAAAGCTTATTAAAATCCCGTTAGGATTTAAAAACCCGAAAGGGTTGGGTACTCACATGAAGTGTTCAGGGTATTCGCTCAGTGCCATGTCGATAATGTTTACAGCATCGTGATAGTGTTTCTGGGCTGAAAGCAGCAATGCCAATAGATGCAGAGAGTTCACGTCGTCTCCCTGCAGCTGCAAAGCTTGTCGGACGTAACCCAGCGCTTCTGGGATCTGCAAGCAACAAATCGTGTCATACACAGTAATATGGCAACAGGCCTGGAGTGCAATGAACTTCTCCGAAGCCGTGCTCATTTTAGCGCTGCTTTCAGTCTCGCTGCATTATTTGCAAATGTTGAATCGCCCACACCTACTGCTCACGCACGCAGTTAAAATAAAAAGAACACCGGCATGAATTTGTTCAAACAAGTCAGGTAGACAAATAAACCCATGATATTTGAAGGAAAAGGAAGTTCAAAGCTATCCATACATCCCTCCCCAATTTATACTGAAAAAAATTCAAACGCGCTATATTCTTTGATGTTTCCGTGAGATATATACCCAGTTGGTCGCGTGTTTTTCAAGAGTCACGAGGCTCTTGATTGTTCCCAGATCAGTCATGACCCCTCCTGCTTCACTAGAGCCTCTCTGACACATTCCCTATTGGTGATATCAGTGTGTGGCTGAGCACCAAAAAGATCAGGAACAAGAGATTTTGATTGCTGCAGGACTTTGCTCCTGAAAAGGTGTTGATCATCAAGAGCCAACCAGGTCACGTGGTCCCGAGTCGTGTGTGGGCCAAACCGGGTAAAGATGGCAGGTTCCCTTTCCTGAAGGCCATCGGTGAACCAGTTGGCTTTTTTGCAACAATCTGGCAGCTTTCATGGTCACAAATCGCCAGGTATATTACACTCAATTTCATAATATGCTACAATGGGATTGGACCTCTAGTCCTATACCTTACAAACTACACCGCTCTACCATATATATCCCACCAATAACCTGCTCAATCAACTGCAAAGAAACAGTCACAATTCACTGAACATGTTAAGGAAAGCAATGTGCGGTGTCCAATACTGACCTGCCTTGATATGGCAAGCTGAAGAGCCAGGTAGAAAGCAGCCAAGTGATCAGTCGGAGATAACCCATGAGCTCTGCAGTAGGGAAGCGACAGGAAAGGCAACAGTGAGTATAAAGGCATGCTTTTGTCTGAAATAGTCAACTTAAAGCTGCAACTCTTTGCACAGGTCAGAATCTTTTTCCTGTTGGTTTTCTCCACAGCTCACTTTGTGACCTCTAATCCTCCATGAAACAACAGCTCATCCAAATCTCTGCTGCCTGTATCCTATCCTGTACCAAACGCTACTCACACATCCGTCCTGTCATTTTTGACCTATATTAAGCTCCTGTTCCCCTTTTGCCTCAGATTTAATATGTTCATCCTGGTGTTTAAATTACACAGCACTGTGCTATATGGACAATCCAGTGGGCACTAGAGGAGATCTAGTGGGCACTGTGTTGGGCTATAGAGATGATCTAGTATCAGGCTGAATATAGAAAGTTCAGAGGGGAAGTAAAAAGGAAAAGATGAGGGTCAAAGAGAGCAGGAGAATAGATTTGCAGCTGACATAAAAGGGAATTCAAAAGTCTTCTATAGGCATATAAATAGTAAACAGGTAGTAAAGAGGGGTGGGGCCGATTAGGGACCAAAACGGAGACCTACGCATGGAGGCAGAGGGTATGGCTGAGGTACTAAATGAGTGCTTTGCATCTGTCTTCACAAAAGAAGTAGATGCTGCCAAAGTCATAGTGAAAGAGAAGGTAGTGGAGATGGGTTAAAAATTGATACTAGAAAGGCTGTCTGTACTTAACGTCGATAAGTCACCAAGACTGGATGGGATGCATCCTACGATGCTGAGGAACGTTTTGAAGGAAATCTCAGAGGCACTGGCCATAATCTTCCAATCCTCCTTAGATACGGGCCAGAGGACTGGAGAATTGCAAATGTTACACCATTGTTCAAAAAAGGGTGCAAGGATAAACCCAGCAGCTACAGGTAGTAGGGAAGCTTTTAGAAACAATAATATGGGACAAAGTTTACAGTCACTTGGACTAGTGTGGATTAATTAAGGAAGAACAAAGAGAGGCAATATAAACTAGAGGGTGCATGAACAGAGACACCTAGGGATATATGTGCACAAATCGTTGAAGGTGGCAGGGCATGTTGAGAAAGCGGTTAAAAAAGCATACGGGATCCTGGGACTCATAAATAGAGACAGAGTACAAAAGCAAGGAAGTTATGATAATTATAAGATACTGGTTCGGCCTCAACTGGAGTATTGTGTCCAATTCTGGGCACCGCAGTTTAGGAAGGATGTGAAGGCCTTGGAGAGGGGGTGCAGGAAAGATTTACGAGAATGATCCCAGGTATGAGGGACTTCAGTTACGTAGCAAGACTAGAGAAGCTGGGATTGTTCATTCTGGATGAGCAGAAATGTTCTCCAATTGAATATTGGGAAGACCGAAGCCATTGATTTCAGTCCCCGCCACAAACTCCGTTCCCTAGACACTCACTCCATCCCTCTCCCCAACTCCTATCTGAGGCTGAGCCAGACTGTTCACAAACTTGGTGTCATATTTGACCCTGAAATGGGCTTTCTACCACATATCCACAGCATAATTAAAGACCGCCTATTTCCACCTCCGTAACATCGCCCGTCTCCACCCACTGCCTCCATCCATGCCTCTGTTATCTCTAGACTTGATTATTCCAATGCACTCCTGGCTGGCCTCCCACATTCTACCCTACGTAAACTAGAGGTGATCCAAAACTTGGCAGCCCATGTCCTAACTCGCACCAAGTCCCGCTCACCCATCACCCCTGTGCTTGCTGACCTACATTGGCTTCCGGTTAAGCAACACCTCGATTTCAAAATTCTCATCCTTATTTTCAAATCCCTCCATGACCTCGCCCCTCCCTATCTCTGTAATCCCCTCCAACCCTACAATCCCGCTCGAGATGTCTGCGCTCCTCTAATTCTGCCTTCCTGAGCATCCCTGATTGTAATCGCTCAACCATTTGTGGCCGTGTCTTCTGTAGCCTAGGCCCCAAGGTCTGGAATTCCCTGCCTAAACCTCTCTGCCTCTCTTCCCTCCTTCAAGACCCTCATTAAAACATACCTCTTTGACCAAGCTTTTAATTACCTGCGCTAATTTCTACTTATGCGGCTTGGTGTCAAATTTTTATCGCATAATACTCCTGTGAAGCACCTTGGGACATTTCACTACGTTAAAAGCGCTATATAAATACAAGTTGCTGTTGTAGAGCAGAGAAGGTTGACCGGAGATTTGATAGAGGTGTTCAAAATCATGAGGCGTCTAGACAGATTAGATAGAGAGAAACTGTTCACATTGGCAGAAGGGTCGAGAACCAGAGGACATAGATTAAGGTCATTGGCAAAAGAGCTAAAGGTGACATGAGGAAAAACGTTTTTACGCAACGAGTGGTTCGGATCTTGAATGCACTGTCTGAAAGGGTGGTGGAGACAGACTCATTCGTGGCTTTCAAAAGGGAATTGGATAAGTACCTAAAGGAAAAAAGTTGCAGGGCTACGGGGCAAGGGCGAGGGAGTGGGACTAGTTAAAGTGCTTTGGCAGAGACCCGACACAGGCCCAATGGGCCGAATGGCCTCATTCTGTGCTGTAACCATTCTATGAATCTAGTGGGCATTGCATTGAGCTATACCGGAGATCTAGTGGGCATTACATTGGGCTGTAGAGATCTAGTGGGCATTACATTGGGCTATACAGGATTTCTAGCGGGCATTACATTGGGCTGTCGAGGAGATCTAGTGGGCATCGCATTGGGCTGTACAGGAGATCTAGTGGGCATCGCATTGGGCTGTACAGGAGATCTAGTGGGCATTGCATTGGGCTATACAGGAGATCTAGTGGACATTGTACTGTGGATCATTGTTCCAGCTGAGACGGAGACAAAACTGTCTTCTATCTTACACTTATAAGCGGCACAACTAAAATTAATTTGGATTAACTTACTAATAGGTATACGCCAACAGTGCAGACTGCTTTTACTTTGGCTCTAAAATTAGCAATGTCACTCAGGCAGTCCATAAAGACAGCTGGTGGGGAGATAGAATTCCTTTATTTGTACAGTGGAGAGCCACTGTCCCCGAGGGTGGAGTAACATGCCGTAAGCATATACTGTGGTCTTCTGAGGGTGGGCTGAGACACATTGTTGGGGGAAGGTAAGAGGCAACTTTACTCTGCAGCTGGCAGTACTTCAAAGAAGATTGTTCCATTTTCTCAGTGCAAACATCCCTCTCATGTTGAGCACAAAAAAATCCTGAAAAAAGACCACCATTTCCTCTCCTTTACTTCCACGCTCTGGTGACGTACTTTTATTCCTGCACAAGATGACTATCAGACACCCACACAAATATACGGTCCAATTAATCCTAAAAATAGGCCTCACACTGCCGCTAATTTGCTAGCACTTACTTTGTAGTAGGAAATGGTGCTTGCTCTCCAGCGGAGAGCTCAGAGAAGTGCTGTGTGTGAGTAAAGCTTGTAAGTAAAATGTTTCATCCATTTTAGTTGTCATGGAAACAGTGAGAGATTATGTTTTACCTTTTCAGACAAAGAAGTTTATATATACATATATATATATATATATTGTTTTTAAACACACACACACCTCTGAAATGCTCGAAGCGCTTTTTTCTGCAGATCCTCTTGCATTCCTCTCAATGTTGCTTTAAAAAAAATCAATATGTTGTTAATAAAAATGTGCGCAGACCAGGATCTGGTGGATGAAAGATGGATCAGGTGGAGGCCTAGTGGTGAGGCTGGTGCCTAAAAAATACCAGCCGGGTTGGCGTGTACCAGGTGAGGGATTAATTACTATGCCTGCACTGTTTGGAAAGGGAGTGGCAGGGTGCCTGTGACTTGGAATTGTCCTGGAATTAGAACTTAAACTCCCGGACACTACTGTGAGAAATCTGGGAGAAATATCATAGGGACTTAATAAAGTACAATTGGAAATGGGAAAAAAAAATGGCTGTTTGACTGACAGTCAAGAATCATCCAATCGGGTAATGAAAAGTCTAATCACTTTCTGATTGGTGTGGGAAGGCGGTGCGTGGCGACGATGGATGTGTCAGTCGACTAAAGGTGGGAGTATGGGGGAGGGCAGTTGGAGATCGGGTGATGAAACCTCCTGCAAAACATCCAACCAGAGTTGGCATTCCTACCTGTGACTGCAAGATTTAGAAGAGAGGGGCAAAACCTTGGACTACAGGAATCTGAAAGTGGGGTAAATCCTTTAGGATATGGAGGGAGAGGCGGGCAGAGTGCAAGGTTCATGCCTGTCAGATTTAGCAAGGCTAAGATTTCGAATGGGCAAGATCTGTACCTGTAAGATTAGGAAGGAAGTGGGAGGGCAAGACCTATGCCTGGAAGTACAATTAGGTGAGATGCAAAGTCAGACACTAATGTAATGAAGCACAATTTGAAAGAGGAAAGCACTGGATGAATTCTGGACACATCACGTGAATGGAACGTGTACAAATATCCACAACACACACACATGCTGGTGCACAGTGCATAGCCTGAATTTTTCTGAGTGACCAGGCCCACAAGCTTAGCTTCAATAATCAATTCCAAGAATGGTGGATGGATGATAGATTGGAGAAGCTGGGGTTGTTCTCCTTAGAGCATAGAGGAGGTTTGATAGAGGTGTTTAAGATCATGAAGGGTTTAGATAGAGTAAATAAAATGAAGCTGTTTGCAATGGCTGAGGGTTCGATAACCAGAACCACAGATTTAAGGTGATTGGCAAAAGAAGTAGTGGCGACGAGGAAAATCTTTTTTACTAATCTTTAAAAGAATCTATTTCAAGATTTGGAATGCATTGTCTGATGGGTGGTGGATAGATTCAATAGAAGCTTTCAAAAGGGAATTGGATAAGTACTTGAAGGAGAAAAATTGCAGGGATATGGGGAAAGAGCAGGGGGGTGGGAGTGACTGGACTGATCTTTGAAAGAACTGGTGCAGATTTGATGGGCCGAATGGCCCCCTTCTGTGCTGTACTATTCTATGAAGACACATTTGAAGTCTAATTTTAAAATCTGAATGTCGTTGGTCCATGAACTATGAACGATGAAACTTCTTTCCTCTCTTCTTATCCCAAACTGGTTTGGCACATAGTATGGTGAGCTAAGGCTTGTATGTTAAATTAAGAATCCAAGGTGAAGGAAGGGCCATGGCCCACAGTGTAGAACACCACCAAGTGCAACCAAGTAGTGGTTAGCTGGCACCAGGCTTGGGCGTTAAACTCCTGTAGCTTTCAGAGGAAGGGAAATCTGAGAGAAGCAAGAATCATAGAAATATATGGCGCAGAAGGAGGCAATTTGGCCCATCGTGTCTGTGTCGGCTGAAAAAGAGCTATCCAGCCTAATCCAAATTTCAAGCTCCTGGTTCATAACTCTGTAGGTTACGTCACTTCAAAATCATATCAAAGGACTTTTTAAATATGATGAGGGTTTCTGCCTCTACCACCATTTCAGGCAGTGAGTTCCAGACCCCCCACCACCCTCTGGGTGAAAAAGTTCTCAACTCCCCTCTAACCCTTCTACCAATTACTTTAAATCCCCTGGTTATTGACCTCTCTGCTATGGGAAATCGGTCCTTCCTATGCAGTCTATCTAGGCTCCTCATAATTTTATACACCGCAATTAAATCTTCCCTCAGCTCCTCTGCTCCAAAGAAAACCATCCCAGCCTATCCAATCTTTCTTCATAGCTAAAATCCCAGTCCTGGCAACATCCTTGCAAATCTCCTCTGTATCCTCTCTGTGCAATCATATCTTTCCTGTAATGTGGTGATGTAATGTAAGGAGCTTTGAAGCCCTGGGAAAGAATGAGTTAGAGTAGGAAACAGTGATGAGCCTCAATTTCATCACAATGATAATACGGGGGTGGGGTGGGGAGGGGGAGGGGGAGTGCCTGACACCGCACATACCATGGGGCCATGTTGCCAAGCTTTGTGGGTTTCTACGGTGCCCTTACCATCTGTGGCCTGGAGACTGTAGGTCAAGCCGATAGCTAAGAAGCCTTTAGCTCGAAACTCAGCTGGTTTCTCATTCATCTCGGTCACCATCTTAGCAAATTGCTCACCCTCTCCCAACTGCAGAACAAAAATAAAAAGCGAGAGATCATATTAAAAGATTAAAAACTGCAGACAATAAAAAAAGGGCAACATTGTTTTCTTTCTTGTAAATCCTCATTTCCAAAATTTTACCACCAATTAGGTTAAATTCAAAAATGATAAACTTAGAGAGATTTGGCTAAAGCATTTGCATCTGCAATGGGAATAGCTTCACTACAGGGATTGCAGCAGTCAGGAAGGTGGCTCACAACCAACTTCTCAAGGGCAATTAGGGATGGGCAATAAATGCTGACCTTGCCAGCGATGCCCACATCCCAGTAACAAATATAAAAAAAATGTCCTCACCTACTTCCTTTAAAACCCTGGGGTGGAAGCCATCAGGTCCTGGAGTTGGTCAGTCTTTAGTGCTATTACTTTTTTTCCAATATTGTTTCCTTGCTTACATTAACTTTAGTGAGTTCAAGTCCTTGATTCATTATTAGTTTCCCTATAATGTCAGGTATATTACCCCTTCTTCTACTGGGAAGATGGACATAAAGTAATTATTCAACAAGTCTGCCCTTTCCTTATTTTTTATCTGCATCTGTTTTAAAGGGCCCACAACACTCTTGGCTATCCTTTTTTCTGCTAATATAACCGTAAAAACTTTGCGTTAATCTTGGTATTCCTCGCAAGTTTTTTTTGGTAAGCCTTACTACTGCCTGGCTGAGGTCAGTAAGCTCAACATAGCCCAATAGATATCCTGGTCTGTATGGCTCAGATACTCACTGCCTTACCAAGCTGACATACTGGCTCCGCAGCAATATACCGCTGATATCTTAAACATAGGAGATCTTCAGTCGGCTATTAATATTACAGCCATCCATACTGCTGGGGTATAAATTTAGGCCACAATACACAAAACAGTTTGTCAAGGGTTTAGCTCAACTGTGGACAAGTTAAAAATGCACAGACAGACCCCGCTGAGCTCAAATGTACCCTGATGTGTTCAAAGGCACATAGGTAAACATTTGAGTTTATTTTTGTACTGTTTAATTACAGGCTTGAGCATTTGTTGTTCATTCGTTCCCTCATCTAGATTTCAGAGCTGGAGTTCAACCACAGATCAGATGCTTTGAGATTCGGTCTGTTATGTTGCCCCCCCCCCCTAAACAATATAATTCTTTAAACAATCTGAATCTTTAGGTCAGTTTTATTCACCAACTTTTCGTTGCTACTAATCAACGTGTTGCTTGAATGCTACTCTCAGAAAAGTGGCAACAAGGCATATAAAATCCCTACACATTGATTTCAATCATGCTACTTGGGAGCAGTTACCAAGTGGAGACTGGAAGAGAAGAATAAAACTCTAGGACCTCAAGTTCCGCTTAGCTATTCGACTTTACTCGGGCCTTTACACTTGTTCTAAGGGACTTGGCTCCTCGTCGCATTCTGTTGCTCTCTTTTGCTGGAGAGCAAGAAAAGGGAGAGAACGACACTGAATCCCAATTTGGTCAATGTGATTGCAGGTCCATGGAGTAAACGAGTGTCAGAGAGAAAGGAGGAGGCCGTTCAACAATCGCTCCCAAGACTATGTGATCAGTCAACACTGCTTTCAATCTACCGATTGGGTCTGTCATAGCGCCAACGCTCTTCTCGATTATCCTTGCTGCAATGCTCCATCTCACTTTTAACAAGCTCCCCGCTGGAGTGGAACTGAACTATAGAACCAATGTGAACCTGTTCAACCTTCGTCGTCTCCAGGCTAGATTCAAGGTCGCCCCATCCTCTGTTAATGAACTACAGTACGCGGACGACACTTGCGTCTGCGCACAGAGGCCCAACTCCATGCCATCATCAACATCTTCACCGAAGCATACAAAAGCATGGGCATTACACTGAACATCCGGAAGACAAAGGTCCTCCACCAACCTGACCCCGCCACACAGCACTGCCGCCCCCCCCTCCCCCCCGGTCATCAAAATCCACGGCACAGCCTTGGACAGCATGGACCATTTCCTATACCCCGGGAGCCTACTATCAGCAAGGGCAGACATCGATGACGAGGTCCAACACTGCCTCCAATGTGCCTGTGCAGCCTTCGGTCGCCTGAGGAAGAGAGAATGTTTGAAGACCAGGACCTCAAATCTGGCACCAAGCTTATGGTCTACAGGGCAGTAATGTTAACCACCCTCCTATATGGCTCAGAGATGTGGACCATATACAGTAGACACCTCAAAACGCTGGAGCAGTATTCACCAGTGCTGCCTCCGCAGGATCCTGCAAATCCACTGGGAGCATAGGCCAACATCCCCAGCATCGAAGCACTGACCACACTTGACCAGCTCAGTTGGGCGGGCCACATCGTCCGCATGCCCGACACGAGACTCCCAAAGCAAGCGCTCTACTCGGAACTCCTACATGGCAAGCGAGCCCCAGGTGGGCAGAGGAAACGTTTCAAGGACACCCTCAAAACCTCCTTGATAAAGCATCTGGGAATCCCTGGCCCAAGACCGCCTTAAATGGAGGAAGCGCATCCGGGAGGGAGTTGAGCACCTCGAGTCTCGTCACCGAGAGCATGCAGAAATCAAGTGCAGACAGCAGAAGGAGAATGCGGCAAACCGGACTCCCCACCCATCCTTTCCTTCAACCACTGTCTGTCCCACCTGTGAAAGAGATGGTCATTCCCGTATTGGACCTAAGAACTCACTTTTAGAGCGGAAGCAAGTCTTCCTCGATTTCGAGGGACTGCCTATGATGATGACAATCTACCTACTCAGCATCCAATGGAAAGGGCAGAAAAAAAACAGATCAACTAAAACCTGTTCATGAATCCATTTGCAATAGACATACCTTGATAATAGCAGTGACAAAGAGAAAAAGTACTTGGATTGGCTTGGTGGTTTATCATGCCTCTCCAAATTATCCAAAAAGTGTTTTGCACGTAGTGAATATCCTTAAAGAGCAGTGGCTGCTGTTCTGAAGGCCAAGCGTGTCAGCTAATGTGCACACAGCAAGATCCCACAGTCAGCAATGATATGAATGACCTTTGATCTATATTTTTTTTAATGTGATATTAGGTTAAGGGAGTAAAGTTGGTGATGTTATCAAGAGAACTCCAGGCTCTCCATTGAAGAGTGCAATATGTTCTTTTACGTCACAGGTCCTGAACAGGCAAACGGGACCTCGGTTTAACGTCTCATCTGAAGGACGGCACCTCTGTCAGTGCAGCACTCCCTCAGTACTGCACTGGAGTGTCTGCCTGGATTATGTACTCAAGGCTCTGGGGTAGAGCTTGAACCTACAAACTTTGGACTCAGAGGCAAGAGAGACACCGACTGAGGCAACCAGCTGAAGAGAGACACCAATGAGAGAGAGAAAGCTTTTGCATGCTATTTTAAAAGCTGAAATCATCATTAAAGTACTTGAGCTGCTTCCTTAATCCTAAGTTCATTGTTGCTGCAAATGACAGGAGACAGAAGTCATTTATTATCATAAATTAAAGGATATCTATCCAATTATTCCATCAGTCCAGGTGTCTTCAATCATCAACTCATTAATATTTCATTGCATTAATCACTTGCGTGTGTATCCCTCTCAAAGCACCAACTTGGAAGAGCAACTAATTAAGTAATGATTAATTCCACTGATACAGATACACTGTGAAAAGTACTAATGCAGAAAAGGCCAGACTCTGACTCACTTTGTCCATTTGTGTCTCTAGAAATGGTCAGTAGGGACTTGCAGCTGTCCATCATTCAGAACTGTGTCCTTTACGACATTTGAGTCAAATTTCTGCCTCGCCTTCGCCAAAAAGCAATGACTCTGGATGGGGGCAGATACGGGCGGGGGGATACGGATACGGGGGCGGGGGGATACGGATACAGGGGGGGGGGGGGGGGGGGAACGGATACGGGGATGGACCGGGGAGGGGGGCAGGAGGCGATGGGGATGGGGGGGGGGGGGGGGGCGACGGGGATGGATGGGGGTGGTGGATGGAGGGGAAGGGGATGGATTGTGGGGGGGGGGGGGGCGACGGTGATGAATGGGTTGGGGTGGGGACGGGGATGGACAGGTGTCATCACCCCAAACTCGATCCAGTTCGCACACTCAACCTCCACACACTTTCTTGTAGGAATCATTGAAGGCTGATTAGGAGCAGGAGGGCCGGGCTGATTTACCCCTCACCAGCACAGGAGTTCTTGTAGCGGTGTCAATCTCAATTGATATAGCGGGCCTGCTCGGATATCCTGGCACTTGGCATGGGCCACATTGAGCCGCAGTTACTTGGACACAATGGGGTAGAATTACTCTGCTGTTTTGCCCGTTTTATCGGTGGAAAATGGACGCCATGTATATCAATTTCACCCCGCCACCTGACTGTTGTGTTTCTGGTCAGCCCTCAGTGGGTGGAGGCTGTGTTTGCCAGCGGTGGGGAGTGACGTCACTAAGCAGGGAGGGGGTGATGGGATGGCTGCTGCAGATAGAGATTTAAGAGGAGCAGTTTTATCGGGGTGTTAGTCGTGGTGCCTGGATGATTCATGTCCCATTCCGGGAGACTAAGCACAGTGCACTGTGAGCCGGACGGAATTGTTTCACAATCAAGGTCTGTTCACTCAGCACCGATCAGATAGTAATCATAGTGTGTGCCTCCCCGCCAACTAAGTTCCACAATAGGCCCTGCATTTATCTGCATATTTATATTAAACAATTAGAAAACTTTGATTCTGTCACTGCATCAATGAACTTTGAATTGTGCCAGGCTTATTTCCCCCTTCCCCTTCTGCTTTGGGCTCCTCTATTTCCCCATCTGGCAGAGTGCCTCATTCTGTGCACCAGCAGTACCAGTTAGTGGTAGTGGTGAAGATCAATCAGTAAATTTGACAGCCATCATATCCACCTGTGCTCTACGGGCCTCGGTCCGGCTCCTTTACACTGAAACGCTAGTGACAACACTGTCTGCAATTTAATCAGCTTCCGTCGAACAATCCTGCGCTCTCAGAATGCTGAGCAGCTCAAACCTGCCACATCACAGATCAAGGTTCTGGTTTACAAGGGGTTCTGAAGCAAAAAAATCTTGACAGTGTATATTCACAGCCACCTTCACAAAGGATCTCACTGCCTGTAACACAATGGCTGTGCACATTTAAGCTCTGATCAGCACTTAGAATCATACAATGCTAGAGCATTTGATCGAGTCCCACTTCTCCCGTCCTTTCCCCATAAGCTCTGCAATTTTTTCCCTTCAGGTACTTATCCAATTCCCCTTTGAAAGCCACGATTGAGTCTGCCTCCACCACCCTTTCAGGCCGTGCATTCCAGATCCTAACCACTCGCTGCGTAAAAAAGTTTTTCCTCATATTGCCTTTGGTTCTTTTGCCAATCATCTTAAATCTGTGTCCTCTGGTTCTCGACCCTTCCACCAATGGGAACAGTTTCTCTCTATCTACTCTGTCTAGACCCCTCATGAACACCTCGATCAAATCTCCTCCCAATCTTCTCCGAACATCCCCAGCTTCACCAGTCTATCCATGTAACTGAAGTCCCACACCCCCGGAACCATTCTCTGAAATCGTTTCTACACCCTCTCTCAGGCCTTCACATCTTTCCTAAAATTCGGTGCCCAGAATTGGACACAATACTCCAGTTGAGGCCGAGCTAGTGTTTTATTAAGGTTCATCACAACTTCTTTCCTTTTGTTATCTATTCCTCCACAGGATCCTGTAAGCTTTTTTAACCGCTTTCCCAACCTGCCCTGCCACCTTCAACGGTTTGTGTACATATACTCCCAAGTCTCTGTGTTCATGCACTCCTCTTTAGAATTGTATCCTTTAGTTTATATTGCCTCTCCTCATTCTTTCCACCAAATTGGAATCAAAGATTGGCAGACAATGGGCTGCCTTTACAGAGGAGATGGTTTGGGTACAGTCGGGGTAATTCCCATGACGGAATTCCCAAAACAAGAGCTGACAAAAGAGGTACAGAGTAATATGAAGCAGAAAAAGGGGGCATATGACAGATTTCAGGTTGAGAATACAAGTGAGAACCAGGCTGAATGTAGAAAGTTCAGAGGGGAAGTGAAAAAGGAAATAAGAGGGGCATAGAGAGAGAGTATGAGAATAGGCTGGCAGCTAACATAAAAGGGAATCCAAAAGTCTTCTATTGGCATATAAATAATAAACGGGTAGTAAACATAAGAACATAAGAAATAGGAACAGGAGTAGGCCATACGGTCCCTCGAGCCTGCTCTGCCATTTAATATGATCATGGTTGAGCCGATCATGGACTCAGGTCCACTTCCCTGCCTGCTCCCCATGACCCCTTATTCCCTTATCGTTTAAGAAACTCTATATTTCTGTCCTAAATTTATTCAATGTCCCAGATTCCACAGCTCTCTGAGGCAGCGAATTCCACAGATCCACAACCTTCTGAGAAGAAAAAATTTCTCCTCATCTCAGTTTTAAATGGGTGTCCCCTTATTCTATTATGCCCTCTAGTTCTAGTCTCCCCCATCAGTGGAAACATCCTCGCTGCATCCACCCTGTCAAGCCCCCTCATAATTCTATACGTTTCGATAAGATCAACTCTAATTCTTCTGAATTCCAATTAGAAGTAAGAGATGGGGTGGGGCCAATTAGGGACCAAAAAGGAGGCAGAGGGTATGGTTGAGGTACTAAATGAACACTTTGCATCATTCTTTACCAAGGAAGATGCTGTCAAAGTCATAGTGAAAGAGGAGATAGTTGAGATGCTGGATGAGATAAAAATTGATAACGAGGTACTAGAAAAGCTGGCTGTACTTGAAGTGGATGAGTCATCAGGACCAGATGGGATAGAAACATAGAAAATAGGTGCAGGAGTAGGCTATTCGGCCCTTCGAGCCTGCACCGCCATTCAATAAGATCATGGCTGATCATTCCCTTAGTACCCCTTTCTTGCTTTCTCTCCATACCCCTTGATCCCCTTAGCCGTAAGGGCCATATCTAACTCCCTCTTGAGTATATCCAATGAACTGGCATCAACAACACAGATTAACAACTCTGAGTGAACAAGTTTCTCCTCATCTCAGTCCTAAATGGCCGACCCATTATCCTAAGACTATGTCCCCTGGTTTTGGACTTCCCCAACATCGGGAACATTCTTCCCGCATCTAACCTGTCCAGTCTCGTCAGAATCTTATACGTTTCTGCCATTTCTTTGTTCCCCATTATAAATTCACCTGAATCCGACTGCAAGGGACCTATGTCTGTCTTCACTAATCTTTTTCTCTTCCCATATTTATAGAAGCTTTTGCAGTCAGTTTTCATGTTCCTCTCGTACTCTATTTCCCCCCTCTTAATTAAACCCTTAGTCCTCCTCTGTTGAATTCAAAATTTCTCCCAGTTCTCAGGTTTGTTGCTTTTTCTAGCCAATTTATATGCCTCTTCCTTGGTTTTAACACTATCCTTAATTTCCCTTGTTAGCCACGGTTGAACCACCTTCCCCGTTTTATTTTTACTCCAGACAGGGATGTACAATTGCTGAAGTTCATGCATGTGATCTTTAAATGTTTGCCATTGCTTATCCTTTACCAGTCTATTCTAGCCAATTCACGCCTCAAACCGTCGAAGTTACCTTTCCTTAAGTTTAGGACCCTAGTTTCCGAATTAACTGTGTCACTCTCCATCTTAATAAAGAGTTCTACCATATTATGGTCACACTTCCCCATGGGGCCTCACACAACAAGATTGCTAATTAGTCCCTTCTCATGACGCATCACCCAGTCCAGGATGGCCAGCTCTCGAGTTGGTTCCTCGACATATTGGTCTAGAAAACCATCCCAAATACACTCCAGGAAATCCTCCTCTACCGCATTGCTACCGGTTTGGTTAGCCCAATCAATATGTAGATTAAAGTCGCCCATGATAACTGAACATAGAACATAAGAATTAGGAACAGGAGTAGGCCATCTAGCCCCTCGAGCCTGCTCCGCCATTCCACAAGATCATGGCTGATCTGGCCGTAGACTCAGCTCCACTTACCCGCCCGCTCCCCGTAACCCTTAATTCCCTTATTGGTTAAAAATCTATCTATCTGTGACTTGAATACATTCAATAAGCTGCTTCCTTGGGCAGAGAATTCCACAGATTCACAACCCTCTCGGAGAAGAAATTCCTTCTCAACTCGGTTTTAATTGGCTCCCCCGTATTTTGAGGTTGTGCCCCCTAGTTCTAGTCTCCCCGACCAGTGGAAACAACCTCTCCGCCTCTATCTTGTCTATCCCTTTTATTATTTTAAATGTTTCTATAAGATCACCCCTCATCCTTCTAAACTCCAACGAGTAAAGACCCAGTCTACTCAATCTATCATCATAAAGTAACCCCCTCATCTCCGGAATCAGCCTAGTGAATCGTCTCTGTACCTCCTCCAAAGCTAGTATATCCTTCCTTAAGTAAGGTGACCAAAAGTATATCCTTCCTTAAGTAAGGTGACCAAAACTGCACGCAGTACTCCAGGTGCGGCCTCACCAATACCCTATACAGTTGCAGCAGGACCTCCCTGCTTTTGTACTCCATCTCTCTCGCAATGAAGGCCAACATTCCATTCGCCTTCCTGATTACCTGCTGCACCTGCAAACTAACTTTTTGGGATTCATGCACAAGGACCCCCAGGTCCCTCTGCACCGCAGCATGTTGTAATTTCTCCCCATTCAAATAATATTCCCTTTTACTGTTTTTTTCCCCAAGGTGGATGACCTCACACTTTCCGACATTGTATTCCATCTGCCAAATCTTAGCCTATTCGCTTAACCTATCTAAATCTCTTTGCAGCCTCTCTGTGTCCTTTACACAACCCGCTTTCCCACTAATCTTTGTCTCATCCGCAAATTTTGTTACACTACTCTGTCCCCTCTTCCAGGTCATCTATGTATATTGTAAACAGTTGTGGTCCCAGCACCGATCCCTGTGGCACACCACTAACCACCGATTTCCAACCCGAAAAGGACCCATTTATCCCGACTCTCTGCTTTCTGTTCGCCAGCCAATTCTCTATCCATGCTAATACATTTCCTCTGACTCCGCGTACCTCTATCTTCTGCAGTAACCTTTTGTGTGGCACCTTATCGAATGTCTTTTGGAAATCTAAATACACCACATCCATCGGTACACCTCTATCCACTATGCTCGTTATATCCTCAAAGAATTCCAGTAAATTAGTTAAACATGATTTCCCCTTCATGAATCCATGCTGCGTCTGCTTGATTGCACTATTCCTATCTAGATGTCCCGCTATTTCTTCCTTAATGATAGTTTCAAGCATTTTCCCCACTACAGATGTTAAACTAACCGGCCTATAGTTACCTGCCTTTTGTCTGCCCCCTTTTTTTAAACAGAGGCATTACATTAGCTGCTTTCCAATCCGCTGGTACCTCCCCAGAGTCCAGAGAATTTTGGTAGATTATAACGAATGCATCTGCTATAACTGCTGAACCTTTATTGCACACATCCCTTATTTCTTGTTTGATGCTGTCCCCAACCTCACTACTGCTGTTTGGTGGTCTGTACACAACTTCCACTAGCGTTTTCTGCCCACCCATACCGATTCTACATCATCCAGGCTAATGTCCCTCCTTACTATTGCATTAATTTCCTCTTTAACCAGCAACGCCACCCCGCCTTCTTTTCCTCTCAGCCTATCCTTCCTAACTGTTGAATACCCCTGGATGTTGAGTTCCCAGCCTTGGTCACCCTGGAGCCATGTCTCCGTGATGCCAATTACGTCATACCCATTAACTGCTGTCTGCGCAGTTAATTCGTCCACCTTATTCCGAATACTTCTCGCATTGAGGGATTCATCCTAGGATGCTGAGGTAAGGGTGGAAACTGCAGAGGTATTGGTCATAATCCTTCAATCCTCCATGAATACAAGGGTGCTGCCAGAGGACTAGAGAATGACCAATGTTACACCTTTGTTCAAAAAAGGGTGCAAGGATAAACCCAGCAATTGCGTACCCGTCAGTTTAACCTTGGCTGTGGGGAAGCTTTTAGAAACGATAATCTGGGACAAAATTAACAGTAAACCTGGACAAGTGTGAATTAATTAAGGAAAGCCAGTACAGATTTGTCAAAAGCAAATCATGTTTAACTAACTTGACTAAGTACATGAACTTCCAAAAGGCATTTGATAAAGTGCCACATTATCGGCTTGCCAGCAAAATTGAAGCCCATAGAATAAAAGGGACAGTGGCAGCATGGATACAAAATTGGCTAAGTGACAGGAAGAGAGTAGTGGTGAACGGTTGTTTTTCAGACTGGAAGAAAGTATACAGTGATGTTCCCTAGGAGTCGGTACTGGGACCACTGATTTTCTTGATATATATTAATGACTTTGATGTACAGGGCACAATTTCAAAATATGTAGAAATCACAAAGTTGGAAGTGTAGTGAACAGTGAGGAGGATAGTGTTAAACTTCAAGAGGACAGACAGGCTGGTAGAATGGGTGGACACGTGAACGCAGAAAAATACAAAGTGATACATTTTTTACCCGGGCTAGGTCCATTCTCAACCCTCTGAAATTGGCACTCCTAGAATTAGAGTTACATCAAATATACAGTACAGATACAGGCAATTCGTCCCATCTAGTCTGTGCTGGCGTTTATACTCTACACGAGTCTCTTCCCATTCCCAGTCTTTCAGTACATCTTTCTATTCCCTTTTCTCTCATGTACTCATTTAGTTTCCTTTTGAAAGCATATAAGCTATTGACCTCAACCACTCCCTGGGGCTGCGAGTTCCACATGCTAATCACTCTGAGTAAAGATATTTCTCTTTATTTCCCTATTGGATTTATTAGTAACTATCTTGTATTTATGGTCCCTATTTGTGGATTCTCCCACAAGTAGGAAATATTTTCTCCACATCTACCCTGCCCAACCCATTCATAATTTTAAAAACCTCCATCAGGTCTCCTCTAAGTCTTCTTTTCTTTTGAGATGTCCGGTGGTTGTGAAAGGCGCTAATATAAATCCAAGTATTTCTTTCTTAAAGAAAAAGCCCAACCTGTCCAATCTTTCCCAATAGTCCAGTACTCTTCTGTCCTTTTTAAAGTACAGAGACCAAAATCGTGCACAGTACTCGAAGTGAGGTCTGACCAGAGTCCTGTAGAAGTTTAACGTAACCTCATTACTTTTGAATTCTGTACCCATAGAAATAAATCACAGTACTTTGTTAGCATTTTTAATCGTTTGCTGACCTGCGATGCCACTTTTAATGATTTGTTCACCTGTATCACTAGATCTCTTTGCTCTTCTGCGCCATTCAGATTTTTTAAAATTTTCTAAGCGTAGGTGATATTCCTTGCTTTTCCGACCAAAGTGCATCACCTCATATTAAAGTTAAAGTTAATTTGTCATTTAACTGCCCAGTCTGCAAGTTTTCAAAGGCCTAAGTTTTCTTAGGAATGTGGGAAGGGAGGATCTTGAGACAATCACTATCACTAGGGGGGTAGTGCTGGACAGGCTAATGGGACTCAAGGTAGACAAGTCCCCTGGTCCTGATGAAATGCATCCCAGGATATTAAAAGAGATGGCGGAAGTTATAATAGATGCATTCGTTACAATCTACCAAAATTATCTGGACTCTGGGGAGGTACCAGCGGATTGGAAAGCAGCTAATGTAACGCCTCTGTTTAAAAAAGGGGGCAGACAAAAGGCAGGTAACTATAGGCCGGTTAGTTTAACATCTGTAGTGGGGAAAATGCTTGAAGCTATCATGAAGGGAGAAATAGCAGGACATCTAGATAGGAATAGTGCAATCAAGCAGATGCAGCATGGATTCATGAAGGGGAAATCATGTTTAACTAATTTACTGGAATTCTTTGAGGATATAACGAGCATGGTGGATAGAGGTGTACCGATGGATGTGGTGTATTTAGATTTTCAAAAGGCATTCGATAAGGTGCCACACAAAAGGTTACTGCAGAAGATAAAGGTACGCGGAGTCATTGGAAATGTATTAGCATGGATAGAGAATTGGCTGGCTAACAGAAAGCAGAGAGTCGGGATAAATGGGTCCTTTTCGGGTTGGAAATTGGTGGTTAGTGGTGTGCCACAGGGATCGGTGCTGGGACCACAACTGTTTACAATATACATAGATGACCTGGAAGAGGGGACAGAGTGTAGTGTAACAAAATTTGCAGATGACACAAAGATTAGTGGGAAAGCGGGTTGTGTAGAGGACACAGAGAGGCTGCAAAGAGATTTAGATAGGTTAAGCGAATGGGCTAAGGTTTGGCAGATGGAATACAATGTCGGAAAGTGTGAGGTCATCCACCTTGGGAAGAAAAAACAGTAAAAGGGAATATTATTTGAATGGGGAGAAATTACAACATGCTGCGGTGCAGAGGGACCTGGGGGTCCTTGTGCATGAATCCCAAAAAGCTAGTTTGCAGGTGCAGCAGGTAATCAGGAAGGCGAATGGAATGTTGGCCTTCATTGCGAGAGGGATGGAGTACAAAAACAGGGAGGTCCTTCTGCAACTGTATAGGGTATTTGTGAGGCCGCACCTGGAGTACTGCCTGCAGTTTTGGTCACCTTACTTAAGGAAGGATATACTAGCTTTGGAAGGGGTACAGAGACGATTCACTAGGCTGATTCCGGAGATGAGGGGGTTACCTTATGATGATAGATTGAGTAGACTGGGACTTTACTCGTTGGAGTTCAGAAGGATGAGGGGTGATCTTATAGAAACATTTAAAATAATGAAAGGGATAGACAAGATAGAGGCAGAGAGGTTGTTTCCACTGGTAGGGGAGACTAGAACTAGGGGGCACAGCCTCAAAATACAGGGGAGCCAATTTAAAACCGAGTTGAGAAGGAATTTCTTCTCCCAGAGGGTTGTGAATCTGTGGAATTCTCTGCCCAAGGAAGCAGTTGAGGCTAGCTCATTGAATGTATTCAAATCACAGATGGATAGATTTTTAACCAATAAGGGAATTAAGGGTTACTGGGAGCGGGCAGGTAAGTGGAGCTGAGTCCACGGCCAGATCAGCCATGATCTTGTTGAATGGCGGAGCAGGCTCGAGAGGCTAGATGGCCTACTCCTGTTCTTAATTCTTATGTTCTTATGTTCTTGTATTATGATACATTCTTCCTCCGTTAGCTATTCTCCCCGCCGTGCCGCCGCCGCCCCCGCCCCCCGCAAGCACGGTTTCACCTGCAAATGTTGATATTGAGTTACTTATTCCTAAATCCAAATCATTAATGTAAATTATGTGCAACAGTGGTTCCAGCACTGATCTTGACAAATTTTCTAGAATTTTTTGAGGATGTAACTAGTAGAGTGGACAAGGGAGAACCAGTGGATGTGGTGTACTTGGACTTTCAAAAAGCTTTTGACAAGGTCCCACACAAGAGATTGGTGTGCAAAATTAAAGCACATGGTATTGGGGGTAATGTATTGATGTGGATAGAGAACTGGTTGGCAGACAGGAAGCAGAGAGTTGGGATAAACGGTTCCTTTTCAGAATGGCAGGCAGTAACTAGTGGAGTGCCGCAGGGCTCAGTGCTGGGACCCCAGCTATTTACAATATACATCAATGAGTTAGATGAAGGAATTGAGTGTAATATCTCCAAGTTTGCAGATGACACTAAGCTGGGTGGCGGTGTGAGGAGGATGCTAAGAGGCTGCAGGGTGACTTGGACAGGTTAGGGGAGTGGGCAAATGCATGGCAGATGCAGTATAATGTGGATAAATGAGAGGTTATCCACTTTGGTGGCAAAAACATGAAGGGAGAATATTATCTGAATGGCGGCAGATTAGGAAAAGGGGAGGTGTAACGAGACCTGGGTGTCATGGTACATCAGTCATTGAAAGTTGGCATGCAGGTACAGCAGGTGGTGAAGAAGGCAAATGGCATGTTGGCCTTCATAACTAGGGGATTTGAGTATCGGAGCAGGGAGGTCTTACTGCAGTTGTCCAGGGCCTTGGTGAGGCCTCATCTGGAATATTGTGTTCAGTTTTGGTCTCCTAATCTGAGGAAGGACGTTCTTGCTATTGAGGTAGTGTAGCGAAGGTTCACCAGACTGATTACTGGGATGGCAGGACTGACATATGAGGAGAGACTGGATCGACTGGGCCTGTATTTACTGGAGTTTAGAAGAATGAGAGGGAATCTCATAGAAACATATAAAATTCTGATGGGACTGAACAGGTTAGATGCAGGAAGAATGTTCCCGATGTTGGGGAAGTCCAGAACCAGGGGTCACAGTTTAAGGATAAGGGGTAAGCCATTTAGGACTGAGACGAGGAGAAACTTCTTCACTCAGAGAGTTGTTAACCTGTAGAATTCCCTACCGCAGAGAGTTGTTGATGCCAGTTCGTTAGATATATTCAAGAGGGAGTTAAATATGGCCTTTATGGCTAAAGGGATCAAGGGATATGGAGAGAAAGCAGGAAAGGAATAGAGGTGAATGATCAGCATGATCTTATTGAATGGTGGTGCAGGCTCGAAGGGCCGAATGGCCTACTCCTGCACCTATTTTCTATGTTTCTATGATCCTCCTCCCATTTTTATTCTAGAATGCTTCTTGTCCTTTTCCATAGCTAATCTAAACCTTCTGATACAATGATCACTGTTCCTTAAATGTTCCCCTACTGACACTTGCTCCATTTGACCTACCTCATTCCTACCCCAGAACCAGATCCAGCAAAGCCTCGTCCCTTGTTGGGCCAAAAATGTACTGATCAAGAAAGTTCTCCTGAACACACTTAATAAATTCTTATCCCTCTCTGCCCTTTACACGATTACTATCCCAGTCTATATTAAGATAGTTGAAGTCCCCCATTATCACTATTATACAGTTCTTGCACCTCTCTGTAATTTCCCTGCAAATTTGCTCCTCTGCATCATTCCCACTAGTTGGTGGCCTATAATATACACCAAGTAGTGTAATGGCCCCTCTATTGTTTCTTAACTCCAACCAAATAGATTCTGTCCTTGACCCCCTCCAGGACACCCTCTCTGTCCAGCACTGTAATATTCTCCTTAATCAATACTGCCACCCTACCTCCTTTCTTTCCTTCTCTACCTTTTCTGAACACTTATATCCAGGAATATTCAATACCCAATCCTGCCCTTTTTTGAGCCAGGTCTCCGTTATTACATAACATCATATTCCCATGTGGCTATTTGCGCCCCTTATTTACCACGCTTTGTACGTTTACACACGTGCACTGTAAACCTGTCTTAGACCACCTTCTATTCTCTAAGTCTGACTCCACCTAATATGGTACTATTTGTTACTCTAGTGCTATCTGTCTCTCCCAATCCTTTGTGTACTTTGTTTCTCATTTCTAATGCTACATCCTGGTGCCCAAATTAGTTGAAACCCTCACCAAAAGCACTAGCAAACTCCCCCCGCGAGAGTATTGGTATTGTTGAGGTGCAATCCGTCGGGCCTGTACAGGTCCCACCTCCCCCAGAACCGGTCCCAAAGTCCAAAGATTCTAAAGCCCTCCCTCCTGCACCATCTCTCCAGCCACTCAGTCATCTGTTTGATCCTCCTATTTCTATCATCACCATCATCATCATAGACAGTCCCTTGTATCGAGGATGACTTGCTTCGACGCCAAAAGGGGATGAGTTCACAGGTGTTTTAATGAAGGACCTAATATTCCAGATCCCGAACTACATGTTTAAGGGTGGAAGATGCCTGTGCGTGGATTTTTATTTAACGTATGGTGGCCGTTGCACACCAGCCACCACATGGGCTTGACAGAGCTAGGTCTTGGTCCAGTGGCAAGGATTAACTAAGACAACTGGAGAACAGCTCTGCTGCATGGACCGAGTGTGCACACATATCCCAGTGTTATCCCTGGGCCCTTGCCTCTTCTGGGCCTACTCATTAGCTCATGGCTCCGGGAGTAATCCGGAGATTGAGGTCCTGCTTTTCAATGTCTTTCATAGCTCCCTAAAATCTGCCTGAGCAACCCCATCCCTCTTTCTACCTAGGTCATTGATACCGTTATAGACCATGACCTCTGGCTGTTCACCCTACCCCCTCAGAATACCCTACCCCCTCAGCCACTCAGTGACATCCTTGAGCCTGGCACCAGGGAAGCAACATACCGTCCTGGAGTCACATCTGCAGAAAAGCCTGCCTGTTCCCCTAACTATAGAATTCCCTACCGTTATTGGTTTCACAATCTTCCTCCTCCTCCCCCCCCACCCCTTCCCCGCCCCTTACAGCTGAGCCACCCGTGGTGCTGTGGACTTGGCTCTGGCTGTACTTTCCAGAGGAACCATCGCCCTCACCCGTATTCAGTACTACTGGTTAGAGAGTGAGATGCACTCAGGGGTCTCCTGCACTACCTGCCTGGTCCTCGTCTGTCTCCATTGCCTCTCTGCCTGCACACTCTTACGCTGCGGGGTGACCCGAGCAAGGAGGTGCAATATGGTAAGAGGCAACGGGAAGGCGAGGGGATGGCGAAAGGCATGGGTGCTGTAGTGGGGATGGCTGCTGAGAGGCAGTAGGAGAGAGTGGAGACAACAACTTGCATTTATATAACGCCTTTAACATAGACACTTCACAGGAGCATTATCAGACAAAATTTGACACCGAGCCAAGTAAGAGGTTATGACAGGTGCCCTAAACAAAGAGGTAGATTTTAAGGAAGGATTTAAAGGAGGAGCGAGGTAGAGAGGTGGGAGAGGTTTAGGGAGAGAATTCCAGAGTTTAGGATCCAGGCAGCTGAAGGCATGGCTGCCAATATGGAGCGACTAAAACGTGCAAGAGGCCAGTATTGAAAGAGCGCAGAGATTTCGGAGGGTTGTCGGGCTGGAGGAGCTTGCAGAGAGCTATGCCCTGGAGGGATTTGAAAACAAGGATGAGAATATAAAAATCTAATTAAAATCAGTATTTAAATATAAATAGAATTGACAAGACTTACCCAGTGAAGAGATCCGATGCACAGTTTGGTAGCGAGGAGTGGAATTGTAGGATCATCTGGTTTGAGCCTTATACATTCCCTCAGTACCCTCACCGCCCGGGCAGACTAGGGCAAGAGAATGGTAGAAAAACATGCTGTTTTAAAATTTTCATCGATCTAACTGTCTTAATTTATATTTTCATTTTGCTTCTTCTTCTGAGTCCCATCCAGCTACGTCAGGAGAGGCTGGTAACGACTTTACTGCTTCAGTTCCAACTGCCACACTTAGTATCATAGAATGATGCAGCACAGAAGGCCGCCATTCAGACCATCGTGCATTGCCGGAAATGCCATCTTTCGATGAGACGTTAAACCGAGAACCCTGTCAACCTTTTCAAGTAGGTGTAAAATATCCCATGGGCATATTCGAAGACAACGAGGGGAGTTCTCCCCGGTGTCCTGACCAAGATTTATCCTTCAACCAACACCTAAAACAGATTATTCGGTCATTTATCTCATTGCTGTTTGTGGAACCTTGCTGTGCGCACATTGGCTGCTGCACTTCCTACATTGAGTGGTAAAGATTTGAATTTCTATAGTGCCTTTCACAACCTCACGACATCCCAAAGCACTTTACAGCCAAATTGAAGTACTTTTGAAGTGTAGTTACTGTTATAATGTAAGAAATGCAGCAGGCAAGTTGTGCACAGCAAGGGCCCATAAGCAGCAATGAGATAAATGACCAGATAAATTGTTTTGGTGAAGTGTATTGAGGGATAAATATTGGCTAGAACATGAGGGAGAGCTCCCCTGCTCTTCTTCAAAATAGTGCTGTGGGATCTTTAACAGTCACCTGAGAAAGCAGACTGGGCCTTGACTTAACCTCTTGTCCGAAAGATGGTACCTTGGCAATCCAGCACTCCCTCAGAGGGAATGTAGCACAGTAAAAAAACTAATAGGAAATAACTGTTTTGGCAGTTGTAATTTTATGTTAATTGATTTAAAAATATGTTGCTCTAACTCACATTTATTTCGCTTGCACTCACCTTGCCAGCAGCCATCAGCGACAATGCAAACTGGTACCAAAGGTGAAACTCTTCAAATGTAAACTTCATCGCTCGTTCCAAGCACTGGAGTTGAAGAAGAAAATTAAAACACCTTCATTTCAAAATCTCTTGCATTTGCTTCAATATCGGAGCAGTTTACTTCTCAGCTGTCGAAAATAAACTTTTTTCCTGATTCTCAAAGGCTGCATTCAGTCTATGAAATGTGGCATGTGTGTGATGCCCAATGAAGCTGCAGTGTAAATCTGGACTCCAGAACGAAGTGAAGCAAGACATCACAGGCACTTTACCAGCTTTAGTACTGACGAGGAGAAAACTAACCTGTACCAATTCTACAGTTCGTGTAATTGCAGCATAATAAGCATACTTCAGCCCATCTGCTGCTGATGCCCTCATCCATTCCTTTACTACCTCTAGACTCGAATATTCCAGTACTCTCCTGGCCGGACTCCCATCTTCCACTCTCCATTAACTTGAGCTCATCCAAAGCTCTGCTGCCCGTATCCTAAATCGCACCAAGTTCCGTTCATCCATCGCTGTGTTCGCTGACCTACAGTGGCTCCCAGTCCAGCAATGCCTTGATTTTAGAATTCTCATCCTTGTTTTCAAATTCCTCCATAACCTCACCCCTCCCCATCTTGCTAACCTCCGGGTGCTCTGCATTGCTTCATTTCTGGCTTCTTGTCCATTGCTGATTTCATGTCTTCACCATGCCTTCAGCTGCCACGGTCCTAAGCTCTGGAATCGCCTCTGCAAACCTCTCCACCTCTCTCTCCTCCTTTAAGACGCTCCTTAATCTCACATCTTTGACCAAGCTTTTGGTCAGCCGTCCGACTATCTCCTTATGGCTCAGTGTCAAATTTTGTTTGATGACGTTCCTGTGAAGCACTTTGGGATTTTATTACGTTCAAGGCATAATATAAATTAATTTGTTACAGTTGTAGAAAGGTTGCTGTCAGTTTTCCCAATTATTTTTATATTTGTTCCTGGGATGTGGCCATTGCTGGCAAGGCGGGCATTTATTGCCCATCCCTAATTGCACTTAATAATTCATAACATAACATATGTCCCACAGACAGCCTAGCAACACACGTTCCAGACCGCCTAGAAACACACGTTCGACAATCTAGCAGCGCACGTTTCAGACTGCCTAGCAACGCACGTTCGACAGACTGTCCAGCAACGCACGTTCGACAGACAGCCCAGCAACGCACGTTCGACAGACAGCCCAACAACGCACGTTCGACAGCCCAGCAACGCACGTTCGACAGACAGCCCAGCAACGCACGTTCGACAGACAGCCCAGCAACGCACGTTCGACAGACAGCCCAGCAACGCACGTTCGACAGACAGCCCAGCAACGCACGTTCCACAGACAGCCCAGCAACGCACGTTCGACAGACAGCCCAGCAACGCACGTTCGACAGCCCAGCAACGCACGTTCGACAGATAGCCCAGCAACGCATGTTCGACAGACAGCCCAGCAACGCACGTTCGACAGACTGTCCAGCAACGCACGTTCGATAGCCCAGCAACGCATGTTCGACAGACAGCCCAGCAACGCACGTTCCACAGACAGCCCAGCAACGCACGTTTGACAGACAGCCCAGCAACGCACGTTCCACAGACAGCCCAGCAACGCACGTTCGACAGACAGCCCAGCAATGCACGTTCCACAGACAGCCCAGCAACGCACGTTCGACAGACAGCCCAGCAACGCACGTTTGACAGACAGCCCAGCAACGCACGTTCCACAGACAGCCCAGCAACGCACGTTCGACAGACAGCCCAGCAACGCACGTTCCACAGACAGCCCAGCAACGCACGTTCGACAGACAGCCCAGCAACGCACGTTTGACAGACAGCCCAGCAACGCATGTTCGACAGACAGCCCAGCAACGCACGTTCGACAGACAGCCCAGCAACGCACGTTTGACAGACAGCCCAGCAACGCACGTTCCACAGACAGCCCAGCAACGCACGTTCGACAGACAGCCCAGCAACGCACGTTCCACAGACAGCCCAGCAACGCACGTTCGACAGACAGCCCAACAACGCACGTTCGACAGACAGCCCAGCAACGCACGTTCGACAGACAGCCCAGCAACGCACGTTCGACAGACAGCCCAGCAACGCACGTTCGACAGACAGCCCAGCAACGCACGTTCGACAGACAGCCCAACAACGCACGTTCGACAGACAGCCCAACAACGCACGTTCGACAGATAGCCCAACAACGCACGTTCGACAGACAGCCCAGCAACGCATGTTCCACAGACAGCCCAACAACGCACGTTCGACAGATAGCCCAGCAACGCACGTTCGACAGACAGCCCAGCAACGCATGTTCCACAGACAGCCCAACAACGCACGTTCGACAGACAGCCCAGCAACGCATGTTCCACAGACAGCCCAACAATACATGTTCCAGACAGCCCAGCAACATATGTTCCAGACGGCCCAGCAACATATGTTCCACAGACGGCCCAGCAACATATGTTCTAGACAGTCTTGCTTCATGATACAATTATTTGAAGATTAATTGCTAAATTAATTAATGATCAAGATCAGAGAATTCACAGAATGAGACCATCATTTGACCAATCACCCCTGTGCTGATGTTAACTCAACTGCATCAATCTATTCTAATGCCCTGTCCCTTCATCCTTTGATATTCATTTTCAACTAATGAATATATTCTTTCAGATCTATGCAGACTGTTCGATCTTCCTAATATAGTATGCTTCTGAAGTCACTGGGTGACTCAAATCCACAATTAATCTTGGGGAAAGAAAATGGGTTCCATATTCTCTCAAAAAAGACATAACAAGACTAAAAAAAAAACTTCCACTATAGGTAAAGCTTTAAGAATTGCTTGAGCCAAGAGCCAAAAGCCAAACAAAATTCAGTAGATTGACTGTGACAGCCTGATGCTCACCAACTTGGTGCACCAAAACTAAGGCCAGGAATGTGATAAGCAACACAAGGGCAAAAGATTACACAATTTTCGGAATGTACAATATTTTCCTTTCCTTTTCTCAATTTGCTGAAGTTATATATTTTCTGAGGCCAACAACATAGAGGAGCTCCATCGTCATTCAGTCTCTGAGCTCTTTCTCTAATTACTGTCGCGAAAAAGACTTGCATTTATATAGTGCTTTCCACGACCAAGGGATGTCCCAAAGCGCTTTACAACTAACAAAGTACTTTTTGAAGTGCAGTCACTGTTGTAATAAGAACATAAGAAATAGGAGCAGGCCCCTTGAGCCTGCTCCACCATTCAATAAGATCATGGCAGATCTGATCATGGACTCAGCTCCACTTCCCTGCCCGTTCCCCATAACCCCTTATCGTTTAAGAAACTGTCTAGTTCTGTCTTAAATTTATTTAATGTCCCAGCTTCCACAGCTCTCTGAGGCAGCGAATTCCACAGATTCACAACCCTCAGAGAAGAAATTTCTCCTCATCTCAGTTCTAAATAGGCGGCCCCTTATCCTAAGATCATGCCCTCTAGTTCTAGTCTCCCCTATCAGTGGAAACATCCTCTCTGCATCCACCTCGTCAAGCCCCCTCATAATCTTATACGTTTCTAAGATCACCTCTCATTCTTCTGAATTCCAATGAGTAGAGGCCCAACCTACTCAACCTTTCCTCATAAGTCAACCCACTCATCCCCGGGATGAACCTCGTGAACCTTCTCTGAACTGCCTCCACAGCAAGTATATCCTTTCGTATATATGGAAACCAAAGCTGCATGCAGTACTCCAGGTGTGGCCTCACCAATACCCTGTATAGCTGAAACAAGACTTCCCTGCTTTTATACTCCATCCCCTTTGCAATAAAGGCCAAGATTCCATTGGCCTTCTTGATCACTTGCTGTACCTGCATACTATCCTTTTGGGTTGCATGCACAAGTACCCTCAGGTCCCGCTGTACTGCAGCACTTTGCAATCTTTCTCCATTTAAATAACTTGCTCTTTGATTTTTTCTGCCAAAGTGCATGACCTCACATTTTCCAACATTATACTCCATTTGCCAAATTCTTGCCCACTCACTTAGCCTGTCTGTCCTCCTGCAGCCTCTTTATGTCCTCCTCACACATTACCCTTCCTCCCATCTTTGTATCGTCAGCAAACTTGGCTACGTCACACTCAGTCCCCTCTTCCAAGTCGTTAATATAGATTGTAAATAGTTGGGGTCCCAGCAGTGATCCCTGCGGCACCCCATTCGTTACTGATTGCCAACCAGAGAATGAACTATTTATCCCAACACTCTGTTTTCTGTTTGTCAGCCAATCTTCTATCCATGCTAATATATTATCCCCAACCCCGTGAACCTTTATCCTGTGCAGTAATCTTTTGTGTGGCACCTTGTCAACATAAGAACATAAGAATTAGGAACAGGAGTAGGCCATCTAGCCCTTCGAGCCTGCTCCGCCATTCAATTAGATCATGGCCGATCTGGCCGTGGACTCAGCTCCACTTACCCACCCGCTCCCCGTAACCCTTAATTCCCTTATTGCTTAAAAATCTATCTATCTGTGACTTGAATACATTCAATGAGCTAGCCTCAACTGCTTCCTTGGGCAGAGAATTCCACAGATTCACAACCCTCTGGGAGAAGAAATTCCTTCTCAACTCGGTTTTAAATTGGCTCCCCCGTATTTTGAGGCTGTGCCCCCTAGTTCTAGTCTCCCCTACCAATGGAAACAACCTCTCTGCTTCTATCTTGTCTATCCCTTTCATGATTTTAAATGTTTCTATAAGATCACCCCTCATCCTTCTGAATTCCAACGAGTAAAGACCCAGTCTACTCAATCTATCATCATAAGGTAACCCCCTCATCTCCAGAATCAGCCTAGTGAATGGTCTCTGTACCCCTTCCAAAGCCAGTATATCCGTCCTTAAGTAAGGTGACCAAAACTGCATGCAGTACTCCAGGTGCGGCCTTACAAATACCCTATACAGTTGCAGCAGGACCTCCCTGCTTTTGTATTCCATCTCTCTCGCAATGAAGGCCAACATTCCATTCACCTTCCTGATTACCTGCTGCACCTGCAAACTAACTTTTTGGGATTCCATTCTCTTCGTCGTTGTCTTACAGCTTTGATCTTGCTGGTCGGTTTGTCATTCACATTTAGTGCTCGCTTCGGCAGCACATATACTAAAATTGGAACGATACAGAGAAGATTAGCATGGCCCCTGCGCAAGGATGACATGCAAAATCATGAAGGCGCCGACGGCCACACTAGTCTGAAAATGCCCGATCTCGTCTGATCTCGGAAGCTAAGCAGAGTCAGGCCTGGTTAGTACTTGGATGGGAGACTTCTTGGGAATACCAGGTGCAGTAGGCTCCAAAAAGAGTTTCATGCACAAGGACCCCCAGTCCCTCTGCACCTCAGCATGTTGTAATTTCTCCCCATTCAAATAATATTCCCTTTTACTGTTTTTTTTCCCCAAGGTGGATGACCTCACACTTTCCGACATTATATTCCATTGTCAAATGCCTACTGGAAGTCCAAATACAACACATCCACTGGTTCCCCTTTATCCATCCTGTTCGTTACATCCTCAAAGAATTCCAGCAAATTTGTCAAACATGACTTCCCTTCATAAATCCATGCTGACTTTGCCTGACCAAATTCTGCTTTTCCAAATGTCCTGTTACTGCTTCTTTAATAATGGACTCCAACATTTTCCCAACCACAGATATTAGGCTAATTGGTCTATAGTTTCCTGCTTTTTGTCTGCCTCCTTTTTTGAATTAGGGGCATTACATTTGCAGTTTTCCAATCTGCTGGAACCTCCCCAGAATCCAGGAAATTTTGGTATATTACAATCAATGCATCCACAATCCCTGCCGCTACTTCTCTTAAGACCCTAGGATGCAAGCCATCAGGTCCAGGGGATTTATCTGCCTTTAGTCCCATTATCTTACTGAGCACCGCCTCCTTAGTGATTGTGATTGTGTTAAGTTCCTCTCCCCCATAGCCCCTTGACTATCTACTGTTGGAATATTGTTAGCATCCTCTACCGTAAAGACTGTTATAAAATACTTGTTTAGTGTTTCTGCCATCTCCATGTTCCCCATTACTAATTCCCCGGTCTCGTCCTCTCAGGGGCCAACATTTACTTTAGCCACTCTTTTTCTTTTTATATACCTTTAGAAACTCTTACTATCTGTTTTATATTTTGTGCTAGTTTATGTTCATAGTCTATCTTCCCTTTCTTAATCGTTTTTTTAGTCATTCTTTGCTGGCTTTTAAAAGATTCCCAATCTTCTATCTTCCCACTAGATTTGGCCACTTTGTATGCCCTTGTTTTTAATCAAATACCGTCCTTTATTTATTTAGTTAGCCACGGATGGCTTTCTTTTCTCTTGCACCCTTTCCTCCTTACTGGAATATATTTTTCTTGAGAGTTGTGAAATATCTCTTTAAATATACACCACTGTTCATCAACCATCCCACACTACAATCTGTTTTCCCAGTCCACTTTGGTCAACTCTGCCCTCAAACCTTCATAGTCTCCTTTATTTAAGCTTAGTATGCTGGTTAGAGATCCAACTCTCTCGCCCTCCGTCTGAATTTGAAACTCAACCATGCTATGATCACTCATTCCAAGGGGATCCTTTACTGGGAGATTGTTTATTTCATTACACAGGACCAGATCTTGGATAGCCTGCCCCCTGGTTCCATTACATACTGCTCAAGGAACCCGTCCCTTATGCACTCTATGAACTCTTCCTCAAGGCTACCCTGATGAATTTGATTTGTCCAATCAATATGGAGGTTAAAATCACATGATTATTGCTGTTCCCCTTATACAAGCCCCCACTATTTTCTGGATTATGCTCTGACCAGAGTTGGTACTGTTAGGGGGCCTATATAATGTTGGAAACGCGGCAGTATATTTACACACAGCAAGCTCCCACAAACAGTAATGTGATAATGACCAGATAATCTGTTTTAGATGTTGATTGAGTGATAAATATTGGCTAGAGCAGCAGGGATAACTCCTTTGCTCTTCTTTGAAAGCTAGTGCCATTGGGTCTATTACGTTCACTTAAGAGAGCCTCAGTTTAAAGGCTCATCCAAAAGACCACATCTCCGACAGTGCAGCACTCCCTCAGCACTGCACTGGAGTGTCGGCCTAGATTTTTGTGCTCAAGTCTCTGCAGTGGGACCTTCTGAATCAGAGGCAAGAGTGTTACGTACTGAGACGCAGCTGACACTGATAAAGCTCATCTTATGCGATGCTAGTGAATTTGCAACAAGTTCCACTTCCTGTCATGTTGATGGGAGAACAAAGCTAACTTGAGGAAACGGGAGTGAATTAAAGACAAGCAAAGAGCCGAACTCAAAAAATGGACACATAATTGACAGAGAAAGAGGACTAATGATCCTTTTGGACACTCCTGACCTATCCACAAAAACAGCACGAGTGGTTTATGTAAAGCAGCCTCTTCACTATGGCTCAGTTCGCAAAGTATCAGTTTAGCTTGTTAGTAGCTCTATGTGTATTTCTATGTTCTGAAGTCCTGGAGTGGAACTTCGGATTCAAAGCTGAGAGTGCTACTGTGTGTTTGAGTGTATAACACACTAGTTATACAGCAAAAACATACGACCGTGACAAGCAGCTGGTACTGGTCCTGATCGGACAGATGGCTGTCGGCACTAACAGTTCTCCAGCTTACGGCCTCTCTTTCTCTCATCTACAACCACCAAGTGTGTTAAACTAAGGTTAGCATTCTCACTACTGGAAGCTCCCCACTTCACTGTCTGTGCTAAAAAGCACTCTTGGTCCCTTTTTTAATTCTCTTTTTAGGGGTGGGCCTCGGATGGAATATTGACAATACCGTTTAACCTATAGAGGTTCCGCATAAAACTCGGTACCCAATGGAGCGCCAAGTTCTTTGTCTCAATTCTCTGATGAAAGCCCTCCCCAAAAGGAGTCTCATGTTCTTTGCCAATTTGTCTTTCTTGTTTATACATCCCGAAGGTTCCTCCATTCATCTGGAGTTGAGGTAGAAGATCAGCCATGATCTTATTGAATGGCAGGGCAGGCTCGAGGGGCAGTATGGCCTACTCCTCTTCCTATTTCTTATGTTCTTTTAAGGTCTTAAGGATTCGGTTTATCTCCCAGGACCTTTGCACAATCTCTGACCTCTCCTCTGCATTTTCATCCACTAGACACAGCAATCTTTGGTGAATGATGCTACTATGTTTATGGTTCCAATTAGACAATGTTGCGTATGTAACACGATTGTCCAAAAATCACAACTTATGGCAGCAGGCAATAGTCTGAACACCAGAGCACAAAGTTCTCCCACTTGGTCCTCATTATGCCTGTAGAATTGAAAACTGCTTGGATGTCTAAAGTATATTTACCACTGAGGGGAATATGTGTAAGAGCCAAACAATCTGTGCAGGGTCCTGAGAATAACTACGCCAAATTTAACTGTCACTCTAGGAGGGCGGACCCAGTTGCGATGGAAATCTGGAAAAGTTATCTATCCAATAATCAAACCCTTCATGACTGGAGCTGGTCTTTGCTTCACTCATCCAGAGTTTCTGACAATCTGTCAGGATCCAAAAGAAATATCCAGATGATTATTCCCTCCTAGACAAATTGAAGATCAGAGAGTGTAGTCATCAGACTCTGTTGAGAGCGGGTTGGAAGGAAAGCTACTATCTATTGATTTCGGATCTAATTACAGATGTACTGCACTTCATTATTATTTGCTTTACGATTTAAAAAAAACGGAACCCATTCTTCTTAGGTCAGTTTGGCCTCGTGTCTTATAATGTAATGTAAAAAAAGAATAAAGAAATAGGAGCAGTAAGTCATACGGCCTCTCGGGCCTGTTCCGCCATTCAATATCATGGCTGAACTTCTACATCAAGTCCATTTTCCCGTCCTATCCCCATGCCTTTGATTCCCTTAGTGCCTAAAAATCTATCAATCTTCATCTTGAATATACTCATCGACTAAACATCCACAGCCCTCTGAGAGACTAGAGAATTGCAAAGATTCACAACCCCCTGAGAGAAGAACTTTCTTCACATCTCAATCCTAAATAGCTGACCCCTTATCCTGAGACTACGACCCCAAGTTCAAGACTCTCCAGCCAGGGAAAACAGCCTCTCAGTATCTACCCTGTCAAGCACTTTAAGAAATTTCAAACATTTCAATGAGATCATCTCTCATTCTTCTAAACTCCAGCAAGTATAGGCCCATTTGACTCAATCTCTCCTCATAGGACAGCCCTCTCATCCTAGGAATCAATCAAGTGAGCCTGATGCTGCTTCGTGATTAACCTCAAAGCTCGAACATTGTTGATTGGTGGTCTTGAAAGGTCAAGCACCCAAAGGAGACAGCAGGTTTTTCTGAGCTGCTCCAACATCAGTTGTTCCGAGCGCGTTGGAACCAGCTCCAACAAGGCGCATGCTGTAACAATGTCTGACTTGTTGATATATTATTTTTAGAAAGAATAAGACTTCCGTTGATATAGAGATTTTAACGAGCTCAGGACATCCCAAAGTGCATCACAGACAATGGAGTACTTCTGCAGTGTAGTCGCTGTTGTAATGTAGGATACGTGACAGCCAATTTGTGCACAATAAGTGTGAGGAGCTCATGGACTTCTTTGTCTCTAAGATTGAGACCATTGGTTTGGCTGCCTCTGCCTCTTCCCTTCCTTCCCCTAGTCCACTGGGTCAAACTTCCTCCAAGAATCCCCCTGCCCTAGCCCATACCTCATATCTTTCTCCAGTTTCTCTCCGATCTCCCCTCAAGATCTCTCCGAGCTCATCCTGTCCACGAGTCCCACTTCCTGCTCCCTTGACCCTGTTTCCACTAAACTGCTGACCATCCTACTTCTTTTTCTGGCTCCCATGTTAGCTGACATTGTTAACGGTTCTCTCTCCTCAGCTACTGTCCCCCTCTCCCTCAAGTCTGCCGTCATCATCCCTCTCCTCAAAAATAACCCTCGACCCCTCCGTCCTTGAAAACTACTGTCCCATCGCCAACCTGCCTTTCCTCTCCAAAGTCCTTGAACGTGTTGTCGCTTCCCAAATCAGAGTCCATCTTTCCTGTACCTCCATGTTTGAATCCCTCCAATCCTGTTTCCGAGCCTACCACAGTATCGAAACCGCTCTCATCAAAGTCACAAAAGACATCCTTCGTGATTGTGACAAAGGCAAACTATCCCTCCTCGTCCTTCCTGACATGGCTGCAGCCTTTGATATGGTTGACCACTCTATCCTTCTCCAACGACTCTCCACCATCGCCCAGCTGGGTGGGATTGCACTTGCCTGATGGTTACATTCTAATCTATCTAATCGTAGCCAGAGAATCACCTGCAACGGCTTCTCATACCGCCCGGGCATCGTTACCTCTGGTATCCCTCAAGGATCTATCTTGGCCCCCCTCCTATTTCTCATCTATATTGTCCCTTGGTGACACCATCCGAAAACACACGTCAGTTTCCACATATATGCTGATGACACCCAGCTCCACCTCACTAAATCACTTCTCTCGAATCCTCCACAGTCTCTAAATTGTCAAGACTGCTTGTCAGACATGGATGAGCAGAAATGTTCTCCAATTGAATATTGGGAGGACCGAAGCCACTGTTTTCCGTCCCCACCACAAACTCCGTTCCTTAGCCACTGACTCCATTTCTCTCCCCAACTCCTATCTGAAGCTGAACCAGACTGTTCACAACCTTGGTGTCATATTTGACCCTCAAATGAGCTTTCAGCTACATAGTAACAACATAACTAAGACCACCTATTGCCACCTCCGTAACAACGCCCATCTCCGCCCTTGACTCAGTTCATCCACTGCTAAAGCCCTCATCCATGCCATTGTTACCTCTAGACTTGACTATTCCAACGCACTGCTGGCTGGTCGACCACATTCTACCCTTCATAAACCAGAGGCGATCCAAAGCTCGCACCACGTCCTGCTCACACATCATCCCTGTGCTTGCTGGTTGAGCAATGTCTCGCTTTCAAAATTCTTATCTTTGTTTTCAAAACCCTCCATGGCCTCACCCCTCCCTATCTTTGTAATCTCCCTCAGTCGCACAACTCTCCCCCCCCTTCCCCGCCGAGATGTCTGCACTCCTCTAATTCTGCCCTCTTAAGCATCCCTGATTAGAATCGCTCAATCATCAGTCGCCATGCTTTCTGTTGCCTAGGCCCTAAGCTCTGGAATTCCCTGCCTAAACCTCTCTGCCTCTCTTTCCTCCTTCAAGACGCTCCTTAAAACCATTATCTTTGTCCAAACTTTTGGTCACCTGCCCTAATTTCTTCTTGTGGCTCAGTGTCACATTTTTGGTCTTATAGTACTATGTTAAAGGTACTATATAAATACTTTGTTGTTGTTGTAGGAAATGTGGCAGCTAATTTGTGCACAGCAAGCTCCCATAAACAGCAATGTGATAATGACCAGATTATCTGATTAAGTGATGTTGGTTGAGGGATAAATATTGGCCAGAACACCGGTAAGAACTCCCCTGCTCTTCTTTGAAATAGTAGCCATGGGAGCTTTTACGTCCACCTGAGAAGATAAATGGGGCCTTCGGTTAACACCTCGTTCAAAAGACAAAAGACTTTTGGTGCACAGATCAGAACGTTTGTATGAAAACACCTTGGGGTAGAAATTGCTCCCCCCACCATCACCCCCGTAACGGGGCGCTCCCACCTCGGTTCGATGGTTTTTATCACAGCTGCGGTTCAGGTCGACATTTGCGCAACATTCGGCTCTTTCTGGTTTTTTTTTCTATGCATCTGGAACTCGATCATAATGGGGGCGGTGACAACACCTGGGTGGAACGGAGTCACCGCCGCGATGATGTCACCACGGCTCTCCCCTTCACTTAAAGGAGAGAATTGCCACGATTTTTAAACTTCGAGCCACTGGACCACCAGGAAGGGTTTCAGCTAGGCCAGGGGCATGGCACCCAAGGCCTGGCTGCTTGTTGGTGGCCCGGCCAAACCCGGGGGGGGGATAATTATTGGGACAACATGGCAGTCGGCCGCCAAAGAAAAAGTATGGCATCAGTGCGTCCTCCCCTTTAATGGAAGCCGCACCGCCGTTGCAGAAGGCGGCAACCTCACTGGGCCACCGGGAAAAAACTTGTTTCGGCACCGCTATACAGAGGAGAATGTCGTCGTCGGGGGGTTAGATCAGTGGTGCGCACGGTGATGACGCGCTTAAGGTGGATTGGCAGCAGCGGAGCAGGGGGAGGGGGGGGGGGGGGGGAGAGATCGGGACACCGCCGGGAAAACTCGGGAGGGTAATTGGGCTAGCAGTGGCCATTCCATGAAAAGTCGGCGACCACTCCACTCCGCAGCGTGACTGCCAATTTGCGGTGGTAACAGGCCTTAAGGAGAAGGGCAATTTATCCTTGATTAACTAGAGGTTATTATTTTGGATTACCAAAAGATTGAGGTCCCAAATGAGTAGGTAAAGAGATCCAGCTGCTGGGAGGGCAGAACACCACTAGAATGGAAGTTAGCACTCAGCTAACATTGAAGTCGTGGAGATATGTACTTTGCACCTGGTACTCCCACATCATCACTAATCATTCATGGAGCACAGCAAAGTATTAACACTAGCTGCTGTACTGCTACAGCCCCCATTTTACCGCGTAATGTGGTTCATCAACATAGTTACATCTCAGATGTACTATATGTCATTAAGGATTGAAACTTACTGCAGTAGAAATGTTTGAAAATGCGACTGAAGATAATCCTACGATTTGGTAGAATACTAACAACAAGATCTCAAACTAGGCAACCCATATTCTGATTAAAGGCTATCCATGGGTACTAATGGGCTAATTTTCAAAGTAGAATAATCGCACATGTATGCTAGTGGGGTTAAATCAGAAATATTAAGGCCGTAGGGCCTCCCTTTATATCTAATATGCAGCTGTTTAAAGGAATTAACAGAACACATTTCTCCCACCCCGAGGGCTTTGAATAATAACATTATTAAGCCTGGGACCATAAGGGAGCTGTGAATGAGCATATATTAAAAAAAAACATTATGTTGCACTGTACCAGTGTTAGCCGTGGCTCAGTGGGTAGCACTCTCACCTCAGAGTCAGAAGGTTGTGAGTTCAAGTCCTATTCCAGAGAATTGAGCACCAAAATCTAGGCTGATACTCCAGTGCAGTGCTGACGGAGCGCTGCACTGTCGGAGGTGCGTCTTTCAGAGGAGACGTTAAGCCGAGGCCCCGTCTGCTGCCTCTCAGGTTGATGTAAAAGATCCCATGGTACTACTTCGAAGAGGAGCAGGGGAGTTATTCCAGGTGTCCTGGCCAATAATTTTCCCTCATCGACAACACCAAAACAGATTATCTGGTCATTATCATTGCTGTTTGTGCGGGCTTCAAAGGTACTTAATTGGTTGTAAAACATTTTGGGACATCCTAAGGTCATGAAAGGTGCTATATAAATGCAAGTCTCTTTTTTTGTACAAAGAATGGCAATTATTTATTCCTTCAGAAAGGTTAAAAAAATTGTCCTGGCTAAAATCTGGTCAGAGCACCAAGACACGAGGCTTCAGGGGTCATCTCCATCGAAAGAGGAAGATATGGGAGATTTGCTTTTCTATTCCTTAAATACGACCTCTTTGGTTGAAATAGTCTCATTAATTATAGTCTAGCACAAGTGAAGATAACCTTAAAATCAAAGCCAGGCCATTCAGGAGAGAAGTTAGGAAATGTTTCTTCATGCAAAGAGAATAGAGGTGTGGAACTCTCTCCCACAAAAATCAGGAGATGCTAATTCAATTAATAACTTTAAATCTGATACTGATAGGTTGTTGCTAGAATATAAAGGGATATGGAGTCAAGGTGGATAAATGGAGTTAAGATACAGATCAACGATGATCTCAGTGAATGGCGGAACAAGCTCAAGGGGCTGAATGGCCTACTCCTGTTCCAAGGCACAGTATCGCCAGACACAGAGTAAAGCTCCCTATAGTCTGTCCCAACAATGGACTGTAGCCCCAGTCCCAAAAGGTGTCCCACACTACACCAGTGCCACATTGCTTCCATTTCCCACACCAACCCCTTTCTGAGTGAGATCAGAAAATCATGTCCAATTTTATGCTGTAGGCCCATTCCCATTAGGAATTGGATTGAGATGGCCCCAAATCACTGTACATACGACCCTTGCACCCAGCAGACACAGGAGATTTTCACTGTACCAACCTGGGCCGGATTTGAACCTAGAGATAAAAGGATCTTTGTACTGCACAGTGCCTCATAATTTATGAATTCTAACAAGCAACAACTTGCATTTATAGAGTTCCTTTAAAGTAGAACAATATCCCATGGCACTGGACAGCAGGATAAGGAAAAAATGAGTGCTGAGGTTAGGACGATGACCAAAAGTTTGGTCAAAGAGGTGGGTTTAAAAAAGGGCCTTAACGGAGGAGGGAGGCTGAGATTAAGAATTGCTATGTGTGATAATTTAGAGTTTTCATTCATTTTTACAACACTGTTCAAGCAGCAATATTTAGATTTTCATCCATAGTTTACTGTCATGTTAACTGTGCTTGGTTTAGAAACATAGAAAATAGGTGCATGAGTAGGCCATTCGGCTATTCGAGCCTGCACCACCATTCAATAAGATCATGGCTGATCATTCACCTCAGTACACCATTCCTGCTTTCTCTCCATCCCCTTGATCCCTTTAGCCGTAAGGGACACATCTAACTCCCTCTTGAATATAGCCAACGAACTGGCATCAACAACTTTCTGCGGTAGGGAATTCCACAGGTTAACAACTCTCTGAGTGAAGAAGTTTCTCCTCAGCTCAGTCCCTAAATGGCTTACCCCTTATCCTAAGACTGTGTCCCCTGGTTCTGGACTTCCCCAACATCGGGAACATTCTTCCTGCATCTAACCTGTCCAGTCCCATCAGAATTTTATATGTTTCTATGAGATCCCCTCTCATCCTTCTAAACTCCAGTGAATAAAGGCCCAGTCGATCCAGTCTCTCCTCATATGTCAGTCCTGCCATCCCGGGAATCAGTCTGGTGAACCTTCACTGCACTCCCTCAATAGCAAGAACGTCCTTCCTCAGATTAGGAGACCAAAACTGAACACAATATTCCAGGTGAGACCTCACTGAGGCCCTCTACAACTGCAGTAAGACCTCCCTGCTCCTATACTCAAATCTCCTAGCTATGAAGATCAACATACCATTTGCCTTCTTCACCACCTGCTGTACCTGCATGCCAACTTTCAATGACTGATGTACCATGACACCCAGGTCTCGTTGCACCTCCCCTTTTCCTAATCAGCTGCCATTCAGATAATATTCTGCCTTCGTGTTTTTGCCCCCAAAGTGGATAATCTCACATTTATCCACATTATACTGCATCTGCCATGTACTTGCCCACTCAACTAACCTGTCCAACTCACCCTGCAGCCTCTTAGCGTCCTCGTCACAGCTCACACCGCCATCCAGTTTAGTGTCATCTGCAAACTTGGAGATATTATACTCAATTCCTTCATCCAAATCATTAATGTATATTGTAAATAGCTGGGGTCCCAGCACTGAGCCCTGCGGCACTCACTAGTCACTGCCTGCCATTCTGAAAAGGACCCGTTTATCCCGACTCTCTGCTTCCTGTCTGCCAACCAGTTCTCTATTCACTTCAGTACATTACTCCCAATACCATGTGCTTTAATTTTGCACACCAATCTCTTGTGTGGGACCTTGTCAAAAGCTTTTTGAAAGTCCAAATACACCACATCCACTGGTTCTCCCTTGTCCACTCTACTAGTTACATCCTCAAAAAATTCCAGAAGATTTGTCAAGCATGATTTCCCTTTCATAAATCCATGCTGACTTGGACCGATCCTGTCACTGCTTTCCAAATGCCCTGCTATTTCATCCTTAATAATTGATTCCAACATTTTTCCTACTACCGATGTCAGGCTAGGTTTGCAGTGCATGTGTGTAAATGCACAAAGCGTGGTAAATAAGGTTGGTGAGCTGCAGGCGCAAATACCCACATGGGAATACAATGTTATGTGATAACGCAGACCTGGCTCAAAAAAGGACAGGACTGGGTACTACATATTTCTGGATATAAAGTGTTCAGGAAAGATAGGGAAGGAAAGAAAGGATGTAGGGTGGCAGTATTGATTAAGGAGAATATTACAGTGCTGGAGAGAGAGGATGTCCTGGAGGGGGTCAAGGACAGAATCTATTTGGTTAGAGTTAAAATGCAATAGAGGGGCCATTACACTACTTGGTGTATTCTATAGGCCACCAACGAGTATGAAGGATAAAGAGGAGCAAATTTTCAGGGAGATTACAGAGAGCTGAAAGCGCTATAGAGTAGTGATAATGGGGGACTTCAATTATCCTAATATAGACTGGGATAATAATAACATAAAGGGCAGAGAGGGGGAAGAATTTCTGAAGTGTGTTCAGGAGAACTTTCTTGGTCAGTATGTTTCCAGCCCAACATGGAAGGAGACATTGCTGGATCTGGGTCTGGAAATGAGAAGAGTCAAGTGGAGCAAGTGTCAGTTGGGGAACATTTAGGGAACAGTGATCATAGTATCAGAAGGTTTAGATTAGCTATGGAAAAGGACGAGGAGCATTCTAGAATAAAAATACTTAATTGGAGGAGGTCCAATTTTAGTGTGTTGAGAATGGATATGGCCCGGGTAAATTGGAATCAAAGATTAGCAGGCAAAAGAGAAACATAGAGTACAAAAGCAAGGAAATTATGATGAACCTTTATAAAATACTGGTTCGGTCTCAACTGGAGTATTGTGTCCAATTCTGGGCAGCGCACTTTAGGAAGGATGTGAAAGTCTTGAAGAAGAAAAGATTTCAGAGAATGGTTCCAGAGATGTGGGACCTCAGTTACATGGATACACTGGAGAAGCTGGGGTTGTTCTCCTTAGAGCAGGGAAGGTTGGGAGGAGATTTGATGGAGGCGTTCAAAATCATGAGGGTTCTAGACAGAGTAGATAGAGAGAAACTGTTCCCATTGGCAGAAGGGTCGAGAACCAGAGGACACAGATTTAAGGTGATTGGCAGAAGAACCAAAGGCGACATGAGGAAAATCTTTTTTATGCAGCGCGTGTTTATGATCTGGAATGCACGGCCTGAAAGAGTGGCGGAGGCACATTCAATCGTGGCTTTCAAAAGGGAGTTGGAGAAGTACCTAAAGGAAAGAAAATTGCAGGGTTAGGGAGAAAGGGCAAGCGAGTGGGACCAGCTGAAGTGCTCTTGCAGAGAGCCGGCATGGGCTCGACGAGCTGAATGGCCTCCTTCCAAACTGTAACCATTCTATGATTTTAATTGCCTGGCTCTCATGGTACTACCGTACTGAGGCGGGAATAGGGCCGGGGGGGTGAGGGCTGGTGGGAGACAGGGAAATGAGAGAGGAAGCGTACAGAAAATAACAGGAGAGATAAAAACTGAAAGCCAAGAGGCGAGAGAGGAAAGTAAAGAACATAACCAGAGGAGGGAGGAGAGGAATAGGGAAACAATTAAAACCAGATAGGGAAAGAGAAAAAGGAGAGAAAGGGAGAGTACAGAAAATAACTGGGAGGGGGGAGGAGGACAAAGAAGAGAAATATGAAAACAGAAAGGGAGGGAGGAGAGTGAGAGGAGGAGGAAGAGCGAGGGAAGAAGATAAGGAGTAAAGAAAATAACAAATGGGAAAGAGAGCGCACAGAAAAGGGAGGAAGGTGGGTAGCAAAGAGAGGAAGAGTGAGGAAGAGAAAAAAAGGAGAGTGTGGTTGGAAGTGGAAAGGGAGGAGTGGGACAGACCGTGCACGCACCCTTCACTTCTTAAAGAGGAAGGAAGTGTATGATACAGAACTTCTCCTTAATTCCTAAATGTAAATAGAAAGGTTTGTACATTTAACATTATCTCTGTCATTGAACTTTATATTTTAAAACTGCTGGGGGAAGAGACATTTTGTGTGATGTGAAATAAATGGGCTGCGGAATTCTCCAAGTGGAATGTCATGATGGGTCATATGGAACATCTTCAACTGGCGCAGTGTTGCATGAACTGGCTTTTAGGCTGGACTCACCTCTGACAGCATTTCGTATTGACCACGTCTTCCCAGTGCTATTGTTAGAAGGTCATAGACAATGGAGGCACTCTGTAAACTGATAACACGATCGTTGTTGTGTTCTGGGATTCTGCTCAACACTGCATCCCTGTTAGCCTGGAAAACACGACAAAGTGAAGTCACTGGCCACACAAGTACTTTCAGCACTTCAAAGTTTTGATTTTTATGCCATGCTTAACTAAACAATTGGAACTGGAGCCATCCTGGAAACGATGATTAAAAATTTACATTTCAAAATTTTGCTTAAAGCACAAATCTCGCTTTTAGTTGAAAAGTCGCATCAGCTTTGGTCTTTCTTTGGTTTCGCCCCTGCTCGCCGTGAGTGGCAGCGAGTTCTACAGGTACTGCCAGCCCTCCTGTTCCTTACCCGCTGACCACTCTGTGTGTACCTCGGCAGTGAGGTTACTCAAACTAAGGGGAAGAGGAAGAGTGTGGCTCATATCATATCATAGGCAGTCCCTCGAAATCGAGGAAGACTTGCTTCCACTCTAAAAGTGAGTTACAGGTCCAGTCCAATGCAGGAATTACAGTCTCTGTCACAGGTGGGACAGACAGTGGTTGAAGGAAGGGTTGGGTGGGGAGTCTGGTTTGCCGCACGCTCCTTCTGCTTGTTTTCTGCATGCTCTCGGTGACGAGACTCGAGGTGCTCAGCGCCCTCCCAGATGCTCTTCCTCCACTTTGGGCGGTCTTGGGCCAGGGATTCCCAGGTGCCGGTGGGGATGTTGCACTTTATCAAGGAGACTTTGAGGGTGTCCTTGAAACGTTTCCTCTGCCCACATGGGGCTCGTTTGCCGTGGAGGAGTTCCGAGTAGAGCGCTTGCTTAGGGAGTCTCGTGTTGGGCATGCGGACAATGTGGCCTGCCCAACGGGGCTGGTCGAGTGTGGTCAGTGCTTCGATGCTGGGGATGTTGGCCTGGGATATAAACTGGTTCTGTATCACCTTAAATTCTTTTTTGAACATCTCCCACTGATCATCTGTCGTTTTATCCATTAACAGATTTGCCCAGTTTATTGTGGACAGTCTCTGTCACATCCCATTGAAGTCGGCCTTACCCAAATCTATAATCTTTCTTTCTTTTGTGTGAGAGGAGTAGGTGAATGTTTCACAGGTGGTCAGAGGTAGTGAACAAAGAAGCGAATCTAGCCATCTTCTTGGAAAGGATTAGTGATTTTATATCTAGACTTAAGAAGTCAGAAGCCTCAGTTATACCTGTAACTGCTTAGTCTGAAACTGCATCCAGCATCAAACAGATTAACTATGAACTCCATTCACACCATAGCACACAGCGAGGATGTTCTGTAAATTGACACTCATCCAAATGTAATCTGCACATTATCAGGCAGGAAACAGCCGGGTAGGAAAATCGCAACCTGCATCATGACAGCCCATGCAACTCTTGGCAGGACACATGCTCACAATACCATTTTAAATGATCACAATTACAACTCAGGCACTTACATCAGTATCTCTCCTGATCCACACTGAAGATATGATGAACTAGGCACTCAGTATGTTTTGTTTTTAAACAAAGAAAAACAAATTGGAAAGAATATATGTAGGAAGAGTGCTTGAGAGTTCTCTGACACTGTGTTTCTTGAAAGGTCAGAGGTATTAAAGAACTGAATCAGAGAGATTCTCCTCAACTACAAGAAGGGGTCCAGTCTAAAAATGACGACTCAAATGGAAAAGTCAGAAAGCTCATTTATGTACATGCAACTGCTTAGTTTCAGGTTTAAATGGGAGTCGTCACATTGGGTGCACAAAGTGGAAACATACTCCAATCCTTCAATAAAAGTTACAAATCATCATTAAAATGCCTCGATTTTAAAACTGTCATGCTTGTGTTCAAATACCTCCATGGCCTCGCCCCTCCCCATCTCTGTAACCTCCTCTGGCCGTCAACCTACCAAGAAAACACCGTTGCTCCAATTCTGGCCTCTTGTGCTTCCCCAATTACCTTCGTCCCACCATTGGCGGCCATGCCTTCAGCTGCCTACCTAGGTTCGAAGCTCTAGAAATTCCCTCCTTAAACCTCTCCGCCTCTCTCTCCTCCTTTAAGACACTCCATAAAACCTACTGCTTTGACTAAGCTTTTAGTCACCTGTCCTAATATCTCCTTATGTGGCTCGGTGTCAAATATTTGTCTCATAACATTCTTGTCAAAGCAAACAAACAGAATTTATTAACATGATATTTCTTCACAACAGCTCCATTTCTCATGTAGCAAGTTACCATTTCCGTTGGAACAATTCTAATTACATTAAATGTCACCACACTGAACTCGGCTGTGAAGCGATCGCACTTACCATAGATTCACTAATGAGCAGCAGCAAAAGAGCTTCTTCTGTGTTTTCTTGAGGACAGAAAATGCTGCAATGATAAGAGGATATAGTAATGCAATTAATAGCTTGTTTTGGCGGTCTTTTTTTTTAAAAAGTTGTGAAGAAAAATCTATAATTGCAATTTGTGAACTTCTCACGGGCAAGTTTCTCCTGCCACCAATTTTGTGAAAAAGTCAATGTGAGGAGTTCCCATTTTATACTCATGCTAATTTTTTTTTTGCACAAAAAGGAATTTAATCCCCTCCCTAGTGAATATATTCCCCAGAGTCGAGGGAAAGCTTGGTCATTCTTGGAAAGGCAAAGTGGGGACAAGGAGAGCACGACAAGATGGCGGATGGACAAAAATCTATCGACGGTAAATCAGCTTTCTTCAATATCACCTGTGAATTCATTGCATCAGAACATACTACAGGTTCAGTATTTTTTTTTCATTTCCGCCCTGAAGTATTCCACAGGAACTCACCTCAAAGGTCTGAGGCTAGGCAGCATGTGTTGGCAGACTATGGGACCACAGCCTAGAATCACAGCCTCTCCCATCTACATATGCAAACTTGCAAGTAGGGATCCAGTGGACCTTGATCAGAAGCAGGAACGCTGGCAGATTTATTTTTCCTCCACTTCCCGAGCCACAAGACATCTAAACCAACTGTATCGTGGTCATCGCTAAAATCAGCGAGCACAGAACAGTTCCTGATCTGTTTGGATTTGCCCTCCAAGTCATCAGGGGAGCCTATAATACATTGTTTACTTGCTGTATCTAAGGGAACATTAGCTTTCCATCTGTCAGTTGCATCCCCATCTTGAATATGCCATGTGCTTCTGAGTTAAAGAGGATGAAAATGGTTTTACATCGATTTAAAAAAAAATTAATTCATGGAATGTAGGCGTCACTGGCAAAGCCAGTATTTATTGCCCATCCCTAATTGCTCTTGAGAAGGTGGTGGTGAGCTTGTGGTTCGGGTGCTCCCACAGTGCTATTGGGGTGGGAGAGGGGGGAGGAGGGAGTTCCAAGATTTTGACCCAGCAACGATGAAGGAACGGCGATATATTTCCAAGATAGGATGGAAGAGAATATGGAGGTGATGGTGTTCCCATGTGCCTGATGTCCTTGTCCTTTTAGGTGGTAGAGGTCTTGGGCTTGGGAGGTGCTGTCGAAGAAGTCTGGGCGAGTTGCTGCAGTGCATCTTGTAGATGATACGCGCTGCAGCCACGGTGTGTCGGTGATGAAGGGGTAAATGTTTAGTGTGGTGGATGGGGTGGTGCCAATCAAGCGGGCTGCTTTGTCTTGGATGGTGTTGAGCTTCTTGAGTGTTGTTGGAGCTGCACTCATCTAGACACCTCCTGACTTGTGCCTTGTAGATGGTGGAAAGGCTTTGGGAGTCAGGATGTGAGACACTAGCTACAAAACACCCAGCCTCTGACCTGCTTCTGTAGCCATAGTATTTATATGGCTGGTCCAGTTCTGTTTCTGGTCAATGGTGACCCCCAGGATGTTGATGGTGGGGGATTTGGCGATGGTAATGGGGCGGTGGTTAGATTCCCTCTTGTTGGAGACAGCACAAAAATGGCCATTCAGCCCAACTGGTCTATACCAGTGTGTATGCTCCACACACAAGCCTCCTCCCATCTTAATTCATCTCACCCTACCCATGTCCTTTCATTCCTTCCTCCTTCATGTACTTAACTAGCTTCCCCGTAAATGCATCTATGCTACTCGCCTCAGCTACATTAATGTGGTAGCAAGATCCATATTCTAACCACCCTCAGTGAAGAAAGTTTGGTTTCCCAAACTGATGCACAGCGAAGTTTTGCTATCTCAGGTTTTTCCTTTACTTTTGGGGCTGCAGATGTTTAAAGTCACAAGTGGAAATGGAATTTTCTGCGTTCACAAGAGCCCCAGAAAGCATTAACTCCAAGCTACTGAAGGGTGACAATTCAGGCCAATTGTTTTGTTTCCTAGGCCAGTGGCGGTGCCAAAAGAACATACATCAAAATCTCGTGCCTTACAGTATGGTTCAGAGCCAGAAGGGAAAATGGAACTTCCCCCTTCCCCTAGATGAAGTTCCTATTCCCTTGAGTATGGGAAATTAAGGGGTGATCTAATTGAGGTGTTTAAGACAATCAAAGGAGTTGATAGCGTAGAGAGAGGGGAACTCCTTCCTCTGGTGAGAGAGTCCAGAACAAGGGGACATAACCTTAAAATTAAGAGCTAGGCCGTTCAGGGGTAATGTCATAAACACTACTTCACACAAAGGGTAGTGGAAATCTGGAAAGCTCTCCCCCAAATAACTGTTGAGTATGGGAGTCAATTGACAATTTCAAAACTATGATAGATTTTTATTAGGTAAGCATATTAAGGGATATGGAAACAAGGTGTTAAGATGCAGATCAGCTGCAATCTAACTGAATGGCGGTACAGGCTCAAGGGCTGAATGACCTACTCCTACTCCCAGATACTAGATAGTAAATTAGAATTGACTACATCCCTCTTCTCCTCCCTGCGTCTATCAATTAATCAAAATCTACAAAGCTTTCATTTTACATGTCTTTAGGAAGGGAACATCAATATTTTATATAACAGCTGAGTTCCTAACCTTTCTGCATGAACAAGCTGAAAATGTGAGCAGTCGGAGCTAACAGCAGTTTTCCAAAATTCCAATACTAAAAAACATAACCCTGAGAGATGTTATCAATCAGAAGTTCTATTTTGGATAGAACATAATTAAGAGGTTTGGCAGATTTTAAAAAAGCTCAGTAATAAAAGTCAAAATTTGCTCCCTGGAATTATATATAACGTACAGCACAGAAACAGACCATTTGGACCAACTGGTCTATGCCGGTGTTTATGCTCCATATGGTCAGATTCACCATCCTTTCATTTCTCCCCTCCTCTTCAGAAGGCCGTGACTCGAACGGAGGTATGATCCCACCATTATTGGCAGCTGCCGGACATTCATCGCCTGCGATGCTGGGCAGTGAATGTTGTTTGAAATGCATCATAGTGGAGCAAATTCTGTTCTCACTTGAAGTCCACTGGGTAGGTCAAAGCTTTGCTCTTCAGACCTTACCACAAACTCCACTCCTAAGCCACTGACTATTCCATCCTCCTTCCCTGCCACTGTCTCGGTCCAAACTAGACTGTTCACAACCTCAGCGTTCTGTTGAACCCTCAGCTGAAATTCTGACTTCAGAATCTCTCCATTAGAAAAGCTTACCTACCTCCTCCTCTATCACCTCCTGCTTCCTCCCTTTCCTCAAATCATCTGCCACCGAAAACTTTTATACATGCCTTTGTCACGTCAGGACCCAATTTAGGAAGGACGTGAAGGTTTTGGAGAGGGTACAGAAGAGGTTCCAGGGATGAGGGATTACAGTTACATGGCTAGACTGGAGAAGCTGGGGTTGTTCTTCTGAGAGCAGAGAAGGCTAAAAGGAGATTTGATAGATGTGTTTAAAGTCATGGCGGGTTAAGAGCAAATAAAGAGAAACTGTTCCCAATGGCTGAAGGGTCAATAACCAGAGGGCACAGATTTAAGGTGATTGGTAAAAGAACCAGAGGCGAACATGAGGAAAAACGTTTTTATGCAACAAGTGGTTAGGATTTGGAATGCGTTGGTCGATACAGATTCTAGTAGCTTTCAAAAGAGAATTGGAAAAAAATCTGCAGGGATATGGGGAAGGAACAGGTGAGTGGGACTAACTGGATTGCTCTTTGAAAGAGCCTGTGCAAATTCAATGGGAAATTTGGTAGCCAAAATTCAGGTGCACCAGAAAGCTGCCGCACTTGTGAGTTTTGAAGTGGCACTTACCGCTGGAACTCATGGTATGGTAAGTAGATCCATTTTCAGGACTTTGAAATGTTTTTAAAGTCCTACAGGAAATGGATCATAAGGAGCGGGTCTTAGATTCAAAGCCAGGCTGATTGGCTGAAAATGGGTTGGTTGGGGCCTCTGCCGCTATCAATCAGCGGTGGAGTCGAGGTGATGTCACAGCGCACGTGCGTCACCACGCTCTATCTGCTCCGTTAAAGGGGAGAGATTCTATCATTTTTTAAACTTTGGCCACTGAGCCACCAGGTAGGGTGTCAGCCAACGGTTGGGTCGCCAACGGGCAGCCTGGCAGTAGGCCGGCAAAATGTTTTACATTGCGGCCGCGGCAGTGGGCCCTCCTCTTTAAGGCGGCCGTCCTGCCGGGCTGCACTCAGTGCGGAGATGGTGCACTGGCAGAAAAACCTGCCGGGGGCACTGTGTGGTAGGGATCGAGAGATTAAGCTGAAAATGGCTGGTATTTTTTTTATTTCTTTAAATTGGTGATGCAACTACTTGGGCGGAATGGGGTCCAGACCGAAAAATCCCCGACCTGAATTTAGGTCAGGTCGGCCTGTTGACCCCAAAGCGGTGACCGCTCGATTTTTAGGAATGGCCGCTGCAAATGGGCATTAACGGGTTTCTTTGAGACCCTGAATTTTAGCCCCATGGCCTCCTTCTCTATGATTCTAATTACTCAATGATGTCCTTGCTGGCTCCCTTCCCGCACTCTCCAGAAACTCCAGTTTGCCTAATTGATTGGATTCTATCTCCAACCCAGTCCCGCTCGCCCAATAGGCCCATCCTCCAAAATCTCAACTTTAAAATTCTTGTTCTTGTCTTTAAATCACTTGCTTTGTGTCTCTGTGACTTTCTCCAGTGCTGCAACCCATATTCACTGTTCCTCTGACACAGGCCTTTTACCCGCTTCCACTCCCTTTGCACCCACATTAGCGGCTATACCTTTAATCGCCTAGCCCCATGCTCTGGAATTCACTCCCTACCAATATTCTTTTTAAGCTGCACAGCAGCGCAACGCTCCAATGGAACCTGCACAGCCAGCTTTTTGATGGAAAACCCGCACATGCGCGGTATTTTGAATGACCCACCAGCCCCTTAAAGGGGCCGTGTGGCTCCAAGAAAAATTATGGGGGAAGATTGCTCCCTACTAAACCTCACCATGTCTCCACCTTACTCTGCTCCTTTAAAACCTTTCTTAAAACCCATTTCTCTGACCAAACTCTAGATCAGCCCGCCTATGGCTCCTTTCCTCACATCTCTGTGAAACAATTCGGGATGTTTTTCTATGTTAAAGGCATTACATTATTAATGCCAGCAGTAGTTATTGTTGTATTGAACTGTATCTGCTACCTACCTGCTCACTCCATACTAACCTGTCCATATCCTCCTGGTATATCCCTCACAGTTTTCCATGCACCCTAATTTGGCATCATTAGCAAATTTCAATATCGTTCCTCTTGTGCTCATGTCCAAATCATTTCAAATGAAAAAAGTCCGAGCACAGATCCGCTGCTACCCAAATTCCACCAATCCAAAAAACACCTATTTACCCTAACTGGTTACTTTCAGTTTCTCTGTCCATTCAGCTGCATTTCTTTTAGTACCACGTACCCTAATTTTTGTAACAAGATTCTGAAGTAGCAATTTATAAAATACCTTCTAAAAATCCAGGCATATAACATCCCTTCTGTGATTTCCTCAAAAAATACAATGAAATTCATCAAAAATGGCCTGCTCTTTCCCAATCCATGTTGATTGCCCCCGATTAGCCTATGCCTTTCAAAGTATTCATGACATGTCATTCGGGACCGAAGCAGCTTACATGCTATTGAGATAACATTTCCTGGCCTGAATTTTCCTGATTGTTCCCCTTCTTGAATAGGGTGCAACATGTGCCATTCTCAAGTTCTTGGTTCCATTCCACTTTTTAAAGATTTCTGGGATATTATGGTTAGTGCCACCATGATCTCTTCACCCAACTTCTTTCATTATTCTGGGATGCATAACATCTGGGCCTGGAGATTAGTATAGAGTGGGCAGGTAGGTAGCAGATACAGTTCAATATAACAATAACTACCAACAGAGCCACGGATAGATCTGAATGGAAATTTTTACAAAGAGTTTACAGCACAGAAACAAGCCACTCAGGCTAGCTGGTCTATGCTGGTGTTTATGCTCCACACAAGCCTCCTCCCTCCCTGCTTCATATAAGCCTATCAGTTTCTCACTCATGTACTTAACTAGCTTCCCCTTAAATGCATCGATGATATTCGCCTCAATTACTCAATATGGCAGCAAGTTCTATATTCTAAGGCTATCTAGGGAAATCAGGGATAGTATTAAAGCCAAGGAAGTGGCATACAAATTGGCCAGAAATAGCAGCGAACCTGAGGACTGGGAGAAATTTAGAACTCAGCAGAGGAGGACAAAGGGTTTGATTAGGGCAGTGAAAATGGAGTACGAGAAGAAGCTTGCAGGGAACATTAAGGCGGATTGCAAAAGTTTCTATAGGTATGTAAAGAGAAAGAGGTTAGTAAAAACAAACGTAGGTCCCCTGCAGTCAGAATCAGGGGAAGTCATAACGGGGAACAAAGAAATGGCAGACCAATTGAACAAGTACTTTGGTTCAGTATTCACTAAGGAGGACACAAACAACCTTCCGGATATAAAAGTGGTCAGAGGGTCTATTAAAGAGGAGGAACTGAGGGAAATCTTTATTAGTCGGGAAATTGTGTTGGGGAAATTGATGGGATTGAAGGCCGATAAATCCCCAGGGCCTGATGGACTGCATCCCAGAGTACTTAAGGAGGTGGCCTTGGAAATAGCGGATGCATTGACAGTCATTTTCCAACATTCCATTGACTCTGGATCAGTTCCTATCGAGTGGAGGGTAGCCAATGTAACCCCACTTTTTAAAAAAGGAGGGAGAGAGAAAGCAGGGAATTATAGACCGGTCAGCCTAACCTCAGTAGTGGGTAAAATGATGGAATCAATTATTAAGGATGTCATAGCAGCGCATTTGGAAAATGGTGACATGATAGGTCCAAGTCAGCATGGATTTGTAAAAGGGAGATCATGCTTGACAAATCTTCTGGAATTTTTTGAGGATGTTTCCAATAAAGTGGACAAAGGAGTACCAGTTGATGTGGTATATTTGGACTTTCAGAAGGCTTTCGACAAGGTCCCACACAGGAGATTAATGTGCAAAGTTAAAGCACATGGGATTGGGGGTAGTGTGCTGACGTGGATTGAGAACTGGTTGTCAGACAGGAAGCAAAGAGTAGGAGTAAATGGGTACTTTTCGGAATGGCAGGCAGTGACTAGTGGGGTACCGCAGGGTTCTGTGCTGGGGCCCCAGCTGTTTACATTATACATTAATGATTTAGACGAAGGGATTAAATGTAGTATCTCCAAATTTGCGGATGACACTAAGTTGGGTGGCAGTGTGATCTGCGAGGAGGATGCTATGAGGCTACAGAGTGACTTGGATAGGTTAGGTGAGTGGGCAAATGCGTGGCAGATGAAGTATAATGTGGATAAATGTGAGGTTATCCACTTTGGTGGTAAAAACAGAGAGACAGACTATTATCTGAATGGTGACAGATTAGGAAAAGGGAAGGTGCAACGAGACCTGGGTGTCATGGTACATCAGTCATTGAAGGTTGGCATGCAGGTACAGCAGGCGGTTAAGAAAGCAAATGGCATGTTGGCCTTCATAGCGAGGGGATTTGAGTACAGGGGCAGGGAGGTGTTGCTACAGTTGTACAGGGCCTTGGTGAGGCCACACCTGGAGTATTGTGTACAGTTTTGGTCTCCTAACTTGAGGAAGGACATACTTGCTGTTGAGGGAGTGCAGCGAAGATTCACCAGACTGATTCCCGGGATGGTGGGACTGACCTATCAAGAAAGACTGAATCAACTGGGCTTGTATTCACTGGAGTTCAGAAGAGTGAGAGGGGACCTCATAGAAACGTTTAAAATTCTGACGGGTTTGGACAGGTTGGATGCAGGAAGAATGTTCCCAATGTTGGGGAAGTCCAGAACCAGGGGTCACAGTCTAAGGATAAGGGGTAAGCCTTTTAGGACCGAGATAAGGAGAAACTTCTTCACCCAGAGAGTGGTGAACCTGTGGAATTCTCTACCACAGGAAGTAGTTGAGGCCAATTCACTAAATATATTCAAAAGGGAGTTAGATGAAGTCCTTAGTACTCGGGGGATCAAGGGGTATGGCGTGAAAGCAGGAAGTGGGTACTGAAGTTTCATGTTCAGCCATGAACTCGTTGAATGGCGGTGCAGGCTAGAAGGGCTGAATGGCCTGCTCCTGCACCTATTTTCTATGTTTCTATGTTTCTATGTTCAGTATTCACTAAGGAGGACACAAACAACCTTCCGGATATAAAAAGGGTCAGAGGGTCTAGTAGGGAGGAGGAACTGAGGGAAATCTTTATTAGTCGGGAAATTGTGTTGGGGAAATTGATGGGATTGAAGGCCGATAAATCCCCAGGGCCTGATGGACTGCATCCCAGAGTACTTAAGGAGGTGGCCTTGGAAATAGCGAATGCATTGACAGTCATTTTCCAACATTCCATTGACTCTGGATCAGTTCCTATGGAGTGGAGGGTAGCCAATGTAACCCCACTTTTTAAAAAAGGAGGGAGAGAGAAAACAGGGAATTATAGACCGGTCAGCCTGACCTCAGTAGTGGGTAAAATGATGGAATCAATTATTAAGGATGTCATAGCAGCGCATTTGGAAAATGGTGACATGATAGGTCCAAGTCAGCATGGATTTGTGAAGGGGAAATCATGTTTGACAAATCTTCTGGAATTTTTTGAGGATGTTTCCAGTAAAGTGGACAAAGGAGAACCAGTTGATGTGGTATATTTGGACTTCCAGAAGGCTTTCAACAAGGTCCCACACAAGAGATTAATGTGCAAAGTTAAAGCACATGGGATTGGGGGTAGTGTGCTGACGTGGATTGAGAACTGGTTGTCAGACAGGAAGCAAAGAGTAGGAGTAAATGGGTACTTTTCAGAATGGCAGGCAGTGACTAGTGGGGTACCGCAAGGTTCTGTGCTGGGGCCCCAGCTGTTTACATTGTACATTAATGATTTAGACGAGGGGATTAAATATAGTATCTCCAAATTTGCGGATGACACTAAGTTGGGTGGCAGTGTGAGCTGCGAGGAGGATGCTATGAGGCTGCAGAGTGACTTGGATAGGTTAGGTGAGTGGGCAAATGCATGGCAGATGAAGTATAATGTGGATAAATGTGAGGTTATCCACTTTGGTGGTGAAAACAGAGAGACAGACTATTATCTGAATGGTGACAGATTGGGAAAAGGGAAGGTGCAACGAGACCTGGGTATCATGGTACATCAGTCATTGAAGGTTGCAATGCAGGTACAGCAAGCGGTTAAGAAAACAAATGGCATGTTGGCCTTCATAGCGAGGGAATTTGAGTACAGGGGCAGGGAGGTGTTGCTACAGTTGTACAGGGCCTTGGTGAGGCCACACTTGGAGTATTGTGTACAATTTTGGTCTCCTAACTTGAGGAAGGACATTCTTGCTATTGAGGGAGTGCAGCGAAGATTCAACAGACTGATTCCCGGGATGGTGGGACTGACATATCAAGAAAGACTGGATCAACTGGGCTTGTATTCATTGGAGTTCAGAAGAATGAGAGGGGACCTCATAGAAACGTTTAAAATCCTGACGGGTTTAGACAGGTTAGATGCAGGAAGAATGTTCCCAATGTTGGGGAAGTGCAGAACCAGGGGTCACAGTCTAAGGATAAGGGGTAAGCCATTTAGGACCGAGATGAGGAGAGACTTCTTCACCCAGAGAGTGGTGAACCTGTGGAATTCTCTGCCACAGAAAGTGGTTGGGGCCAATTCACGAAATATATTCAAAATGGAGTTAGATGAAGTCCTTACTACTCAGGGGATCAAGGGGTATGGCGAGAAAGCAGGAAGGGGGTACTGAAGTTTCATGTTCAGCCATGAACTCATTGAATGGCGGTGCAGGCTAGAAGGGCTGAATGGCCTGCTCCTGCACCTTTTTCTATGTTTCTATGTTTCTAACCAGTCTCTCGATAAAGAAGTTTCTCCAGAATTCTTTATTGGATTTATGGGTGATGATCTTATATTTATGGCCCCTAGTCTTGGATTCCCTCACAAGTGGAAACATCTCTACGTCTACCCAATCGAAACCCTTCATAATTTTAAAGACCTTTATTAGGTCACCCCTCAGCCTTCTCTTCCAGAGAAAAGAGCCCCAAGCCTGTTCAATCTTTCCTGATAAGAATTATAGAATGATACAGTGCAGAAGGAGGCCATTTGGCCCATCATGACCGTGCCAGCTTTTTGCTAGAGCTATCCAACTAGTTCCATTCTGTTATTTCCCCATAATCCTGCAATTTTTTTTCCCCTTCATTTCCAGATCACAACTCGGTGTGTAAAAAAAATGTCCTCATGTCGCCTCTGGTTCTTTTGCCAATCACCTTAAATCTGTTGCCTCTAGTTACCAGCACTTCTGGCACTGGAAACAATTTCTCCTTATTTACTCTATCAAAATACTTTGCGGTTTTGAAAACCTCTATCAAATGTCCTCTTAACTTTCTCTTCTCTAAGGAGAAGAATCTCAGCTTCTCCAGTATCATCCTACTGTTCTCGCCAGAAAGCATCTACGATAACAGAATGAAAAGAAACTAAGTTGTGGATTTGAGTTTGGGTTTTGATAGCTTACAAAAGTAGCTTTAAAATAAAACTAGCAGGGGCTCCTTTTAGAACTATCGACTGTTTTCTGCAGGTAAACCTAATTGTAAGCAGACATGTCATCTGGTTTTAACGGAATAAAAGTAAGCCTTAAAATAAATTGACATGTACTGAGTTGCTGCTGTTAGCTCAAGAGGATTAGGCAGTGTGCCCCTTGGGAAATATATGTTCATCATCAGAAATCTGTCTAACTGAGCTTCTGTCCTAGCTGTGCAATCAATATGTACGCTGTAATATATCACCATAAAAGCACAATCACTTTCTGTGCAAACTATCAAATGCATTTCTTCAGCTCTTAAGGATCACAATTATTACTGCTGCTGATATTAAGGACACTTTAATTAGTCAAACCATCTGGGGCCAAACATTCATAAGCTTCAGCAACTAAAACCCTCCCAAGGCACTTGAAATGGTCCATTCTGAAGCTGAATGACGATTACAACATTTCACATGAACAAAGACCAATGGAAACCAGAGGAAGAGAAATATAAATTAGCCTTCAATGCTTCAATAAGTTTGATGATGCCAGTGTGAATTGTTTGTGTCAGGTAAACTCATCTCCCTTCGAGTGATGTGTCTACACAGTCTATGCCTGTTAAGTTGTTCATTTTTTTTGGCTTGAAAAAAATTCTAACTGATCCTCTAATTCAAATGAAACACTTTTGAATAAAACGGAACATTTGTTTTGCACAATTCGAATTTGAATGAATAGATAATTCAAAATAATCAACTCCAATTTAAGAGGAGGAGACTGTACACTATAAAGCCAAAGTGTGGAACCGAGGCAGACAGAGCAGCAAGGTCCCAGGTTTGATCACTGGTGCGTGCTGAGATAGCTGGTCACAGCTGGGTCAGAAGTACAGGATGAGTAATGACCTCAGCATCCCAGCACTAGTGAGAGGGGGAGGCTGGGGGGAAATCAGCAGATTTCCCATCCCGATGATTATCCAATAACCTGTGTGCGTATAGATGTCGGGTGATGACAGGATAAGGCTCTGCTGTAATGTTTTCCATGGATGAATAGCCCTCACCATCTAGGATGAAGGATGATCACTTGGCCGAGGTAGGGGAGACCTGCCAGTGCCTTTGGAACAGCATCAAATCAATGCCTTCAGAAGAGGACAAGAATGAAAACGTACTGATGCTTGACACGGCAGATTATATAGAGGCATCGGGTAAGGGTCAATGGTCCAACAAATGACTTGTTAAAAAGTGCAGATTCATCAGAATGGTATCGGGCCTAAAAGGGTTAAATTATGAGGACAGGTTGCACAGACTAGGGAGGCCGAAATTGCCCCTTTCCGAAAGGCCTGTTAGCGCCTCTGGGAACGCTAACGCGATAAGGGCTTTTTGCCCTGGGGCAAGTGGTGGAAGCGACCCGCCTGGAATTGCCCCCGGGTTGGCGAAAACGGCTTTGCGCAGCACCCCATAATTTTTGGCCAGGGTGGCGGCACACACGATGATGACATCATCATCGTGCGTGCCGACCCTTATCACCCTGCGCCGACCCTTTACACCTCTCTTAGCCACTGACCTGGCCTAAATCCTCCCTGGTGCCCCAGTGGGCGCCAGGAAAGAGGCTGTAGAGTTCGCAGTGGCCCTCCCCTTTAAAAGAGGAGAGACATTATGACATCATCAGCGCTGCACCGCACTTCCACCCTTCTATCGCCCCGCTACCACCACATCGAGGCGAATTATGCCTCCGATACCACCCGGCAGATTTTTGGGGAGTGAATGTTTAGTGTAGTGGATGGGGTGCCAATCAAGCGTGCTATTTTGTCTTGGATGATGTTGAGCTTCTTGAGTGTTGTTGGAGCTGCACTCATCCAGACAAGTGGAGAGTCATTCCATCACACTCCTGACTTGTGCCATGTAGATAGTGGAAAGGCTTTGGGGAGTCGGGAGGAGAGACACTCTCCACAAAACACCCAGCCTCTGACCTGCTTCTGCAGCCACAGTATTTATGTGGCTGGTCCAGTTCTGTTTCTGGTCAATGGTGACCCCCAGGATGTTGATGATGGGGGTTTTGGCAATGGTAATGCGGTTGAATGTCATGCTTGTTGGAGACAGCACAGAAATAGGCCATTCAGCCCAACTGGTCTATACCAGTGCGGATGCTCCACACACAAGCCTCCTCCCATCTTAATTCATCTCACCCTATCACCATGTCCTTTCATTTCTTCCTCCTTCATGTACTTATCTAGCTTCCCCATAAATGCATCTATGCTACTCGCCACAACTACATTAATGTGGTAGCAAGATCCACATTCTAACCACCCTCAGTAAAGAAAGTTTGGTTTCCCAAACAGATGCACAGCGATGTTTTGCTGACTGTCTCAGGCTTTTCCTTTACTTTTGGGGTTGCAGCTGTTTAAAGTCACAAGTGGGAATTGAATTTTCCAACGTGACTTCAACTGCTGCGTTCACAAGAGCCCCAGAAAGCATTAGCTCCAAGCTACTGAAAGGTGACAATTCAGGACAATTGTTTTATTTCCTAGGCCAGGTGCCAAAAGAACATACATCAATATCTTGTGCCTTACAATATGGTTCAGAGCTAGAAGGGAAAGATCTTCCCCCTTCCGCTAGATGGAGTTCCTATTCCCTTGAGTATGGGACATTAAGGGGTGATCTAATTGAGGTGTTTAAGGTGATCAAAGGAGTTGATAGGGTAGAGAGAGAGGAACTCTTTCCTTTGGTGGGAGAGTCCAGAACGAGGAGGCATAACCTTAAAATTAGAGCTAGGCCGTTCAGGGGTGATGTCAGGAAACACGTCTTCACACAAAGGGTATTGGAAATCTGGAACTCTCTCCCCCAATATGCTATTGAAGCTGGGGGTCACTTGAAAATTTTAAAACTGAGATTGGTAGATTTTTGTTAAGCAAGAGTATTAATGGTTATGGAACCAAGGTGTGTAAATGGAGTTAAGAAACAGATGGGCCACGATCTAATTGGATGGCAGAATAGGCTTGAGTGACTGAATGGCTTACTCCTGTCCTGATGTTCCTATGACTTACCTATCTCCAGTGTACACTTTCGGCCTCCTGCTGAGTGCATAGTTCTTGGTATTGGAGCCCAGGTGTAGAGGGTCGTCCAATAGTGAATGTTGTGGGGGATCTTCTAGTGGATTCCAGTAACTCTGTTCACACATTCCTCGCAAGAGTATCTCTGCCAGTTGCCTGGCAATTGTCTGCAAGGTAAACGTGCGTGTGAAAAACGTGTGCGCGAAACAAAGAGAAAAAGGTGCACTTCTAATCTTATCGTATGTTTTACTATCAATAAAGATACATATTTCGGTGATAAACACTTTAACATTGCTTCTTACTGCCATGTTTTTTTTATCCTTCTACAAATTCCTCCTCCAATTTTCCTCCTTTCCTAAAGGCCCAGATTCAAGCTGAGGTCCAGAGACTCGAATTCAATATCCAGGCTGACACTCCGCAGTGCAGCACTGACGGAGTGCTACACTGTCAGAGGTGCCGTCCTTCGGATGAGATGTTAAACCGAGGCCCCGTCTCCTCTCTTAGGTGGGCGTAAAAGATCCCACGGAACTATTTTGCAGAATAGCTGGGGAGTTCACCCCGGTGTGGTGACCAACATTTATCCCTCAACCAACATCAGAAAAAAGATTGAGTCACCCGTGGCTCAGTTGGTAGCACTCAGGCCTCTGACTCCGAAGGTTGTGGGTTCAAGTCCAACTTCAGAGACTTGAGCGCAACATCCAGACTGACACTCCAGTGCCATACTAAGGGAGTGCTGCACCGTCGGAGGTGCTGTCTTTCAGATGAGACGTTAAACCGAGGCCCCGTCTGCTTTCTCAGGTGGACGTAAACGGTCCCATGGCCACTATTTCGAAGATCAGGGGGTGTCCTGGCCAATATTTATCCCTCAATCAGCATCACTAAAACAAAGAGATTATCTGGTCATTATAACATTGCTGCATGTGGAAGTTTGCTCTGCTTATTGGCTGCTGAGTTTACCCACATTACAACAGTGACTGCACTTAAAAAAGTACTTCATTGGCTGTAAGGCATTTGGGATGTCCTGTGACTGTGAAAGGTGCTATAGAAATGCAAGTTCTTTCATTCTTTCTTTTTTTTTAAAAATGAAACACATTACACCAGTGACCAGGCCAGAGTAAGGCAGTAAAGGGACTTAAAATCTGCTGACAAGCACTTGGTCATTTCTCTTGACTGCTTTCTTGTAGCTGTTCTCAACTGTGGTTTTCTGTGATAACCCATTCATATTTAGTAAATCTCTGCATTTTTGAAAAATGTCAGAGGTATTTTTGGGGGAGTTTAAAAAAATGGGTTAAATAAAAGTAAAGAACAAAGTCACAAGTTTGGTGAAATTGGAGCGGGGGGAGGGTGGGTAAGAATGATATTCTTCAGCTGGAAAAAGTTGCCATCAGTCTTTATTCCTAAAGTACAATTTATAGCTGCGAATGTAGAACAGCAAAAAGCATTATAATAGTACTCCTAATTTGATTGGAATGCAGAGCAGGAAGAGAAGAACGCATGTTTGGAAAGCCGGGGGGGGGGGGGGGTGGGCGGGGAAATGCGGCAACAGTTCGATGAAAAGTGAAAACACAATGTCCTAGTAATTAAGAGAACTATTCAGTCTGTGTAACACCCACACTGTCTATATTTAACAGCAAATCTTCTGATGGAAACCGATTTTATGCCAGTGAAAGTGACTCAGCTTTCAGTTCTCCCACAGGTCCTATCACAGTTGGTTAATCCGCCAAAATGTTGAACATCAGATTATTTAACAAAACTGTAAGTGATATAATGATCCTAGGTGAAATGAATGTTTCCAGTATCAGCCCAGCATCTCGGGAGCTGGAGGCTCTTAGAGACACCATGAGGATGGATAATGTGGACAAAACTAGTGCAACAGGGAGCTGCTCTTCTGCAGCTGAGGTAAAGGGATACTATCGGGGAATAATAAGTACTGAGGGAGTGCTGCACTTTCGGAGGTGCCGTCTTTCGGATGAGATGTTTATCCGAGGTCCCGTCTGCTCTCTCAGCTGGACATAAAAGATCCCATGGCACTATTCCAGAGCAGGGCAGTTAGCCCCGATGTCCTGGCCAAAATTTATCCCTCAATCAACATCACAATAAAACCAAATAATTTGGTCAATCATCACATTGCTGTTTGTGGGAGCTTGCTGTGCACAAATTGGCTGCCTCGTTCCCTACATTACAACAGTGACTGTACTTCAAAAATGCTTCATTGGCTGTAAAGTGCTTCAGGACGTCCAGAGGTCGTGAAAGGCGCTATATAAATCCAAGTCTTTATTTCTTTCTAATAAAAGACTTATTGTTTCTGGCCTGAGCTATACCTTCCAGAGACATAGGCGTCGCTGGCAAGGCCGGCATTTATTGCCCAGCTCCTAATTGCCCTTGAGAAGATGATGGTGGGCCGCCTTCTTGAACCGTTGCAGTCCATGCGGTGAAGGTACTCCCACAGTGCTGTTAAGGAGGGGGTTCAAGGATTTTGACCCAGCGACAATAAAGGAACGGCGATATATTTCTAAGTTAGGATGGTGTGCGACTTGGAGGGGAACTTGGGTGTTCCCATTCACCCACTGCCCTTCTGGGTGGTAGAGGTTGCGATTTAGGAAGTAACCTAACCTACAAGTGCTAGATGCTGACAGTGCAAAGCATAAAAAGTATCTCAGCACCCACCAATGACATTGCTCATCTTGCAAATCACAAAGAATTCACGAAAAGAGCAATGGCAAGGATTCGAAGAATGGAAATTTATTCCAATTGGAAAGAGGTTTTAAAAAAAATCTCAATTTCTAAAGAGACGATAGTTAAGGCAGATGGGCCGAGGCAAGGAACCTTGTGGAACATATAAAATATTAAATGGGATTAGAGAAGATTTATCCCAAGTACTATTTAAAATAAGTCGTCATATTAGGACCAGATGTTATAAATAAAAACACGTGAAGAATGAATTTAGAAGGGATAGCAGAAAGAATATCTTCATATAAAAGGACAATAACTGGAAATAATCTGCCAGGCAGGAGAGTAGAGGTGCTAAAGTTAGGTACTATTCAAAACACAGTTGGATTCTAGACTGGGAGAACCTCACTAGGAGAGGGGTGCTCTACGGTGGATGAAGGGGCAGTTCTCGTCCTTGGGGTTTTCTCGACAACTATAAATTTATGTAACTAAGTGCAGATTTTGGTTTGGCCCGCGTGGCCCCTTTAACCGGCTGCTATTTAAAGACTAGCTCACTGGCTGCACGGGACTTGCACAGAGCCAGGCGGCCACACTGCTTAAAGGAACCTTGCAGAGTGCCGCTGAGATAATTAAATAACGAGAGCAACAGGCTTCCGAACGTGTGACAAAGGACAGGAGTGAATGCTCTCTCATTGCAGCTAATTGTTATTTGTTTGGGTCTTGTATAGATTAACACTCAGAAGCCTTACAGCAGCTTCCCCGCAGTGCAGGTCATTGCTAGGCTATAAGCATATTTAGGATGGGGTGGAGAATGGTGCTGTGCAGTCATTGTTCTAAGCACCCTGCCGTCTTTCCTTTTCTTTTGGCTCAATAAAGTTACAACATTAACTGCATAAGAACCTCCAGCCTAAATTTCCTACTGACAATAAAAGACTTGCATTTTTATAGTGCCTTTCACGACCATCGGAAATCCTATAGCACTTTACAGCCAATGAAGTACTTTTTAAAGTGTAGTCACTGTTGGAATGTAGGAATGTAGGAAACAATTTGCACACAGCAAGCGCCCTCAAAAAAGCAATGATATAATAACCAGATAATCTGTTTCAGTGATGTTGAGTGAAGGATAAATATTGGCCAGGACACCGGGGCTAACTCCCCTGCTCTTCTTTGAAATAGTGCCACGGGATTTTTTACATCCACCTGAGAGCAAAAACGGGGCCTCGGTTTAACGTCTCATCCGAAAGACGGCAGCTCCGACAGTGCAGCACTCCCTTAGTACGGCACTGTACTGGAGTGTCAGCCTAGGTTTTTGTGCTCAAGTCTCTGCGACTTGAACCCACAACCTTCATGACTCAGAGGCGAGGGTGCTACCAACTGATCCATGGCTGAATGATGATTTGGAAGTGGTCAAGTGATGCACTGGCATCGCCACAGACTCATGTGGTGTACTCTTTTTGTCAATGGTCACTTGGCCTGTGCTCTGGGCTTGTTTTCAATTATTGAGTGGAGGAAGGAATCCGTTTCAGCTTTATGCCTTCTCAGAGGGCATCTTGAATGCCACGATAGGATCTTTGCACCCATCAATTATTACCGCCTGCGCCTGGTTCAATCAGATGGGAATCTTAAAATCATTCACAGATTTGGATTTTTTTCCCGTTCACTTGCTCCTTCTCCTGAAGTCGCTGACCCTTCCTGCAATATAGTTCCTCAGCTGCCAACAGACTTCCATTCGAGTATCATTCTTCATGTCTGACAGCAAGTGTTGAAGCTACACCACAGCTGAGCCCAATCCCATCACCCACCAGCATGGGGTCATGGGATAGTGACCAGGAGTAGGAAGCTTGTTGGATTTTTCTTTCTTTCACTCATCAACAACTTGCATTTATAGCACCTTTAATGTATATAACAAGAAAATCTCAAAGCATATCATAGAGATGTAATCAAATAAAAAAGAATTTAAAGCAAATTGCAGCACCTCATACTGCTGCCCTGGCTGCGATCAGCTGACTTGGCGCAGGGCAAGGATCAATCCTGTGTCCTTCCGGGGCTCTATAGCTCAATACTGCAGCTAATGTAGCATTGAACCACAAAGCGGTCAAGGGGGCCTTTGCCCGTCACTTTTAAATGATTATTCTTGTGGCTTGTACTTTTGTAGAATAGCGATCTCCAGGCACTTTTGCTATGAAACCATTGGTGTGACTGTATCTGGATACATTTAAATGGCTACAAAGAGTTGCCAATAATTGGACAGCCCTTTCAAAGAGCCAGCACAGGCACGATGGGCTGAAGGGCTCTTTCTGGTGCTTTATCATTCTATAATTCTGATGAAAGGTCATCGACCTGAAACGTTAACTCTGTTTTTCTCTCCGCAAATGCTGCCTGATCTGTAATATTTTGCTTTTATTTTGCCGCTAATTCTCTTCTATTTCAACGAAGTGTTGATCAGATGTTATACATAAGATGATGAAATGCCTCAGCTACTCTTTATATGCATTTAGTCATAACAAAAACAGGAAGGGGACTTGACTGGCATAGGCCAGTTGCCCGAATGGCCATGTTACTGTGCTGAAAATTCTATGTAAACCTGTAATCAATTTAATTTGTGCATTTCCTCTTACAAAATATCTGGCCAGCACTGAGCCCTACAGACCAGGAATTCAACCCCAGACAGCAGAGTTGGCAGATTATCAACGAGGCCAGCAATTGAGGCGATATAATTGGCCACAGTACCAGAGCTTGAGGGGGAAAGATTATGTGCCCTGGTTCCTGTCTTGATCACTATCACAACAACAACTTGCATTTTTATAGTGTCTTAAGGCGCTTCATGACAGGATCGGTCCAAGTCAGAATGGATTTATGAAAGGGAAATCATGCTCGACGAATTTTCTGGAATTTTTTGAGGATGTAACTGGTAGAATGGACAAGGGAGAACCAGTGGATGTGGTGTATTTGGACTTTAAAAAGGCTTTTGAAAAGGTCCCACATAAGAGATTGTTGTGCAAAGTCAAAGCGCATGGTATTGGGGGTAATGTACTGACGTGGATAGAGGCAGACAGGAAGCAGAGAGTCGGGATCAACGGGTCCTTTTCACTTTTCAGAATGGCAGGCAGTAACTAGTGGAGTGCCGCAGGGCTCAGTGCTGGGACCCCAGCTACTTACAATATACATTAACGATTTGGATGAAGGAATTGAGTGTAATATCTCCAAGTTTGCAGATGACACTAAGCTGGGTGGCGGTGTGAGCTGTGAGGGGGCGCTAAGAGGCTGCAGGGTGACTTGGACAGGTTAGATGAGCAGGCAAATGCATAGCAGGTACAGTATAATGTGGATAAATGTGAGGTTATCCACTTTGGGGGCAAAAACACGAAGGCAGAATATTATCTGAATGGCGGCAGATTAAGAAAAGGGGAGGTGCAACGAGACCTGGGTATCATGGTTCATCAGTCATTGAAAGTTGGCATGCAGGTACAACAGGCGGTGAAGAAGGCAAATGGTATGTTGGCCTTTATAGCTGGGGATTTGAGTATAGGAGCGGGGAGGTCTTACTGCAGTTGTACAGGGCCTTAGTGAGGCCTCACCTGGAATATTGTGTTCCGTTTTGGTCTCCTAATCTGAGGAAGGACGTTCTTGCTATTGAGGGAGTGCAGCGAAGGTTCACCAGACTAATTCCAGGGATGGCTGAACTGTCATATGAGGAGAGAATGGATCAACTGGGCCTTTATTCACTGGAGTTTAGAAGGATGAGAGGGGATCTCATAGAAACATGTAAGATTCTGACGGGACTGGACAGGTTAGATGCGGGAAGAATGTTCCCGATGTTGGGTAAGTCCAGAACCAGGGGACATTGTCTTAGGATAAGGGGTAGGCCATTTAGGACTGAGATGACGAGAAACTTCTTCACTCAGAGAGTTGTTAACCTGTGGAATTCCCTGCCGCAGAGAGTTGTTGATGCCAGTTCATTGGATATATTCAAGAGGGAGTTAGATATGGCCCTTACGGCTAAGGTGATCAAGGGGTATGGTGAGAAAGCAGGAAAGGGATACTGAGGGAATGATCAGCCATGATCTTATTGAATAGCGGTGCAGGCGCGAAGGGCCGAATGGCCTATTCCTGCATCTATTTTCTACGTTTCTATGTTTCACAAGAGCATTATAAGTCAAAATATACACCCAGCCACACAAGGAGGTTTTGGGACAGGTTGGTCAATGAGGTAGGTTTTAAGGAGCGGCTCAAAGGAGGACACAGAGGCGGAGAGGGTTAGGAAGGGAATTCCAGAGCTTAGGGCCTAGTTGGCTGAAGGCATGGCCGCCAATGGTGGAGCGAAGAAAATTGGGGATGCGCAAGAGGCCAGAATTGGAGGAGCACAGAGATCTCGGAGAGTTTTAAGGCTAGAGGAGGTTATACAGATAGAGAAGGGCAAGGCCATGCAGGGTTTTGCAAACTGAGAATTTTAATGTTGAGGTGCGAGAGGGCCGGTGGCCAAAGTAGGTCAGCGAGCATAGGAGTGATGGATAAACGGGACTTTCTGCGAGTTAGGATACAGTTTCGATGAGCTCGTTTACAGAGGGTGCAAGGTGGGAGGTTGGCCAGCAACCAGTATTGGCTCAGTAATGATGCTATCCATGGTGCAGCAGCCTGCTGACACACTTAAGTTCACAGATGAAGTCCAGTCACTTGGGCAAGGTGCCAGAAGGCAGCTAATGACCGTGCAACTGCATTCCAGCAGCTTCAGTAGGGGAAGAACATTGAAGATGGTGGAGAAATTCCCTTTCTTCAGTAAGAAAATAACTGGAATAATAAATATTCTGTAATTTCTCGGAGTCGTGTTACACTGCACGGTGGCACTTTGATGGCATTTGGCCATGAACCTGTGTTTTGTTGGACCGCCCATGAGATGCAACGCCATACTGTGCAGCAGTGTTCAGATTGCTGTAACAGTTACCTTAAATATTACCGATCTGGGCTCACTTTTGATAGCTCCCTCTCACACTGTGGGGCCTCTATGGTCACTCACCATCCGCAAATTCTGTGTGGTTCTCGTTTCCACAGCTCTCAAGATTTCTCGAAACCGGGTAACTCCTCTTGTCAAGTTTCTGTATAAATGTAACGTAGGAGAATTAACAAGATTTAAAAAAAGAATAATTAAGAAATTAGCAAAGATAAATTTCATTCTAAGATGAGCACAATACTCCAACAACTGGTTCTCAACTGAACGGCTTTTAGCCAGTATCAGTAAAAGTGACCATGAAGCTGTCAGATTGTTGTAAAAAACCCAACTGGTTCACTAATGTGCTTTGGGGAAGGAAATCTGCCTTCCTTACCCGGTCTGGGCCTATATATGATTCAAGACCCACAACAATATGATTGACTCTTAACTGCCCTCTGAAATGGCAGAGCAAGCCACTCAGTTGTATCAAACTGCTACAAAAAAAAAATGAAATTGGACAGATCACTTGGCTGTGACCTAGGAAGTCGCTGACAAAGCTGGCATTTATTGCCCTGCATTTGTGCAGTGACGGTGCTACCACAGTGCTGTTAGGTAGGGAGGTCCAGAATTTTGATCCAGCGATGATGAAGGAACGGTGATATATGCCCAAGGCAGAGGGGAAATTGCAGGTGATGATGTTCCCATGCATCTGCTGACTTTCGTCCTTCTGGGTGATGGAAGTTGTTGGTTTGAGAGGTGCTGCCGAAGAAGCATGCACTTGGCATGTTGCCCCAGTGCATCCTGTGGTTAGTACATACCGCAGCCACTGGGTAGCATAATAATAAGATGCTGTCAAGACTACTTTAGACAATAGACACCTTAAAGATTTGAACCCGACGGTGGCATGTAGGGAAAAAAAACGCAGGATTGTAGTTATGCCGAGAAATTAAATTGGGGAGGATTGCAGCAGCCCTACGGCTACCCCAGGTAACTAGGGATTTATACAATTTAAAGCAGTATGCAGGGTATTAACTTTATTAAATAAACTCAGTTAATCAAGAGATCCTGCTTTAAGTGGCCATTCGTTTTCAGGTGCTGTCAAGAGGAGGGAGAAAAATCAGTTGGTTCAATTTCGGAAACTGTCGGGGGAGTGCTGCAACATTGAGTGATCTGGTACTGCTTGCTGCATTTGCTTGCTGTGTGATAATTTACAGTCCGCAGTGGCCATTAGATTGGCTCTCTATCTTCTTACACTTAACAGAATTCCAAGCCTCTTTAGAAAAGTGAGTAGGATTAGAAAAGAATAAAGCCATTCTTAAACATTCTTCCCTTCCCACAAGTTTATCCACGGATTTTCATCGTTCTGTCAAAGAAGCAATGGAAACCCAGCGGAATTTGACTGTATGATCTCCATCCCCCCACCCTGCCCACCGTTCACTGGATGTTTTATTGCTGGTTGGTTCTGAATCTAATCTCGCCTGTTCCACATCTGCATGTCAACTCATCAACAGTGGTTTGATAACCCTAAGCCCTGATCACACCATTAACAGACGAATCATTGTTCAAAGACCAGCAGTTAAACCTGTACAGAACAAACACCAATTGGCATGTTAAACATTTCAGTGTGGGTCTGGGTCTATACTGGCGTATTAACTACAAATCTAATTTCACATGTACGGTTCTCTTCCCTGACTGAGCCTGACACTGTGACTCGGAGCAAGTCCCTGATTCTGTTGTAGCCCCCTGGGACGTCCCAATGTTGCTACCTCTCCCTCTCTCGTCAGTTCCGAATGCCTCTATCTCTCCAGTCAGTCCCCAATGCTGCTGTCTCTCTCCCATCAGTCCCCGATACTGCTGGCTCTCTCGCATGAGCCTCCACTACTGCTACCTCTCTCCCATGAGCCTTCGATACAGCTGCCTCATTCATGAGATGAAGGAGTTGTCTTATGAAGAAAGGTTGAGCCTAATTTCATTGGAGTTTAGAAGAATGAGAGGTGATCATATTAAAACGTGTAAGATTCTGAGGGGGCTTGACAGGGTAGATCATCATCATCATGGACAGTCCCTCGGAATCGAGGAAGACTTGCTTCCACTCCTTTAAGTGAGTTCTTTGATGGCTGAACAATACGAGAGCCACAGACCCTATTATAGGTGGGACAGACATTTGTTGAGGGAAGGGGTTGGTGGAGCTGGTTTGCGGCGCACTCCTTCCGCTGCCTGCGCTTGACCTCCATGCTCTTTGTGTTGAGACACGAAGAGCTCACGCCCTCCCGGATGCACTTTCTCCACCTCGGGCGGTCTTCGGCCAGGGTCTCCCAGGTGTCAGTGGTGATGTTTACCAGGGAGGCTTTGAGGGTGTCCTTGTAACATTTCCGCTGCCCACCTTTGGCTAGTTTACCATGAAGGAGCTCTGCATAAAGCATTTGCTTAGGGAGTCTCCTATCTGGCATGCGAACTATGTGGCCTGCCCAGCGAAGCTGATCGAGTGTGGTCAGTGTTTCAATGCTGGGGATGTTAGCCTGGACGAGGACACTGATGTTATTGCGCCTGTCCTCCCAGGGGATTTGCAGGATCTTACGGAGACATCGTTGGTGATATATCTCCAGTGACTTGAGGTGCCTTCTATACATCGTCCATGCCTCAGATCCATACAGGGTAGATACAGACAGGGTAAATACAGAGAGGATGTCTCCCCTCGCGGGGGAACCTAGGACTAGGAGGCATAGTTTCAGAATAAGGGGTGGCCCATTTAAAACAGAGATGAGGAGGAATTTCTTCTCTCAGAAGGTCGTAAATCTTCGGAATTATCTACCCCAGAGAGCAGTGGAAGCTGGGTCATTGAATATAATTAAGGTGGAAAGAAGCAGATTTTTGAAAGATAAGGGAGTCAAGAGTTATGGGGAACGGGCAAGGAAGTGGAGTTGAGGCCAAGATCAGATCAGCCATGATCTTATTGAATGGCGGAGAAGGCTCGAGGGGCCAAATGGCTTACTCATGCTCCTATTTCTTATGTTCTTATGTACCAAAATAATCACACTGCTGCCATTCAGTGTCAGAGCTCCAGCCTCCTAAAGGGACTAATTTAACTGTTGCAAACCTGTCATTCATTTATTATGTGTGTGTGGTATTTATAGAGTTAAAGTACACTCTACGCATGACATTTAACCATGTGGATTAAAGACAGGGATTTATTTTAGGTGACTGCACTTTGGGGGGGGGGAAATTCCTTAAACAGACAATTGTTTGGATAGCTTAACTATTACTGATACAACCTGGAATAATTCAATTCATTGCATATACTCACTACAGGACCTTCCTTGGGGAGCGTGCTTGATATGAATGAAATTCTTTTAGCTAAAGAATTAGTTCTAATAGAAACATAGAAAATAGGTGCAGGAGTAGGACATTCAGCCCTTTGAGCCTGCACCACCATTCAATAAGATCATGGCTGATCATTCCCTCAGTACCCATTTCCTGCTTTTTCTCCATACCCTTGATCCCTTTAGCCGTAAGGGCCATATCTAACACCCCCTTGAATATATCCAATGAACTGGCATCAACAATTCTCTGCGGTATGGAATTCCACAGGTTAACAACTCTCTGAGTGAAGAAGTTTCTCCTCATCTCAGTCCTAAATGGCTTATCCCTTATCCTTAGACTATGTCTCCTGGTTCTGGACTTCCCCAACATCGGGAACATTCTTCCTGCATCTAACCTGTCCAGTCCTGTCAGAATTTTATGTTTCTATGAGATCCCCTCTCATCCTTCTAAACTCCAGTGAATACAGGACCACTCGATCCAGTCTCTCCTCATATGTCAGTCCTGCCATCCCAGGAATCAGTCTGGTGAACCTTCGCTGCACTCCCTCAAAAGCAAGAACGTCCTTCCTCAGATTAGGAGACTAAAACTGAACTGAATATTCCAGGTGAGGCCTCACTTAGGTCCTGTACAACTGCAGTAAGACCTCCCTGCTCCTATACTCAAATCCCCTAGCTATGAAGGCCAACATACCATTTGCCTTCTTCACCGCCTGCTGAACCTGCATGCCAACTTTCAATGACTGGTGTACCATGACACCAAGTTCTCGCTGCACCTCCCCTTTTTCCTAATCTGCTGCCATTCAGATAATATTCTGCCTTCGTGTTTTTGCCCCCAAAGTGGATAACCTCACATTTATCCACATTATACTGCATCTGCCATGCATTTGCCCACTCACCTAACCTGTCCAAGTCACCCTGCAGCCTCTTAGCATCCTCCTCACAGCTCACACTGCCACCCAGCTTAGTGTCATCTGCAAACTTGGAGATATTACACTCAATTCCCTCATCCAAATCATTAATGGATATTGTAAATAGCTGGGGTCCCAGCACTGAGCCCTGCAGTACCCCACTAGTTACTGCCTGCCATTCTGAAAAGGACCCGTTTATCCCGACTCTCTGCTTCCTGTCTACCAACCAGTTCTCTATCCACGTCAGTATATTACCTCCAATACCATGTGCTTTAATTTTGTACACCAATCTCTTGTGCGGGACCTCGTCAAAAGCCTTTTGAAAGTTCAAATACACCACACCCACTTGTTCACCTTTGTCCACTCTACCAGTTACATCCTCAAAAAATTCTAGAAGATTTGTCAAGCAGGATTTCCCTTTCATAAATCCATGCTGATTTGGGCCGATCCCCTCACTACTTTCTAAAATTTGCTGCTATTTCATCTTTAATAATTGATTCCAACATTTTCCCCACTACTGATGTCAGGTTAACCAGTCTATAATTATCTGTTTTCTCTCTCCCTCCTTTCTTAAAAAATGGTGTTACATTAGCTACCCTCCAGTCCATAGCTTGCCATTTTCAAGCAATAGTGTCCAGTTAAGCAACTTTATACATTTTTTTATATATATGGGAATAGCTGAGACTGCTGCAGCTGAAAGATCCAAGCTACATGGCATTTAGATTCCACAAGAGAGAGAGATCAGGTCAATATAATTAGCGCTGAATACTCAAGTAGCATCTGTGCAACAAATCACTAACATTTTACTGAATCATAATTATCTACAATGGAATTATGGCAGATGGTTTCTTTACTTGAAGGGAAAAAATTGCAGGGCTGTGGAAAAAGAGTGGGGGGGGGGGGGGGGGCGGTGGCGAGAATGGGACTAATCAGATCGCTCTTTCAAAGAGCTGGCACAATGGGCCGAATGGCTTCTTTCTGTGGCGTATGATTCCAGCTCAAGGTATTCATACTCGCTCGCTCTATAAATATAAAAAATCTTTCGGCTGCCTAAATGCAACCCGCCCATAAGTTTTAATATCTGTCACAGTATTATTGGTCACTCTTTTGTGTCAACTTTTCCCATTGTAAGTTCCTGTGTCCACAATTTCCATTGCTTTTCCTGTGTCGTCTTTCACCATCAAGGTTTGTTAAGGAACCAGCCATACTGCTCAAAATGTTGTGAAAAAAATGATGCAATTTTTCTCAGTAACTGAAATTTTTAATGTTCAAAATAAAACATTAAATGAAAAAATTCCATATTTCACAATAATGATTAAATTTAGCAATTAGAATGTCTGCCTTTTAATACCTTAATTAAATTTTTACTTAAAGCTTTCAATCTCTCCAAAAAGCCTGGACCTTTTGTCAAGAGTGGTAACTCTGTTAGCCAAAGAACATAAGAAAAATGAACAGTTGTAGCCATACGGCCCCTCGAGCCTGCTCCGCCATTCAATACAATCCTGGCTGATCCGATCATGGACTCAGCTCCACTTCACTGCCCGTTCCCCAAGGCAGGTCCTGTAGTGAGTATATGCAATGAATTGAATTATCCCAGGATGTATCAGTAATAGTCAAGCTATCCAAACAATTGTCTGCTTAAGGAATTCTCCCCACACCACCTCTCAAAACAATATTTGAAGCAAAGCTAGAGAAATAATTTCAAAAGCTTTATTCAGTAAAATTTGTACTGCAAGGTTTTTAAAAAAACTCTTCGCACCTTTTTTTGTCTCTTACCAAAGTTTCTACGTGTTACTCTTGGCCTGCATTCAGACCTCCACTAATGCTCCTCTATAACTCATCACTAGTTCAAGGACAATGCGCACTGATTGGCTCTCCTTTGGATGTAGCTGGCTTCCACTCATCTCTGATCCACACAACTGTGATAAGAAAGCTAGGAGTGGATGTGTGTGTGTGTGGGGATTGAGCAAGGACAGAATCGAGACACAGCTGCGATTCCTCGGTCAGGCAGATTGTTGACTCACTGTCAAGACTCACACGTGAACAATAGTCATTTGGACAAGGAGTTGGAGGACATCCAGTGTGCATGGAAATATATCCCAGCACTGGTCAATAGAACGGAGAAAAAAATTGGATAGGTAAAAGAAAATTATGAATTTGGCTTTTTGCATCAATCCAGAATTGCTCTTTTTTTTTTAAAAACAAAAAAGAACATCAAGCACCAAAACCACCGCATAAACTGTGCAAAGTCAATGGAATAAATTATGTTATCTTGGTTGAGTCCGTAAGACAAGAATCAGATAGCTGTTATATTTACATAATGTTTGTGAACTGTTGCGTCTTGAATGCTTGTCGTTTTTCAGATAAACATTAGTTAGAAGACGCCCTGGGGTTAATCATTCTATGGGGCACAGTCCTCGGTCTAAGAAACAATCGGTGAGAATGACTCTTCTACTTCTATTTATAACTCAAAACCACAACAGCTGGGAAAACCAGCTGTGTTTTTTCCATTGCGGATCCCGTAACAATCACCGCTCAGCAAAAATTGTGTTTTCCAAATAGTTTGTTTGTTCTATTCCCTGAACCTGTCCCCCATCCCCAGCATGCTGTTGGTGGGAATTCCTAATGCCATGACAGTTTTCAAAGAAATGCTATCCATATTGTACAGCAGAGTTCGATCCCTTGGAGTAGTATCAAATAGGAGTCGAGAATGGCAGAGAGGTGTGACTTGGGGAAGATTGACTTCATCAAAATGCGGGGGGGTGGTGAGCGCGTGTGGCGAGGTGTTTGAAGAAAACAGGCATAGCCAGTACCTGCATGCACACGATAAGGGATATAGGAGGAAAGAAGGGTCACGTGTGCTGAGAGAAGGGAGCAAGAAGTGAAGCTCCATAAACTGGGTGGATTAACAGACAATTTTAAAATAAGTTAACAACTTTACAATCAGATTTATATACACGTATCATTTTACGTAAGAACATAAGAATGAGGAGCAGGAAGTAGGCCATTTGGACCCTCGGGCCTGCTCCGCCATTCAATAAGATCATGGCTGGTCTTCTACCACAACTTCACTTTCCTGCACTATCCCCATATCCCTTGATTCCCTGAATATTCAAAAATCTATCGATCTTCATCTTGAATATACTCTAAGACTGAGCCTCCACAGCACTCTGGAGAATTCCAAAGATTCACCACTCTCTAAGTGAAGAAGTTTCTCCTCAGTCCTAAATGGCCGACCCTTTATTCTGAGACTGTGACTCCTGGTTGTAGACTCCCCCCAGCCAGAGGAAACATCCCCCTGCATCTACCCTGTCAAGCCCTTAAGAATTTTGTATGTTTCAGTGAGATCACCTGTCATTCTTTTAAACTGTACAGAATATAGATCTAGTCTGCTCAATCTCTCCTCATAGGACAATCCCCCCATCCTAGGAATCAGTCTGGTGAACCTTCGTTACACTCCCTCTATCACAAGTATATCCTTCCTTAGGTAAGACTAAAACTATACACAATACTCCAGGTGCGGTCTCACCAGGGCCCTATATAATTGCAATAAAATGTCCTTACGCTTGCACTCAAATCCTCTTGTAATAAAGGCCAACATACCATTTGCTTTCTTAATTGCTTGCTGTACCTGCATGTTAACTTTCAGTGATTCGTGTGCAAGGATACCCAGGTCCTTCTGAACACTATATTTCCCAATCTCTCACCATTTAAAAAATACTCTGCTTTTCTATTTTTCCTACCAAAGTGGATAACTTCACATTTCTCCACATTATATTCTATTTGCCATGTTATTGCCCATTCACTTAACCTGTCTATATCCCCTTGAAGCCACTTTGTATCCTCCTCACAACTTGCATTCCCACCTAGCTTTGTATCATCAGCAAACTTGAATATATTACATACGGTCCCTCATCCAAGTCCTTGATATGGATTGAGAATAGCTGAGGTCCAAGCACTGATCCTTGTGGCACTCCACTAGTTACCCTGGACCTGATGACTTGCATCCTAGGGTCTTAAGAGAAGTAGCGGCAGGGATTGTGGATGCATTGGTTGTAATTTACCAAAATTCCCTGGGGAGGTCTCAGCAGATTGGAAAACTGCAAATATAATGCCCCTATTTAAAAAAGGAGGCAGACAAAAAGCAGGAAACTATAGACCAGTTAGCCTAACATCTGTGGTTGGGAAGATGTTGGAGTCCATTATTAAAGAAGCAGTAGCAGGACATTTGGAAAAGCAGAGTCAGCATGGAGTTATGAAGGGGAAGTCACGTTTGACAAATTTGCTGGAGTTCTTTGAGGATGTAACAAACAGGGTGGATAAAGGGGAACCAGTGGATGTGGTGTATTTGGACTTCCAGAAGGCATTTGACAAGGTGCCACATAAAAAGTTACTGCACAAGATAAAAGCTCACGGGGTTGGGGTAATATATTAGCATGGATAGAGGATTGGCTAACTAACAGAGAACAGAGAGTTGGTATAAATGGTTCATTCTCTGTTTGGCAACCTGTAACTAGTGGGATGCCACAGGGATCAGTGCTGGGACACCAACTATTTACAATCTATATTAACGACTTGGAAGAAGGGACCGAGAGTAACATAGCCAAGTTTGCTGACGATACAAAGATAGGAGGAAAAGCAACGTGTGAGGAGGACACAAAAAATCTGCAAAAGGACATAGACAGGCTAAGTGAGTGGGTAAAACATTGGCAGATGGAGTATAATGTTGGAAAGTGTGAGGTCATGCACTTTGGCAGAAAGAAAATCAAAGAGCAAGTTATTATTTAAATGGAGAAAGATTGCAAAGTGCCATAGTACAGCGGGACCTGAGGGTACTTGTACATAAAACACAAAAGGATAGTATGCAGGTACAGCAAGTGATCAGGAAGGCCAATGGTATCTTGGCCTTTATTGTAAAAAGGATGGAGTATAAAAGCAGGGAAGTCGTACTACAGCTATATAAGGTATTGGTGAGGCCACACCTGGAATACTGCGTGCAGTTTTGGTTTCCATATTTACGAAAGGATATACTTGCTTTGGAGGCAGTTCAGAGAAGGTTCACAAGGTTGATTCCGGGGATGAGGGGGTTGAGTTATGAGGAAAGGTTGAGTAGGTTGGGCCTCTACTCATTGGAATTCAGAAGAATGAGAGGTGATCTTATCGAAATGTTTAAGATTATAAGGGGGTTTGACAAGGTGGATGCAGAGAGGATGTTTCCACTGATGGGGGAGATTCGAACTAGAGGGCACAATCTTAGAATAAGGGGCCGCCCATTTAAAACAGAGATGAGGAGAAATTTCTTCTCTCAGAGGATTGTAAATCTGTGGAATTCGCTGCTTCAGAGAGCTGTGGAAGCTGGGACGTTGAATAAATTTAAGATAGAAACAGACAGTTTCTTAAATGATAAGGAGATAAGGGATTATGGGGAGCGGGCGGGGAAGTGGAGCTGAGTCCATGATCAGATCAGCCATGATCTTATTGAATGGCGGAGCATTCTCGAGGGGCCGTATGGCCTACTCCTGTTCCTATTTATTATGTTCTTATGTCTGCCAACTCGAAAATACACATTTATTCCTACCCTCTGCTTTCTGTCTGTTAACCAATCCTCAATCCATGCTAGTATTTTACCCCCAATCCCATGAGCCCTAATTTTATTTAATAACCTCTTGTGTGGCACCTTATTGAGTGGTTTCTGAAAATCCAAACACACATCCACTGGTTCCTGCTTATCTATTCTGCTAGTTACAATCTCAAAAAACTCTACCAGATTTGTTAAACACGATTTCCCTTTCTTAAATCCGTGTTGACTCTGCTCAATCCTATTATTTTCTAAGTGCCCTGTTACCACGTCCTTAATAATAGATTCTAGATTTTCCCTACGACTGATGTCAGGCTAACTGGTCTGTAGTTCCCCATTTTCTCTCTCCCTCCTTTCTTAAATAGCAGGGTTACATTAGCTACCTTTCAATCTGCGGGAACTGTTCTAGAATCTATGGAATTTTGGAAGATGAGAACCAATGCATCTACTATCTCTATAGTCACCTCTTTCAAAACCCTAGGATGTAGGCCATGAGGTCCAAGGGATTTATCAGCTTTCAGTCCCATTATTTTTTTACAGTACTTTTTTTTTTACTAATACTAATTTCTTTCAGTTCCGCATTCTTGCTAGATCCTTGGTGCTCCACTATTTCCAGGAGGTTTTTTGTGTTTTCTTCCATGAAGACAGACACAAAATATTTGTTTAATTTCTCTGCCATTTCTTTATTCCCCATTATAATTTCTCCTGTCTCAGTCTGTAAGGGGCCCACATTAATTTTTGCTAATCTTTTCCTTTTTACATAACTATAGAAGCTTTTACCGACTGTTTTTATGTCTCTTGCTAGTTTACTCTCACATTCTATTTTCCCTTTATTTATCAATTTCTTGGTCTTCCTTCGCTGAATTCTAAAATATTACCAATCCTCAGGTTTACTACTACACAGATTTTGGCAACATTTTAAGCCTCTTCCTTTGATATAATCCTATCTTTAACTTCTCGTTAGCCACGGTTGGACCACTTTTCCTCTGGTGTTTTTGTGCCTTAAAGGAATGTATGTTTGTTGTAAATTATGTATTCATTCTTTAAATGCTAGCCATTGCTAGTCTACCATCACACCTTTTAATGTAGTTTCCCAATCGACCACCCAAACTGATTCTACTTCTTGATTTTCCGAGTTAAGATTCTTTCTCTCTACTGTCTTTATCCCATCCTTTATTATCAGGGCTACACACCCCTCCTTACTTTTCCATTTTGCCTATCTCTTCTAAAAGTTAAAAATCCTTGAATATTTAGTTCCTAACCTTGCTCACTTTGCAACCACATCTCTGTAATGGCTATTAGATCAAAGCTATTAATTTCCATCAGCGCTATTAATTCATCTATTTTGTTGCGAATGCTTCGCGGATTCAGATATAGCTTTGACTTTTTTCTATTTTTCCCTGATGTCGCACTTTTGCTACAAGAAATTAGAAAAACGCCTGCAATTATTACCGCTTTTGTGTAGGTGTCCACTGCCCACAACATAACCTTAAATGCCATTCTTAACCAGTTATTTATCCGGTTCCTTTTGAATGAGTTAATCAACTCAGGATTAACATGCTTCTGCTAAGTTCTACACATTCACTGCTTGGTGGAAGATTCAATTCTTCTTATTTCTAGTCTCACAGAAGGCTGGTTGATTTTGTACTTGTGGCCTTTGGTTCTGTGGTCACACACAAGGCCAATGAGCTAGCTAACATCTTCATCATCATCGCCTCTCAACATATTTTAAAGACTTCTAAAGTGCCAGCTGTGGCTCAGTGTGTAGCACTCTCGCCTCTGAGACAAAAGGTTGTGGGTTCAAGTCCCACTCCAGGGACTTGAGCACCTAAATCTAGGCTGGCACTCCAGTGCAGTGCTGAGGGAGCACTCCACTGTCGGAGGTGCCGTCCTTTGGAGGAGACGTTAAGCCAAGTGGACATAAATGATCCCATCGTACTATTTCTAAGAAGAGCAGGGGAGTTATCCCCGGTGTCCTGACCAATATTTATCCCTTAATAACAAAACAGATTATCGGATCATTATCACATTGCTGTTTGTGGGAGCTTGTTTGTGCGCAAATTGGCTGCCGCATTTCCTACATTCCAACAGTGACTCCACTCCAAAAGTACTTCATTGGCAGTAAAGTGCTTTGAGATGTCCGGTGGTTGTGAAAGGCGCTATATAAATCCAAGTCTTTCTTTCTTTGGTGCTCTGTAAAAATGGTCACACAGAAAATTAAACCTGCACGTGAAAATTTCAACCAATGTACTATTTTGTACTTCCCTGTCATTTTGCCCATCTCTGGTTGAGAAGTTGGTGGAAAGTCCTATTCTTAGATTGCTATCAACGAGCCTGCGAAAGCAGCCGCTAATGAGTACCTGAGAACGGTCTGGGGATGTTCCTCTCTCTACATTTTCTCTCCCTCCCTGTGGAGAGCTGCCGCAGTTACAAACAGAACTAAGCAGGTGTTTACTGTATCCTCCATTACAATTGGACGGGATGAAAGATGTTTATTGGGTTATGTCATTAGACAGTCCCCACTGAAAGGATTTAAATTGATATCCCATTTATATAGAGCCACCTTCAGTTTATGCTGTTCTGGCAGCAACACCAGAACAGCTGTGCATGGGCAGTTTTTACAATGTCACTTTTGCTACTTACCAGCCTGGACACAGACTCTCCCCAATGTCAAGGCAGCAGTGTCAAAATCAAACTGCTGACCTAAATGTGCAGGCTGAGAACTCAGCCCATTCACAGCAAGAACAAAAATATTAGCATTGTCATGTAAATGGAGTATTAGAGTCACTCAGTACAAACATTTCCATTTCTGTAACATGAAAATTCTCCGTTGAGTTAATAGGGGAGTACCATTTAGTCAAATCAATGTCAATATTATGATCAAATTGAGAACTAAAATATGGCTCAGAGTTTCGCTGTTTTCGTTACGTTCCTTAGTAACAGAAGCTAAATATCAAACGGAAAAGGCTTGTACTAAGGGATTACAGTGCAAGACTGATCGCTTTAATGGAGAGTCTAAACTGTACAAACATGCCCCATCTCACTTTTATGGAATTAAGGAGGCGGCACTGGAAAACCCACAAGTGTGATGTATTCTATCTCTCTCTCTGTTTCCCAGAACATTAACACAGGGACAAGCAACAGGAGTCACAGAAACCGGCTGCCCAGCCCCTGCACTAGTGGGATTGTGGTGGAAACTGAAGCCAATTCATTTTATTTTTTCCTCTCTGCTATTTTTTAGCTAGGTATCTTCAAGACTATGCTAAACCAATAATTTAAATTGATCAGTCAATTTATATGTTTAAATGATAGATATTTTAATAATTAGAACTGAGAGGTTATAACTATCAGGAAAGGCTGAACATGATTGAGTTCTTTTCTCCAGAAGAGAGAAGGCTCAGGGGTGACCTGATAGAGGTCTTTAGAATTTTGAAGGGGTTCAATAGGGTAAATGTAGAGAAGATGTTTCCACCTGTGAGGGAGTCCAAAACTAGAGGCCATAAATACAAGATAGTCACCAATAAATCCAAGGAATACAGGAAAAACATTTTTATCCAGAGGGTGGTTAGAATATGAAATTTGCTACCACAGGGAGTAATTGAGGTGAATAGCATTGATGCATTTAAGGGGAAGCTAGATAAACACGAGGCAGAAACGAATAGGATATGCTGGTAGGGTGAAATGAAGTTGGGTAGGAGGAGGCGTGTGCAGGGTGAAATGAAGTTGGGTAGGAGGTTGTTTGTGTGAAGCATAAACACCGGCACACATCTGTTGGGCTGAATGGCCTGTTTCTGTGCTGAACATTCTATGTAATTCTATGCATCAGATGAATTGTTACATTGAACTAGCCAGCTAGGGCAGCGTTCAGCAGTGGAGAGATATTTGACTGGCTGTTGAAATGCTGCTCTGTGTTACACTGCTGATGCTTCTCAGTAAGAAAACAATCCCTGAAATGTATCTGCAGCTTGTTAGCTAGGCAACTGACACTAGTATTGACTGAAAACCATAACGCTGATGTATATTCAGTGTGATCTTATGACTATGAAAGCCATTGAGTCCATTTACCAAGCAACCTGTGCAATGCCTACAATTGCTTATTGTGCCAACTGTTTGATTTTAGCAATTTAATTTCAAAACATTGAGGCATTTGGCGGAACGCACAAAAACATCCCCAGGTTTCTGGACAGGTTTATTGACCAATAGTAAGAAGATAGACGGAACAATGCCAACCATGATAGAAACGCAAAGGTCGTGAGTTCAAATCCCAACCATAGCAAATTGTGAAATTGAATTCAATAAATCTATCAGAAAATGACCATGAAAGCTGCCGGATTGGTGTAAAAACCCACATGGTTCACCAATGTCCTTCAGGGAAGGGAAACCTGCCATCCCTACCCGGGCTGGCCTACACGGAACCCCAGTCCCACATTATTGGTTGACTCTTAATGCTTCACGGCAATGAGGCATGGACAGTGTCATCCACATCCCAAGAACAAATATTGTTTTAAAAATGCAATTACATCTCACAGTGGCATCAGGTGGGGAGGGTGGAAATATGATACAGACAATATCCTGATGCTCGGTAAAGTATCCAGACAGTGCATCATAGAAATTTACAACACAGGAGGTGGCCATTCGGCTCATCGTGTCTGTGCCGATTGAAAAAGATCTATCCAGCCTAATCCCACTTTCCAGCTCTTGGTGCGTAGCCGTGTAGGTTACAGCACTTCAAGTTCATATCCAAGTACTTTTTAAATGCAATGAAGGTTTCTGCCTCTACCACCCTTCCAGACAGTGAGTTTCAGACCCCACCACCCTCTGGGTGAAAAAAGTTTTCAACTCCCCTCTAATCCTGCTCCCAATTACTTTAAATCTATGTCCCCTAAAACAAACATAGAGATCCTGATGTGGTCATTGTGGGAGTTTGAGAAAGGGAGAATAGCTAATGGATGAGAGAGAGAGAGAGAGACTCAATTATAGAGGGGTGAAGTCAGTGCATTAAAAAAAATAATTAACAGGCTGAAATGAATGATAATACAAAGGGTGACAGCACATGATGGAAGGGAGTGGAAGGGGGAGAAGGAGGAATATTAAGCTCGGGAACGTGCTTGAGGGAATGTGAAAGAAAAAGGCAGAGAGAGAGAAAGCACGCACACATATGAGGCCAGAAGATTGGGAAACTTTTAAAAAACAGCAAAGAACTAAAAAAAAATAATAAAGAGAGGGAAGATAGATTATGAAAGTAAACTAGCAAGAAATATAAAAATAGATAGTAAGAATTTCTACAGGTATATAAAGAGGAAGAGAGTGGCTAAAGTAAATGTTGGTCCCTTAGAGGATGAGACTGGGGATTTAATAATGGAAAACAGGGAAATGGCAGAGACTTTGAACAAATATTTTGTATCCGTCTTCACGAACAGTTTTGGTCTCCGTATTTAAGGAGGGATATACTTGCATTGGAGGCAGTTCAGAGAAGGTTCACTTTGTTGATTCCTGAGATGAAGTGGTTGACTTATGAAGAAAGGTTGAGCAGGTAGGGCCTATACTCACTCGAGTTCAGAAGAATGAGCGGTGATCTTATTGAGACACATAAGATAATGAGGGCCCCGACAAGGTAGATGCAGAGAGGGGAACCTAGAACTAGGGGCATAGTTTTAGAATAAAGGGTCGCCCATTCAAAACTGAGATGGAGGAATAATTTCTTCTCTCAGAGGGTTATAAATCTGTGGAATTCTCTGCCCCAGAGAGCTGTGGAGCCTAGGTCATTGAATATATTTAAGACGGAGAGACAGACAGATTTTTGACCGATTAGGGAGTAAAGGGTTATGGGGAGCGGCAGGGAAGTGGAGCTGAGCCCATGATCAGATCAGCCATGATCTTATTGAATGGCAGAGCAGGCTCGAGGGGCCAAATGGCCTAACGCTGCTCCTATTTCTTATGTTCTTGTGAACCTGCACCCTCACTGAAATTAATTCTGAATGATCTGGAGTTTTGCTGTTTAATCCACTAATTTTAAACTGGCAGCATCGAACTTGAAGTCAGTTTTCAAGTCACAGATTTGCTTCATCACTAACACATTAGTAGGAGCTGTAGTTAACATTCCAAAATAAGTTACCAGGAAAGGCCATTGAAGCATACAGTATAAATAGGTTCAAAAGACAATCCGATGAATTACTGGAATTGAAGGATGAAGTGACAAGTTGGGTAGATTGGGACGATCGATAGACTTGAACTAATGGTCCTATTGTTATCCTAAGGATCTCTATATTCCTTTGTAAACCATTCAGTTTCCAGAGCAAGATCACAGACACAGCTGTCTTCATACTCTGCTCCTGCTGGCTAATGATGGCAGTAAGTTGATTTGATCCAGAGTAGCTCCCAACACAGGAATAACACTTTCTGAAGTGGCATTGCTGCGCCCACTCTACATTGAGCATTCCTCCATGCATCTTTAATTTACTAATCATTTTCCGATAGAAATCTTCAGGACATGCCAGAAAGTCCTTAATTTCATCAGCACCTTCTTAGTAACTACATTACAACAGTGACTACACTTCAAATGTACTTCATTGGCTGTAAAGTGCTTTGGGACATCCAGAGATTCTGAAAGGCACTATAGAAATGCAATTTCTTCCTTGGTAATGGAACTGATCTGGACTATTGACACTTGGCAAGAGTACCCCATGAACGTCTCTGCAACAGACGTGTTTGCTGGTAGCTCAATCATAGTTTACTTGGATCATGTTTCAAATGCGTTTCAGGAGTTCAGCGCTCTTGATGAATAAGCCTGTCAGCCAAATTGTACAGGTGTTGGGGTGTATTTGCTCAATCTCTTTCTCTTTCTGGCAGCAGCCATCTCATTTATATTTCAGAGCTTTCTCTCTCTTGCTGCACAGGTCGAAGGTCTCCACTAAGATCATTCTTACATGGTATATGGCATAAATCACAATTAACATCAGAGCAGAAGGCAGACATGAACCTCGGGCTTGTAGCGATGTGAGGTTTAATTACATTAAGATACATTTAATTAGCGCTGGAGCCAGCGAGAGTGCTTAGTGCAGCAATTCTGCCCAGCTATAGGGCTTGATGCAACTTTTTGCTGGGGTATTTCACACCTTCCGTTCAATACAAAATAACAAATTATTGCCAAATATAAGAAGTGTACATAAATGGTTAGATACGGAGGGCGAACTACAGCCTTCAAAATGGACCAGGGTCAAAACTAACTGGAGGAAGGGGCCAGCTGTGGGGAAGGTTAAGCTTTATTTTGGAAGCAAATGAAAAGGGTGTACTGCTGTGATATCTTCACAGAGCGCAGCACACACAGCTCTCTCGGAAGCCTCCGGAATCTGCCTGGTTCTGTTTATTATTAACCCTGCAGTTGCAGTACACAATACGTCCACATCCACAGTGTGAAGCTATAAACATTACAAGCTTACAGACATTACACTTCTCCCTCTTTAATGAAGAAGTTATTATAACAAACATCATACATAACTTTCATGTTTATACATAACACAGGATATTAACTTATTTTTTTCCATATTTACAAATTTAACTTTACCACTTTTCTGTTTCGAAGAGGATATCTTCGCTCTCGAACAGAACCTTCCAAACCTGGTGTCGAATCTAAACTCATTCGAGGCTCATCCTGAGGAACGTTTTCCTCCACGGAATTTTCTTGATTTTCATTTGAACTCACTCTAACTTCAGGCTCTTTGTTTTCCTGACTCGGACTCAGACATTCATTCTGATTCTCTCCTTTGGATTTGTTTCCAGTACATTAGATTTAGGATTTGCTACTGGTGTATCAAAACTATCTGATGAGTCAGAAATAATTAAATCATTCCCACCTTCAACTCCTTCCATGTCTGTAGGTAAAATATGATCAATATGAACAAACCTAACCTGTCCATTATCAAACATCTTTATCTCACAAGAGATTGGTGTGCAAAATCAAAGCGCATGGTATTGGGGGTAATGTACTGAAGTGGATAGAGAACTGGTTGGCAGACAGGAAGCAGAGAGTCGGGATAAACGTGTCCTTTTCAGAATGGCAGGCAGTGACTAGTGGAGTGCCGCAGAGCTCAGTGCTGGGACCTCAGCTATTTGCAATATATATTAACGATTTAGATGAAGGAATTGAGTGTAATATCTCCAAGTTTGCGGATGACACTAAACTAGGTGGTGGTGTGAGCTGTGAGGAGGACGCGAAGAGGCTGAAGGGTGACTTGGACAGGTTAGGTGAGTGGGCAAATGCATGGCAGATGCAGTATAATGTGGATAAATGTGAGGTTATCCATTTTGGGGGCAAAAACATGAAGGCAGAATATTATCTGGATGATGGCAGATTAGGAAAAGGGGAGGTGCAACGAGACCTGGGTGTCATGGTTCATCAGTCATTCAAAGTGGGCATGCAGGTACAGCAGGCGGTGAAGGCGGCAAATGGTATGTTGGCTTTCATAGCTAGGGGATTTGAGTATAGGAGCAGGGAGGTCTTACTGCAGTTATACAGGGCTTTAGTGAGGCCTCACCTGGAATATTGTGTTCAGTTCTGGTCTCCTAATCTGAGGAAGGAAGTTCTTGCTATTGACGGAGTGCAGCGAAGGTTCACCAGACTGATTCCAGGGATGGCTGGGCTGTCATATGAGGAAAGACTGGATCAACTAGGCCTTTATTCACTAGAGTTTAGAAGGATGAGAGGGGATCTCATAGAAACGTATAAGATTCTGACGGGACTGGACAGGTTAGATGCGGAAAGAATGTTCCCGATGTTGGGGAAGTCCAGAACCAGGGGACGTAGGTTTAGGATAAGGGATAGGCCATTTAGGACTGAGATGAGGAGAAACTTCTTCACTCAGAGAGTTGTGAACCTGTGGAATTCCCTGCCGCAGATAGTCGTTGATGCCAGTTCATTGGATATATTCAAGAGGGAATTAGATATGGCCCTTACGGCTAAGGGGATCAAGGGATATGGAGAGAAAGCAGGAAAGGTGTACTGAGGGAATGATCAGCAATGATCTTATTGAATGGCGGTGCAGGCTCGAAGGGCCAAATGGCCTACTCCTGCACCTATTTTCTATGTTTCTATGTGCAAGGACCACATATCTTCACCACTCTTCCTGGTAACCACTTTAACCATTTATGGTGATGGTTCTTCACTCTCACCTTCTGGTTTAATTTCACACTGCTCTCTTTTACTCTACTTCTATCATGATTCTCTTTCTGTCTTAATTGTGTCTCTTCTACGGACTGTGCCAAATTTGGTTTTAACAACGAGAATCTGGTTCGTGGCTGTCGTTTGAGAAACAACTCTGCTGGTGTTCTACCAGTAGTTGTATGAGGAGTATTTCAATATGTCATCAAAAAATTTGCCAATTTGTGATCCAATGACAACTGTCGTTTCCTTGGATTTGGATCTAACATTTATTTTGAGGGCACATTTTACAAATTGTACAGTGCGCTCTGCTGCACCATTCGAAGCAGGATGGTATGGTGGAACCTTGGTACTTTTCACACCATTTTTGCTCGTGAATTGTGCAAATTCTTCTGAATGAAATTGTGGTCTATTATCCGAAACAATCTCTTCAGGGAGGCCAAATGAAGAAAATAATTTTCGCAAAATGTCCGATGTTTTACTTGTTGTTATTTTCCACATTGGAAACACCTCAACCCACTTCGAATGGCTATCAATCACAATGAACAATTGTTGTCCTTCTAATCAGCAAAATCAATATGTAGTCTTTGCCACACCTTGGGAGGCTATTTCCATGGCTGTAATGGTACTGGTGATGGTTGCTTGCTTGCTTACCGACTAACATGTCGTACACTGACTCACGATGTACTTTATATCTTTATCAAGACCTGGCCACCATAAATAACTGCGTGTAAAACTCTTGGTCAAGCACATTCCCAGGTGCTGGTCATGGAGGTGGTCTAATAATTTGGACCTGAATTTATTTGGTATAACCACTCTTGCACCCCACATGATACAATCTTTATCAACTGATAATTCATTTCTACAAATGAAGAATGGATATGTATCTTTGTCTGTTACCTGGTTTGGCCATTCATTTGCAATATAATCATACACCTTTGACATCACTGGGTCATGTTGCTCCACCAATCTCTTCAGCTGTGACTGGCAGTTCATCAATGTATGAAAAATAAAATACTTCTTCCCTATCGGGTGTAACTTGTGCTGGGGAAGGCAATCTAGACATTGCATCAGCATTACTGTGATCAGCTGATTGTCTGTATTCAATATCATATGTATATGCTGACAAAATCAAAGCCCATCTCTGCATTCGGGCTGCAGTTAATGTTGGAACTGGGGACTTTGGATGGAGGATTGCTGTTAGGGGCTTATGGTCCGTAACGATGGTAAACTTACGACCATACAAGTATTTGTGAAATTTCTTGACCCCAAAAATTAATGCCAAAGCTTCCCTTTCAATTTGCGCATAATTACTCTCACTGGCACTTAGAGTGCATGAAGCAAAAGTAATTGGTCTCTCCTCCCCACTACTTAATACATGAGAGATCACTGCCCCAACTCCATACGGAGAGGCATCACATGCTAGCTTAATCTCCTTAGATATGTCATAGTGAACTAACATGATGCTCTCTACCAATTTGTTTTTACACTCCTTGAATGCTGTATCGCATTCTTTTGACCACTTCCAATGGACCTGTTTTTTCAATAGTTCATTCAGTGGATGTAATACTATAGCCAAATTTGGTAGGAACTTCCCATAATAGTTCAAAAGACCCAAGAATGAACAAAGTTCAGTGACATTCTGGGAGTGGGTGCATTTCTAATTGCATCCAATTTTTCCATGGTTGGATGTAAACCATCTTTGTCTACTCTGTACACTGAGTTTTTAAATAACACTCACTTATGAGCAGACACTCGTACTCTGCTTCTCTAGCCGTTTGAGGACTTCATTCAATATGTTATTATGAATTTGCCTATGGTGCTGAAATTAGTATGTCATCCAAATAACATACTACCCCTTCAATACCTTGCAAAATCTGGTTCATCACCCCTTGGAATATGGTAGGGGCGGAAGACATTCCAAACGGTAGCCTGTTAAATTGATATAGGCCTAGATGAGTATTTATAGTCAAACATGACTTGGATTCCTCATCTAGTTCAAGCTGTAAGTAGGCATTCGTAAGATCCAGTTTTGAGAAGATCTGACCACCTGTCAGTGTTGTGAACAAATCTTCTATATTCGGCAATGTATTGGGGACTTTACCCTATAGAACCTGGTTTACGGTTACTTTATAATCACCACACAATCTTACCTTACCATCAGACTTAGGTACAACAACTATGGGTGTAGCCCAATTACATCGATCTATCTTACAAATAATGTTCTCAGTCTCTAGTCTTTTGAGTTCTTGCTCAACTTTCTCGAGTGCATATGGTACAGAACGTGGCTTGTAGTAAACCGATCTAGCGTCCTTCTGTACCCTAACATTCGCCTTGAAGCCTTGGATTGGACTGCCCGATTCGCAGAACACTGTCGGATACTTCTTGATAACCTCATCCGTTCATGAAAATCTCGCTTCCACACAGAAAATCTTACTCCAATCCAGCTTCAGTGAGCTCAACCAATTTCTTCCTGGTAAGGCAGACTTGTCTCCTTTCACTACTATTAGAGGCAAGTTCTGAAATTGATCTTTATATTTCACTGGTACAGTGATACGACCTACCACAGGAATTTTCTCTCCCGAGTAGCCTCGCAGCTCTATCTTGGATTTCTCCAGTTGAAAATCACGCAATTTGTCGCAGTATAGCGACTCCGGTACTACACTCACGGATGCACCCATGTCAATTTCCATTGGTATCTTGAATCCCGCAACATCTATTTGGATTTTGATGCTTTCCGAATCGCTGTCTGTTAACCTCGTGCTCCTGATGACGTGTAACTTTAACATCTCCTCGTCCTGTTGTTGTTCTTCCATGCTATGCAGTCTCTTGGGATTTCTACTCATAGCTTTGATCGCTGGACTCATAGCTTTAAAAGATGATTTACCCTTCAGTCGGCATGCCTTCGCAAGATGCCCAGTCTTTCTGCAGAAGAAACACTCTGCCTTCACATATGGAGAACTTTGAGCAATGTGTTGTTCCAGGCACCTATAGCACAACTTCGACATTCTGTTAGAATTTCCAGTTTCCGAGACTTTGGGCCCCCACCGTCTTTTACTTTGAACCTGCAGGTGATTTACCTCGGTTGACTGACGACCGTAATCATTATTTAATTCTCGGAAATATTGTTCGGCCATGCCCATCGACCATGCTGTCTGATAAGCAATCTCAAAAGTCAAGTCATCTGTCATCATAACTTCCTTCTGATCGCATCATTTTTCACCTAACCCAAAACGATCCCGTAATGCTCAGTTTTGAAAGTTTCCGAAATTGCAGATAGCTTTTTTAATGCTACGATGTAATCACTGATACTTTCATCAGCCTTTTGATTCTGAATCCCGAAACGATAGCTTTCAGCAATTTCGAACGGTTGGGGATTATAGTGCAGCTCCAGCTTCATTAAAATCTCTAAGCGTTGTGTCCTTTGGCTAGTCAGGCACAAGCAGATTTACAAGGGTTTCGTACAATGCCGGACCCGCCTCCGATAAGTAGATCGCTTTCTTACGTTCCAACACAGTCCGATTCTGGACTGCATTATCTGGAACTTCGATTATGTTATTTGCAGTGAAATACATTTCTAGCCGATCCACATATGCTTTAAAACGCTCCCGGTCGTGTCTATATTCCCCCAAATGTCCGATTACACCTGCCATTTTAATCTCTAGCTGTTCACACTGTGTGCTGTATTTTACCTCGGATTTTGTAGCTTTTTTCCAAAGACAGAAACTTCCAAAGTCTCTCTGTCGGCTGGCCGAATCCTTCCCCAACAAAATTTAAGCTTTAAATCATCCGAAAAATCCCATCTCGCCGCCAATTGTGATATCTGCACAGAGCACAGCACACACAGCTCCTAACATGGCAGGCAGCTCTCTAGGAAGCCTCCGGAATCTGCCTGGTTCTGTTTATTATTAACTATGCAGTTGCAGTACACAATACGTCCACATCCACAGTGTGGAGCTGCAAACATTACAAGCTTACAGACATTACAACTGCAGGTTTGCTAATAAAACTCAAAGGTACTTTCTCCCGATCTTTTTACCTTGTAGGCAAATTGTTTTTCCGAAGGCACCAGGACTGGAGCATAGGGGGCCAAAATTCAGCTCCCCAAAAAGACCTTTTGCCGTCGAAAAGCGGCAACTTCCGGTACCAATGGCTGTCGCTAGCAAAATTCAGCTCGGGGATTTTTCTAACGGTCCCCTCTTCCACCCCACCGCCGCTGACCGGTCCAACGTGCGCACCGCCGATCTCCAGTACCTCCAATGAAATTCAACTTTAAAAAACTTCCATCCGCCGAGCGGTGCCCCTGACAGCTTTTTCTGTCAGTGCACCTTGTTTTAGAAACATAGAAAATAGGTGCAGGAGTAGGCCATTTGGCCCTTCGAGCCTGCACCGCCATTCAATAAGATCATGGCCGATCATTCCCTCAGTACCCCTTTCCTGCTTTCTCTCCATACCCCTTGATCCCTTTAGCCGTAAGGGCCATATCTAACTCCCTCTTGAATATATCCAATGAACTGGCATCAACAATTCTCTGTGGTAGGGAATTCCACAGGTTAACAACTCTCTGAGTGAAGAAGTTTCTCCTCATCTCAGTCCTAAATGGCTTACCCCTTATCCTTAGACTATGTCCCCTGGTTCTGGACTTCCCCAACATCGGGAACATTCTTCCTGCATCTAACCTGTCCCGTCCCGTCAGAATTTTATATGTTTCGATGAGATCCCCTCTCATCCTTCTAAACTCCAGTGAATACAGGCCCAGTGTGGGACTTGGCTGCGTGGCAGCCATTAAAGGTGAGGGCCCACTGCCGCGGCCATTTTATTTATTTTGCCGGCCGACTTCCAGTCAATTATGCCCCCAGGTTCGGCCGGGCCGGCAACAGGCAGCCTGGCATCCCCTCTTGGGTGCGAGGCCATTGGCTCGGCCGAAATTCTCCCTGGTGGCCCAGTGGACCTAACCTAAAAAAAAAAATCGCAGCGTGTCTCCCCTTTAAGTGAAGGGGAGAGCCGTGGTGACGCACACAGGTCATGATGTCATCACCGCTCCGCTGATGATTGACAGCGGCGGTGACTCCGTCCCACCTCAACCTCCGTCTCCTTTATGACCAACTTCCGGGCCGCTTCAAAAAAACGACAAGCTGAATTTCGTGAAAGAGGCGACCTCATCCGATGCAGCGGAAAAAACACTTGAAGAGCGACCTGTTTTGGGCGGGGGTGAATTTCGGCCCCCAGATCTTTACACCATAACTGGGTCTGTTTCTCCACATCAAGCAGTTTTCGTATAATCTGAATTTAACATGAGAATTTTTAGGAACAGGGCAAGGCCCAGGAAGTCTGCCCCATTTTTCCTGTGTATGTGAAACTCGCCTGGAACAAGATGCAGTTTACTTGTGCCCCCCCTTGCTCTTCTCACTTCAGAATCAGAGGATGGGTTTGTAAACTTTGGTTTTTATATCCTGTGTGTTTTCATTCAAATTTTATACAGCAATCTCTCTATCATCAGCTATCAATTATACGATACGGAATGTGTATCCATGTTCAGACATGTCGTCAAAGAGCACATCAACAGTCAACCTTCACCACACGGACTGCAGCGGTTCAAGGCGGTGGCTCACCACCACCTTCTCGAGGGCCATTAAGGAAGGGCAATAAATGCTGGCCTTGCCAGCGACTCCCACATTCCATGAACAAATAAAAAAGCTACAGAACTAGGTGACCTTACTGATCTAACCCAGAAAGATGATGCAAGATCCCAGTACCCCTTGGGCTCCTCGGATAATTGCTTCAGATAAAGCTGCCTTGTTGGGTAACAATTAAAAAAAATGCTCTTGCTTTACAGAACAGCCCTGTCAAAGCTATTCGGAGATGAAAGGTCATCAGCCTGAAACGTTAACTCTGATTCTCGCTCCACAGATGATGCCTGGCCTGCTGAGTATTTACAGCACTTTCTGTTTTGATTTCAGGTTTCTAGCATCGCAGTATTTTTCTTTTGTTTTTGAATTATTTTTGAAGTGCAGCTAGGAAGGAATCACAGCAGCCAATTTGCAACCAGCAATGTTTCACAAAAAAGAGATAACTGACTAATTGAAATGATTTTAGGAATGTTAGTTTAGGGATAAATATGAGGGTTAATTAAGAGCTAGTGGATGGATGATTAATGACTTGGGTTTAAAACGTTGTGTATTGCAGAAAGAAGGTAAGTGAAGGAGTCCTACAGTTATGAAAGAATGAGCTGGAGGTGTGTGACGTGTGATGAGTCTTAATTTCAACACAGTGAGGATGCAATGATAAGGAAAAGGAAGAGTAGGTGGGACAATATATTGGGAGCTTGGAAGGAACGATACACACAGATTTAGGGAGGCAGCAGTACTGACAAAGCAGTAATGGCTTACAACAGGTGGAAGAAACAGTACTGTTTCTCTGCACTTTCTGCAGGATCTCGATCAACAGATGGATCGACATAATAATGATGCAGAAATCTGCACTGCACCAGCTTGATCCTGGTTGAAAGCAGTTTCGACCCAAAATCCATGATCTATTATGAATCTTCTGACCCCTAAGACTCACCATTTCTTCTAAGAAGATAAACCTGGTTTCATTTACTTGATTCTCCAACAACATTTCTAATATTACACACACCATTACACATCTTTTAACTTGTGGAATTTGAAGGTGATGGAAAAACGAAATTGAGATGGTGTTCATTATACTGGGCAAAAAACTTGGAAGGAGCTGGTGAACAAGTTACTAAAGAAGTTAAAGAGTAAGTATTTACTCCAAGACTACATGTACTTCAATGACCAATATCAACGTTAACCTCGAGAGTGCAAGGTAATATATTTTGGTAGGAAGAATAAGGAGGCCATATACTCCTTGGCAAATAAGCGTCTAAATGAAGTAGAAGAGGAGGATCTGCGGGTACAGATACACAATCACTAAAGGTAGCGATACAGGTTAATAAGGCCATAAAAAAGCAAACAACTCACTGGGGTTTATTTCTAGAGGGATAGAATTAAAAAGCAGAGAAGTTATGTTAAACATACAAAACCTTGGTTAGACCACACTTGTGAACAGTTCTGGTCTCCGTATTATAAAAAGGATATAGAGGCACTGGAGAAGGGACAAAAATAATTGACTAGAATGATACCAGAACTGCGAGATTATATCTATCAGGAAAGATTGAACAGATTGGGGCTCTTTACTCGAGAAAAGAGAAGACTGAGGGGTAACCTGATAGAAGTCTTCAAAATTATGAAAGGGGGTTTCATAGGGTAGACGTCGAGAAGATGTTTCCACTTGCAGGCAAGACCAGAATTAGGGGCCATAAATATATAATCTATCCAATAGGGAATTCAGGAGTAACTTCTTTACCCAGAGTGTGGTGAGAATGTGGAACTCGCTACAACAGGAAGTAGTTGAGGCGAATAGCATAGATGCATTTAAGGGGAAGCTAGATAAACACAAAGGAGAAAGGAGTAGGTAGTTATGTTGATGGGGTTAAATGAAGAGGGTTGGGAGGAGGCTCGTGTAGAGCATAAACACCGGCATGGACCTGTTGGGCCGAATGGCCTGTTTCTGTCCTGTAAATACTTTGTAAGTATGGTATGCATTTACACTACAATGGCCACATCCCATGAACTAATAAAAAAAGCAAGAGTGTACATTCTTACACAAAATAAGCAGCACAACTTTCATCACCAATATTGAAATAAATCTAGGGGAGCCTCTGTGGAAAGCATGCGAATGACAACCGATTTGATTGCTGAGGAGTGTCCTAATGCAATCTCACTGATAATGGCTGTTTGTCATATATGCGAGAAATTAAAATCCTTGGTCAGTCCTGGCTGTTGGTGAAAAAGGCTTACTGGATGGATGCACAGCAGTTGAGCTCCACGGTCTAGTCAAAGGCCAGCTCGAGAGGATCAATCGGGAAGCGCAATTGGGTCACTGATCATTTCCATTGGGAAAATCAAAGCCTCAGGAAGCACCCGACCTATTTTACTAAATTGCTTATTGCGGCTGAAAGTCGGACTGTATTCTGCACTAGGACCTCTAGTTCAGCCAGCTACTCGTGAGCTACATTACTGCAAAGATCCTACAAATCCCCTGGGGAGGACAGACGCACCAACATTAGCGTCCTCGGCCAGGCCAACATCCCCAGCATCGAAGTACTGACCACACTCGACCAGCTCTGCTGGGCAGGCCACATTTTTCGCATGCCCGACACGAAACTCCCAAAGCAAGCGCTCTACTCGGAATTCCTTCATGGCAAACGAGCCCTAGGTGGGGAGCGGAAACGTTACAGGGACACCCTCAAAGCCTCCCTGATAAAGTGCAATATCCCCACTGGCACCTGGGAGACCCTGGCCATAGACCGCCCTAAGTGGGCGCTGAGCACCTCGAGTCTCATTGCCGAGTGTGCAGAAAACAAGCGCAGGCAGCGAAAAGAGCCTGTGGCAAACCAGTCTCACCCACCCCTTCCCTCAACGTTCATCTGCCCCACCTGTGAGAGACTGTGGTTCTCGTATCGGACTGTTCAGCCACCTAAGAACTCATGTTAAGAGTGGAAGCAAGTCTTCCTCAGCTCCGAGGGACTGCCTGTGATGATTATGACATTACTGCTCTGCTCCATGTTTATTACGATGACTGTGATCCGCCTGATCTCATCTCCTGACAAGTCAATTCTATTACAGAAGAAAATGGAATTTACCTGTTCAGTTTGGTAACTCATCTTGCCACCCTGTGACCCTCAAAAGATACAATGCAGTTAATCTCTGACTTTTATCTTGTGCTTTTTGAGCAAAAGAAGCTTTCAATTTTATCTGTGCTGTGGAACATTGTGAATTGGGCACTGCAGACACAGAAAATTAATTGTTTCGAGTTTTAGGTGCAGTGTGGCTGTTTCGAAGCTAACATTTGTTATCAAAGATTGTGAATGGAAACTACTGTGGTGTTGGTAGTTTAGTGAAAAATTACCATACCAACTAACAGATTAGATCATTCCTCAATTCATCATTCACGTGGTGTTTTCATTTTACCTCCTCCAATGCAAATGATCCCATAGTGTGTCAGCTGTGGCTCAATGGGTAGTATTCTCACCTCTAAGTCAGGTTTTGGGTTCAAGTTGCACTCTAGGGACTTGAGCACAAAAATCTAGGCTGACCTTCGAGTGCAGTACTGAGGTGGTCGCCGGTCAGCTGTGCAGAGCTGGTCTCCAGTCGTCTTGGGTAATCCTTGCCACTGGACTAAGACCTAGCTCTGTCAAGCCCGTGTGGTGGCTGCAGTGCAACGGCCACCACACGTTAAAAAAATCCACGCACGGGTATCTTCCACCCTTCAACATGTAGTTCGGGACCTGGAATATTAGGTCTTTCATTGAAACACCTGCAAACTCATCCTTTTTTGGCGCGGAAGCACGTCATCCTCTATACGAGGGACCGCCTATGATGAGGAGTGCTGAGGGAGCGCTGCACTGTCGGAGGTGACGTCTTTCAGATGAGACATTAAACTGAGGCCCCGTCTGTTCTCTCAAGTGGATGTAAAAGATCCCATGGCACTATTTCAAAGAAGAGCATGAGGAGTTATCCCCCGGTGTCCTGGGCAATATTTATCCCCCAATCAACATAAAAAAAAAAATTATCTGGTCATTATCACATTGCTGTTTGTGGGAGTTTGCTGTGCAAATTGGCTGTCGCATTTCCCACATTACAACAGTGACTGTAAAAGTACCTCAATGGATACAAAGCACTTTGGGACGTCCTGAGGTCATGAAAGGCACTACAGAAATCCAAGTCTTGCTTTCTCTTTGCCTGTGCCCCAAGGGGCAGTCTGCTCTGAGACCTTTCAATGACCAGCCAATGGGAAGTGTAAGGCATCATCAGGGCACAGCATCCTCCATGTGGGAAGATATTGCAGACTCCAGCCAGTGCCTCCTTACTTTGCATGGCTTAGATCGAGAGTGGAGTGGAGTGGGGTGGATTGAATCTGCTCACTTGCACTGAACGTCACTGCAACAAGGCTGAATTCATTTTGCTTTTCATCAACTTTTTCATCACATGCTCAGTGTCCGAGTCATGGGTTCAATTGTTGCTGCAGCTTGGTTACATCATACAAAAATAAATCAAATATTTTTATGGATGGTGTTTGATTAGGGGCTTGTTTTAGCAAGGGAACCATTCCAACATTTTGTCAATCATGAGCTGTGCCTCTTTAATTCCTATGTACCATTCTCTACAGATGGATTAATGTGGTGACAGAAACCCGGGTTCACAATGGAGTTTTAATATTTGAGGAATACCCAAGATAATTGACCAACGGGTATGGATTTATATATATATATATATATATACACACACACACACTAAGGTTATTAATCTGTGTAGGAGGGAGCTTGTAAATAATCACTAATCTGTACTGCTGCACACTTGTTCCAAGGAAAATGACAGACAGGGAAGGGATATTTGATTAGTATTAACTAAACACAGTCTAGGTTGATGTTTAGCTCCAGAAAATACTAAAGCATTGTTGTGGAAACACACACTAAACAAAAGAACTATTGCGACTGCAACCCATTTCCCATCACTGGAATAAACCATTCCTGCTCTTTCTCATAAAGTGAAGAATGACAACTATTTTAATTATTCATAGACTCTTAAACTTATTAGTTACTTCAAACTGACCTTTCAAAGCTATTCTGAAGTACTAGGATGAAAGGTCATCGGCCTGAAACGTTAACTCTGATTCTCCCTCCACAGATGCTGTCTGACCTGCTCAGTATTTCCAGCACTTTCTGTTTTTATTTCAGAATTCCAGCATCCACCGAATTCCGCTTTTGTATTGCTGAAGGACTATTCTGTGGCTTTGACAACCAAAATCTAAAAATAAAAGACACTGCAACTTTATGAAACTCTGGGAATTGTGATTTATCCTGCAGTGTGCAAAGTTTTTAAACTAGGGTTCCTGGATCCTAGGAGCTCTGTGAGGGGATCCCAGGCTATCTTGTTTCTGGACATGCCAACAGATTTGTCTATTTTTTCCTCCAATGGCTGCCTTTATTTCATGTGATATTTCTGTTGCTCTACACTACTAATGCGATGAAAGAGCAGTTTGGATAGCTCACATTATCTTACAGAGTTGGGATGGCGGGGGGGGGGGGGGGTTCTCTGGCGTTGTTTTAATATTTGCAGCGACCCCCAAATGGAGCAGTGTGGTGTTTCACTATCCTGTTTACCTGCATGCTCATTCAGTATGACCAGTACTGTATGTGCATCACAATCCAGTGAATCTTCAGTGTGTAGTGACCCTTGCTGGAAGGCACATGCATGTGAGGGGACAGGTTTGAGCCCAGTGGTGAGGTTGCCCCACAGTCGAATGTCTGTTGACATGCATTGTCAAGGCTCACAATGAAGAATGACTGCTTGGATGAGGTGTGTGAGGGCATATGGGTTCATATAGAACACATACTGACCAAGAGTCGGTGCCTTCAGAAGCAATGTGTGTTAGTATAATTAGACAAACATTTTTCTTTGGTCTGTAAACATTGAGTGTTTGTGACTATACTTTGCTGCACAGGTTAACAGAAAACAAATTATTTTCTTGCTTGCAGTTTCAGTCTTGATATTAATTGATCTCTTCTGCTATTCCAAAATATATTTCAAGTGTAACTGTAATTACTGATGATCTTGGGTATATTTAAAACAGGACAGTGATGTCCCCACCCACGCAGGGCTCCAGTGATGAAACTGCAGTCTTTACTGACACTAAGGAATTACAGTTAAATGATGCTTGCTGTTTACCATCACAGACATTCTATGTGCAATATTAAAAGAAGTCCTGCATTACGATGGAAATCTGTAATTGTGAAACATTTTCACATTCTTAGTTTGAAGCATATGTACGCACGTGCACTCACACACACCAAATTGTAAAATTGGGTTCAATAAATCTGGTAATTTATAGGCAGGTGTGAAAACAAAGGTGACCATGAAAGCGGACGGATTGTAAAAACCCAACTGGTTCACAAATTATATTAAAGAGAACCTGCCATCCCTTCCCGGTCTGGCCTACATGTATCCCCAGTCCCTGTGTGAGTAACTCTTAATAGCCTCTAAAAACAATTACTACAAATGACCCACCACCTTCTCAGAACAACTAGGGGCAAAGAGAAAGAACAAACTTGAATTTAAATAGTGCCTTTCTCATCCTCAGGATATTCCAAAAAGCTTCATAGCTAATGAAGTACTTTTTGAAGTGTATTATGCAAATTGTCCTACATTACAACAGTGACTACACTTCAAAAGTACTTCATTGGCTGTAAAGCATTTTGGGACATACTGAGGTCATGAAAGGCATGATATAAATCAAGTCTGTCTTTCTTTTCACTGTTGTATGTAGGAAAACGTGGCAGTTAATTTGCAAACACTACAAGCTCCCCAAACAGCAATTGGCTGCATTGTTTGAGGGATAATTGTGGCCATGATAGTGGGAGAATTCCTCCGCAATAAATCCAGCATTGCTAGTGTCTCACACACACACACAGGAAGATCTGCTTCGAGACCATCACCAAAGGTGCTCAGAGGTACACAGGTCTGGGCTGGAGCACTGGACCCTTTGATGGGCCCTCCCTTCAACAGCGTTCAGCGGACAGAGCTGATCAATCTAACAATGACGTAGTTTTAGACACCTGCTGGAGAACATTCTGAAGGTCAGGTTGTGAATACACTTAGACCAAGCTGAGTGAAAACAAAAAAAAATAGATTTACCACAAATACACAGATAAATTGGTTGTTATTCAAACATTTAAAGACTTGAAAAATGTGGCGATGTACAAAACCCCCACTTCCCTTCCCAGTTTCCCAAGCTCCTGCATACCACGCATCTCTTTTAGCCAATGGGAAGGGACAACCTGCTCCCAGTATTCCAGCACTGCAGTTCAGAATCAGTTGCTGGAAGCTATGTTTGTGGTCAATATTTATCCCTCAACCAACATCACTAATAAACAGATTATCTGGTCATGATCATATTGCTGTTTGTGGGAGCTGGCTGTGCGCAAATTGACTGCTGCATTTCCTACCATCATCATCATCATAACGAGGATGACTTGCTTCCACGCCAAAAAAAAGGATGAGTTCACAGGTGTTTCAATGAAGGGTCTAACATTCCTGAATTATATCCTGAAGGGTGGAAGATTCCTGGTCGTGGATTTTTTAACGTGTGGTGGCCGTTGCACACCAGCCACCACACGGGCTTGACAGAGCTAGGTCTTGGTCCAGTGGTAAGGGTTATCCAAGACGACTGGAGACTTGCTCTGCTGCACGGACCTAGTGCGTACACATATCGCAGCGTGGGCTGATCCATGCTGCGCCTTCACAGTCTCTCGCCGCTCCTGCTGTACCTGCCCACGCTCCAATCACCGACCTGGACCTTGAAGACGTCACTCTTCGCTGCTGTTGCCCTCCTGCACCAGCTCACACTGCTCCCTGAAGTGGCCTCCACGCTGCTCCCGTTTTCTACATTACAATAGTGACTACACTTCAAAAGTACTCCAGTGGCTGTAAAGTGCTTTGGGAAGTCCTAAGGTTCTGAAAGACGCTATATAAATGCAAGTCTTGTTTTTCTATGTAAGCACATTCCCAAGGATAACTCTCCCTATTATTTTCCCCCTCCTCTTCCTGACAACTCCTATCTAGGCAGCAATGAGGAACACAGCTGAGTGCGGAATCAGGCCAGTGGCTCTTGTGACGCATAGCATTACCTTAAATATCACTACTAACGTAATGGATATCTGTGTAATAAAGAGCTGATTCATGTTACATGCTCAGATTGACTGGTCAAATCATGCACTAACCCCAACCCACACTTGTATTCAAACATTAGGAATTAAAAGTTAGCACAAACAATCTGTGACTAACAATCTCCCATCAGGTTCTATTCTGGAGTTAGCGAGCTTGACCAGATCTAACCACTTGAACGTCACGGGCATGTGTAGCCACCTCTTGTCTCCTAAGCCAGAATAAAAACAGCATGAGACTGTATATTTACTCATGTGGAAAGACACACAATTTAATTATAAATTAAATATTCAATTCCTCAGGGAAGTTTTGCAAATATACATTTCAAACTCATTTGAGGTGAAACATAGAAATTTCCACTCCCAGTATTTAAAGCTGAACCTTCTTTGACCCCTTGACATAAATGACTTATGTAATTGTGGAATGACACAGTAGACTGAATAAGAAATCAGGCCAATATCTTTCTCAATTTAATCATTGTGAACTCCCTAAACTCTCATTTTTTTTTTTACTGTCCTAGTTAGTTATCAGTAACATCGACTGCAAACCAGAGGGTTCCACCTGGAGTTTACACAGTGAGGCAGCACTCAGATCATCACTCAAGATTATTGCACCCGGCAAATAACTGACTTCATTCCAGCAAGAAAAACTAAACTTAACTTAAAAGCAATCCTATTCTCAATTTGTGCCAGTGCTTCAGTTCGTCTCAGTAAATCTGATACTGGGCTTTTTTTTTTCCAGACTAGTCAATCTCCCGTATTGTTGTATACAGAAAGTCAAAGAGCAAGTGCAGTTTTCCAGTGAAAGGGGTTAAAAGGTGAGAGTGATTGGACCAGGGTATGCAGACATAATTCAGTTCCTATTTTTAAGTTATACATTCAGTCCTTATTTTTTTTATATATATAGTATTTTGATTGTACAGGTGCAACATCCCGAATCCGAAAACCGGACATTTTATGCGTCGCAGATGGAGTCATCCGGAACCCAGAATTATTGTCCGAAAACTGGACATTTTTGAGCCGGACAAGATGTCGACATCGGGCAGCGAGAGACGAAGAAACCGGTAAAAAGCGCAGTGCCGGGAAATCGTCGGCCGGCGTGAATCGGCAGGCGGCGAGGAGCGCGGAAATCGGCGAGTGGACGAATGGCAGGAATCGGCGAGGAGCAGAGGGAATCGGCAAGCGGAGGGAATTGGCGAGCGGAGGATCGGAGGGAATCGGCGAGCGGAGGATCGGAGGGAATCGGCGGGTGCCACACATGCACAAAGCTCCAACAAGTAACCCAGATCTTACCCATTTTTGAAATAAATGACGTGTGCTCTTTGAAGTCCTGTTTCGAGGAAGAATCCCAATTCTTGTTCTTGGAATGCTGAACCAGGCTTCGGACTCCTGTTCTGGATATTGGTGTTCAATACCTGGCTCAGAAAACAAGAACAATGTGTTTTTTTTTTGCCAACCTGTCTTAACTTGGTTAAGGAAAAAATGATGCACACCTCTTATAAATAAGCACAAATAATTGAGGTTAGATATACAGAACAAAACATTTTTAAAAAGCAAGGAAAATGCAGGCTTTGAACTGAGATGGTGCAGTGAACTATATTTAATATTCGAACAATTATAGTACATGTTTTCAATTGATGCAAAGTAGTTTCTCATCAACAGAAATTATGCAACATAAGCCTAGTGCAAAGTTGCTCAAAGCAGATTTAGACAAGGAATGTGAGACCATCTCATGAAGGCACTTTGACTCAATTCCTGCTGCAATATGTGCAAATCAAACTTTGAATAATTCTAATTGACAGCCTGGGGGTGTTGCTTTTGAACATTTTTCACCTTTTTAATTAATAAAGTAGCTGTCCCCAACTTTATTTTTTGACACCATTTCTACACCAGTGAGCAGAGCTCTGCCCATGCGTATATAAAAGGGTATGCTAATAAGAGTTAAATGAAGTAGGGAGAGAGGAGGCTTGTGTGGAGCATAAACCTGTATGGGCCCATTGGGCCAAATGGTCTGTTTCTGTGCTGTAAATTCTATGCAATATGTAAAAGTGTGTCCAAGTGTGCAAGCATGTTGATGTGGCGAGTTCTAGTCAAGCTTGCAAGCTGGTTATAGCTTCGTGTGGGTGTGTGCATGCACACTTGTGTGTGTAAGTGTGCGAGTGTGGCACAAAGCTGCATGGCTGAGTGCATTGACATTTGCGGGAAGTGTGGATCTGTATGCTGGAGTTTGTGCCCACACAAGTGAGAGCATGTGCCTGCATATGTGCATGCAATTTTTTCTTTAAAGAGAATACGTACAGGGAAAATGATCAAACGAACTGTCCAAAAGTGTATACATGCATGGAGCTTGACCTTCCCTCGCTGGAAAGCAATGTGGAAGCAGCAGCTTAACATGAAGATGCTAGTCCTGCATTCCTCCACATTCGAACACGTCTCAAACCGGTACCCTATAGTATAACCGAGCCTGTGTAAGATTTCGCCTGGAATTTCCGCCAGGGTAAAGGGCTCTCCCAATCTCTCGCTGTAACCTCGGTGGGAGATTGGATACATCCTGGGACACAGCCACTCATTCTGTCTCCCTGGGGTTTCCATCAATCTACCACCAAGTTATGGGGGGGGGGGGGGGGGGGGGGGGGAGGGGGGGAGGGAGAGATGGAGAGATTGGGGAACCCGCAGAGGGAATTCTAGCCTGTTTTCTCTATCTGTTTAGATATGAATCAAACTTATGGTATCTCAATCACAGATAGTTTATAGTTTTTACAGGAATGTGTGGAAGTAGAAGCCAATTATCGTAGTTGGAAGGTGATTCTGCCTTTGAGTCAGACTAGTAGACATAACAGGCATTTAAATTTACTGTATGTAGGTAGCAGTTTGAACACTAAGCAGAACTGATCCCAGCTCAAGAACAGAAATAACGCTCTCTAGCTGTGTACCAGTTTGGGCTACATATAGCAGGGCAATCTTTACTTGCAGCGTAAAGCAAAAGCGGCTCTTTGTCAGTCCATATTTTAAGAACCCACGATTTCCTTATAAACACACAAGCACCTTCCTGTATATTTGTGTACCAGCATGCATCTGCACATGGCACTTTGGCTGACAGGACTGAATATGACATGTTCCATTTAACCCTTTCAATGACAAAAAGTCAAAAAGTATGTCAAGGTAGTCACTGCTGCTTCTGCCCATTAGTAAATTCGCCATTCACTGTTTTATTAAATTGCCTGTATTTTTCACTCGCCATCTGAATATTACATTTTCAAAAGTAAATAAAAATTTAGATAGGAGAAATAAGAAGATAACACAATCTCGGCTCCAATGGTCCCTCTAATGTTTGTTGGCGCCGCGCTGTCCCTTTCAGGGGCTGCGCGGGCCATTCAAAATACCACGCATGCGTGGACTTTACATTGAAAAGCCAGCATGCCAGCTGCGGGTTGCCTGGAGCGCTACACAGCTGCGCAGCTTAAAAGGAACGTCGCGCTGCTCTTCATCCATAAAGTACAGATGGAAAATTTCAGATGCCCAGTATTGTGCAACAGACTGACACAAAAAGTTAGTACATTACATAACATATGCACTACGGAAGTAAGCAAACAGGTTGACAATTTTTAATATTCCTTTGTAGTACCTCAGGTAAAATACCACTTTTCTTCAGTTCAGATTTTAGGAGATAAAATGATACAGTTGACCAGAGTTATACCTTTGACAACAACAGCTTGCAGTTATGCAGCACCTTTGACGTAGTAAAATATCGCAAGGCACTTCACAGGAGCGATGACCAAACAAAATTTGACACAGAGCCACATAAGGAGATATTAGGACGTGTCCAAAAGCTTGGTCAAAGAAGCTTAGGTTTTAAGGAACATCATAATGGAGGAGAGGCAGAGGGGTTTAGGGATGAAATTCCAGAGCTCAGGGACTAGGCAGTTGAAGGCACGGCTGCTAATGGTGGAGAGATGAAAATGTTGAATGTGCAATTAGCCATAATTGGTGGAGCACAGAGATCTCGGAGAGATATAGGGCTGGAAAAGGTTGCAGAGATCTCGGATGGTTGTAAGCTACAATGGTATCCAAGGAATTGTGTCAGGAACTTGAGCCAGTTTGGCTGCTTTTTATTTTTATTCATTTATATAATGAGTAACAGAGCCCCAATGATCATTGTGCCCCCACTAGCATTCTGCCTCCTTGAATAAAAGTAGGAGAGCGAGGGTAGAAATGGAAGTCTGAACACAGACAGTGGATTACAAATGAATTTTGGGATGAAAAAAAACAAAGTCAAATGATGATGGCATATTTGGTATTTGTGACAGAAGTGGGAGTTCGAGGAGGCGGGGCGGGACGTCGAAGAGGCCTACAAAAGGCCCAGCGTTGTCAGACTAAGGTCCCGAACTTAAGGAAAGGTAACTTCGATGGTATGAGACGTGAACTGGCTAGAATAGACTGGCGAATGATACTTAAAGGGTTGACAATGGATAGGCAATGGCAAACAGTTAAAGATCACATGGATGAACTTCAACAATTGTACATCCCTGTCTGGAGTAAAAATAAAACTGGGAAGGTGGCTCAACCGTGGCTAACAAGGGAAATTAAGGATAGTGTTAGATCCAAGGAAGAGGCATATAAATTGGCCAGAAAAAGCAGCAAACCCGAGGACTGGGAGAAATTTAGAATTCAGCAGAGGAGGACAAAGGGTCTAATTAGGAGGGGGAAAAGAGGGTATGAGAGGAAGCTTGCCGGGAACATAAAAACTGACTGCAAAAGCTTCGATAGATATGTGAAGAGAAAAAGATTAGTGAAGACAAACGTAGGTCCCTTGCAGTTAGATTCAGGTGAATTTATAATAGGGAACAAAGAAATGGCGGACCAGTTGAACAAATACTTTGGTTCTGTCTTCACGAAGGAAGACACAAATAACCTTCCAGAAATACTAGGGGACCGAGGGTCTAGTGAGAAGGAGGAACTGAAGGATATCCTTATTAGGCGGGAAATTGTGTTAGGGAAATTGATGGGATTGAAGGCCGATAAATCCCCGGGGCCTGATAGTCTGCATCCCAGAGTACTTAAGGAAGTGGCCCTAGAAATAGTGGATGCATTGGTGATCATTTTCCAACAGTCCATCGACGCTGAATCAGTTCCTATGGACTGCAGGGTAGCTAATGTAACCCCACTTTTTAAAAAAAGGGAGAGAAAATGGGTAATTATAGACCGGTTAGCCTGGATCAGTAGTGGGGAAAATGTTGGAATCAATTACTAAAGATGAAATAGCAGCGTATTTGGAAAGCAGTGACAGGATCGGTTAAAGTCAGCATGGATTTATGAAAGGGAAATCATGCTTGACAAATCTTCTAGAATTTTTTGAGGATGTAACTGGTAGAGTGGACAAGAGAGAATCAGTGGATGTGGTGTATTTGGACTTTCAAAAGGCTTTTGACATGGTCCCACACAAGAGATTGGTGTGCAAAATTAAAGCACATGGTATTGGGGGTAATTTACTGACGTGGATAGAGAACTGGTTGGCAGGCAGGAAGCAGAGAGTCAGGATAAACGGGTCCTTTTCAGAATGTCAGGCAGTGACTAGGGTGCTGGGACCCCAGCTGTTTACAATATACATTAATGATTTAGATGAAGGAATTGCGTGTAATATCTCCAGGTTTGCGGATGACACTAAGCTGGGTGGGGGTGTGAGCTGTGAGGAGGACGCTAAGAGGGTGCAGGGTGACTTGGACAGGTTAAGTGAGTGGAAAATGCATGGCAGATGCAGTATAATGTGGATAAATGTGAGGTTATCCATTTTGGTGTCAAAAACACGAAGGCAGAATATTATCTGAATAGCGGCAGATTAGGAAAAGGCGAGGTGCAACGAGACCTGGGTGTCATGGTACATCAGTTATTGAAAGTTGGCATGCAGGTACAGCAGGCGGTGAAGGCGGCAAATGGTATGTTAGTCTTCGTAGCTAGACGATTTGAGTATAGGAGCAGGGAGGTCTTACTGCAGCTGTACAGGGCCTTGGTGAGGCCTCACCTGGAATATTGTGTTCAGTTTTGGTCTCCTAATCTGAGGAAGGACATTCTTGCTATTGAGGGAGTGCAGCGAAGGTTCACCAGACTGATTCCCGGAATGGCAGGACTGACATATGAGGAGAGACTGGATCGAGTGGGCCTGTATTCACTGGAGTTTAGAAGGATGAGAGGAGATCTCATTGAAACATATAAAATTCTGACGGGACTGGACATGTTAGATGCTGGAAGAATGTTCCTGATGTTGGGGAAGTCCAGAACCAGGGGACACAGTCTAAGGATAAGGGGTAAGCCATTTAGGACCGAGATGAGGAGAAACTTCTTCACTCAGAGAGTTGTTAACCTGTGGAATTCCCTACCGCAGAGAGTTGTTGATGCCAGTTCATTGGATATATTCAAGAGGGAGTTAGATATGGCCCTTATGATTAAAGGGATCAAGGGGTATGGAGAGAAAGCAGCAAAGGGGTACTGAGGTGAATGATCAGCCATGATCTTATTGAATGGTGGTGCAGGCTCGAAGGGCCAAATGGCCTACTCCTGCATCTATTTTCTATGTTTCTCTGTTTCTTATTTAACCTTGCATCTCCTGAAGACACCTGCGAGTGCCAAGCCATTTCTTTCAAGCCAGTGTGTGGCACAATAATAGTTTTCAGCAGTTTGGAATAGAACCAGCATGGACTTAACCCCATGATAAAAGCTGGCTTCTTGAAAACATGCTAAGGCAGGTACAGATACAACGTCCAAAATCCAGAACCCTTGGCACTCGATCCGTTCTGGTTTTTGGGGGTTTCTGGATTTCAGACAAAATAGTCTGAAATCCAGAATCCTTGACTGAATCCATGCCGGGTTTTGAGCAGCGAGGTCCGAAAACCAGCACGGATTTGGTCGAGGATTCCAGATTTCAGACTTGATTTTCTTGTCTGAAATCTGGAATCCTCCACCTAATCCGTGCCGTATTTTGGGATTTGCCTCAAAAATGTCTGGCTTTTGGACAATAATTCCGGACGACTGCATCAGCTATGCACAAAATGTCCGGTTTTCGGAGTTCCGGATTCGGGACATAGCACCTGTACAACCAGAGGAAACAATTTACAGATTTTGTGGACTGAAACATTTTTTCTGAAAGCCCAACAGGAACAGCAATCTGGGTAAAGGAAAGGGTGTGTACATGCTCCCACCGAAGGTTCAGTTTTGAAATGCACCAACACACATCAGCCATGGCTCAGTGGGCAGCACTTGCCTGAGTCAGAAGCTCGTGGGTTCAAATCCAACTCCAGAGATTTTGAGAAATAATCTAGGTTGACAATCCAGCGCAGTGCTGAGGGAGTGCTGCACTGCCGGAGGTGCCACCTTTCAGGTGAGATGTTAAATCGAGGCCCCGTTTACCCTCTCATGTAGACATGAAAGATCTCATGGCACTACTTCAGGGGAGTTCTCTCCGATGTCCTGGCCAACGTTTATCTCTCCACCAACTACTGTTTGTCGGAGCTTGCTGTGCAAAAATCGGCTGCATTACAACAGTGGCTACATTTCCAAAGAGTGTTGACTATGAAGCACTCTGGGACCTCCCGAGGTCCTGAAAGGCTCTATAGGTTCTTTCTTTCTATAGGAATGTGGAAATTACTAGACAAAAACGACCAAGCTCCATTTAATTTGCCTTTTACCATCCTGGTCGTCACATGATACAACGATAATGGAGCAGTTGACTAATCATATCAATGTCAATCAATTAATTTGCAATAGACCCAGAATTGAACCAGAATACCTCAAGACTCCAGGTTAATGCTATAGTCTGTGGAGAGTTAGCTGATCTCACCAGGCAGCAGATGCTTCTTGCATTTGGTCTGGGCCAGGAAGGGTGGACGGAAACAAATCTACCAGCGTCTCTGATCTTGATCACTATCCCAGCTGGAACGAGCACATCTCTGCACACACGCAGATGTGCAGTTTCCAACAAGGAGGTGAGCAGTTCGGAGAAGATCATGCTTGGTTGTGATGCCCCTTATGGTTCAATAGTCCAACAACAGTCACTACAACTCACACATAAGAAATGGGAGTTTTGGGAAAGTGCTTGGCACAAGTGTGAATCCATAAGGACATAATGGCCCAGAAATCCCGGTTGAGGTCTTCCCGTGGGCGATCGACTGAAAAAGTTTTTAAAAAAAGATGCGCACCTGCCTGTTCCTGCTGCGCTCATGACACGAGAGATCCCATTCCTGAGGCCTTCACCCATTGCGCGTCAGAGCGCGTGCATATCGGGACGTCCATAAGCTGGCGCTGTAGTCACATAGAAACATAGAAAATAGGTGCAGGAGCAGGCCATTCAGCCCTTCTAGCCTGCAACGCCATTCAATGAGTTCATGGCTGAACATGAAACTTCAGTACTCCATTCCTGCTTTCTCACCATAACCCTTGATCCCCCGAGTAGTAAGGACTTCATCTAACTCCCTTTTGAATATATTTAGTGAATTGGCCTCAACTACTTTCTGTGGTAGAGAATTCCACAGGTTCACCACTCTCTGGGTGAAGAAGTTTCTCCTCATCTCGGTCCTAAATGGCTTACCCCTTATCCTCAGACTGTGACCCCTGGTTCTGGACTTCCCAAACATTGGGAACATTCTTCCTGCATCTAACCTGTCTAAACCCGTCAGAATTTTAAACGTTTCCATGAGGTCCCCTCTCATTCTTCTGAACTCCAGTGAATACAAGCCCAGTTGATCCAGTCTTTCTTGATAGGTCAGTCCCGCCATCCCGGGAATCAGTCTGGTGAATCTTCGCTGCACTCCCTCAATAGCAAGAATGTCCTTCCTCAAGTTAGGAGACCAAAACTGTACACAATACTCCAGGTGTGGCCTCACCAAGGCCCTGTACAACTGTAGCAACACCTCCCTGCCCCTGTACTCAAATCCCCTCGCTATGAAGGCCAACATTCCATTTGCTTTCTTAACCGCCTGCTGGACCTGCATGCTAACCTTCAATGACTGATGTACCATGACACCCAGGTCTCGTTGCACCTTCCCTTTTCCTAATCTGTCACCATTCAGATAATAGTCTGTCTCTCTGTTTTTACCACCAAAGTGGATAACCTCACATTTATCCACATTATACTTCATCTGCCATGCATTTGCCCACTCACCTAACCAATTCAAGTCACTCTGCAGCCTAATAGCATCCTCCTCGCAGCTCACATTGCCACCCAACTTCGTGTCATCCGCAAATTTGGAGATACTACATTTAATCCCCTCGTCTAAATCATTAATGTACAATGTATGGGGAGCGAGCAGGGAAGTGGAGCTGAGTCCATGATCAGATCACCCAAGATCTTATTGAATGGTGGACAGGCTCGAGGGGTCAAATGGCCTACTCCTGCTCCTATTTCTTATGTTCTTATGACCCCTAGTCAGCCAGAGGAAATATTCTCCCTGCATCTACCCTGTCTAGCCCTGTATATGTTTCAATGAGATCACCTCTCATTCTTCTAAACTCTAGAGAATATAGGCTTCGTCTGCTCAATCTCTCCTCATACGGCAATCCCCCCCATCCCACGATTCAGTCTGGTGAACCTTCGTTGCACTCCCTCTATGCCAAGTCTATCCTTCCTTAGGTAAGGGGTACTGGGAGGATAGATGCACCAACATTAGTGTTCTCGCTCAGGCCAACATCCCCAGCATCAAAGCACTGACCACACTCAACCAGCTCTGTTGGGTGGGCCACATCATCCATATGCCCAACATGAGACTCCCAAAGCAAGCGCTCTTCTCGGAACACTTACACGGGAAGCGAGCCCTAGGTGGGCAGAGGAAACACTTCAAGGTCACCCTCAAAGCCTCCTTGATAAAGTGCAACATCCCCACCGACCCTGGCCCAAGACCGCCCTAAACAGAGGAAGAGTATCCAGGAGGGCGTTGAGCACATGGCTCTGGGCAGCCAATCCAGGTACAGTATTTTCTCATTCATAATGGGAACTCCGTAAGTAGGAGATCCCATTATGATTGAGAAACACCCCCCCAAACACCAAAACACAAATAAAAAATAGAAAAAAAATAGACCACATATTTAAGATTAATTTAAATTAAAGTTATTTATGTCTTCTAAAAAATATATATTTTCCCGATATTTTAAAAAAGCTTTTTAAATTATGGTTTAAAAGTGGGCAGGGTTTTTAACAATAAAATGTGTTTTTGAAATTTTATTTTACAATGTTTTGTATGTTGTAAAACTCTTACGCCTGTAAAAGTAGGCTATGCACCTACTTTTATCAGGCGCAAGAGTTTTCAGGACCAGATATGGGTAAATACCGCAATCTTGCCCATGCGAATGTCCTGGCTGCCGAGATGCGAAGGATCTGTCAAGCTTGACAGATCGGAAAAGCCGTTTTTCAGTGCATGCACATAGTGTGCTGAAAACCGGCTTTTGCGATGCCTTCCCAGGTCCGTACACACTGTGTACGGACCCGGGGAGGCCGGGATTTCGAGGCCAATTACAGAATTTACAGCACAGGAACGGCCATACTGCCCAACTGGTCCATGCTCCACACAAGCCTCCTCCCACTCTCTTCATCTCACCTTATCAGTATATCATTCTATTTCTTTCTCCATCATGTGTTTACCTAGCTTTCCTTTAAATACATATATGCTATCGCCACGACGACGCCTTGTGGTGGCGAGGAGTTCTGTGAGCGAGACAGGAAACAAATTGCCACTTCTTTTAATCACGAAGCATGAAAACATTCTATTTCAATAACCAAATGAAAGCCTTTACACAAAAATCAGAACTATGTATTTTTGTTATTGGAGAAGTATTTATGCAAATTACAAATCTAAACTCATCTTTATGGCCAAATTGGAACCTTGTGGCACAACTCTGAATGAGTCAAAACTGTGCTATGGATTTAGAAACATTCTTTTTCTTCCTCAGTTGAGCTGAACTGGTGCCAACTCTCTACCACCTTGGAATGCAAATCAGCCAGTTATGACAAAGACGATTACTGTGGAAAAAAATAACAAATCACATAATTTCATGACTTCAACCCTGAAATATGTCTCTCGACATACACAAGAAAGAAATTAATGATCTCCTTGGCTTTTCGAAGACATTGTTAATGAGACAGGGTACGCAGTGAGGAGCTCGAGAAAATCTCACACATACATCACTGTAATTAGCTCCATACACTGAGCTGCAGTAATACACCAGGCAGCGGTTTAGTGCTCCCCTGTACTTATTTGGTACAATGCCTTTTGTTATATGAATCCATGAATGTTGTGTATATCTGCTTTGACACTTGGCATCCGGAGTGGCATCTTTCCATTATCCACATCAGTTTCCCCCCCAAAAATAAATTATACTTCCGATTGCAGCTCATCAACACTTTCAGATATTTTCCACCTTCTTGGAGGACGGATACAAAAAGGAGAAAGACAACTTGCTTTCATACAACGTTTTCCATAAACTCAGTGTCATCTCAAATCATTTCACAGACAACCAGTACTTTTCTCAAGTGTAGTCACTGTTGGAATATGGCAGCCAATACACACACAGCAATGTGATAATGACCAGATAATCTGTCTTAGTGATGTTGGTTGAGGGATAAAAATTGGCCAGGACACCAGGCTCTTCTTCAAATAGTGCCATGGGATCTTTTACGTCCACCCGAGAGGGCAGATGGAGCCTTGGTTTAACATCTCATCCAAAAGACGACACCTTCGAAATACAAGATAATCCAAATGGCCTGTTTTTCTTGCAGCAAAAAAAACACCCAACAGCTTTTGAGTTAAGAGTTTAGAAGAAAACAAACCTTATATTGGGCAGGTAGCATATAGCAGGATCAAAACTAATATAAGAACATAAGAAATAGGAGCAGGAGTAGGCCATACGGCCCCTCAAGCCTGCTCCGCCATTCAATAAGATCATGGCTGATCCAATCATGGACTCAGGTTCACTTCCCTGCCCACTCCCCATAATCCCTTAGTCCCTTATCACTTAAGAAACTGTCTATTTTCTGTCTTAAATTTATTCAATGTCCCAGCTTCCACAACTCTCTGAGGCAGTGAATTCCACAGATCCACAACCCTCAGAGAAGTTTCTCCTCATCTCTATTTTAAATGGACGGCCCCTTATTCTAAGATCGTGCCCTCTAATTCTAGTCTCCCCCATCAGTGGAAACATCCTCTCTGCATCCACCTTGTCAAGCCCCCTCATAATCTTATACGTTTCGATAAGATCATCTCTCATTCTTCTGAATTCCAATGAGTAGAGGTCCAACCTTCTCAACCTTTCCTCATAAGTCAACCCCCTCATCCCCGGAATCAACCTAGTGAACCTTCTCTGAACTGCCTCCAAAGCAAGTATATTCTTTCGTAAATATGGAAACCAAAACTGCACGTAGTATTCCAGGTGTGGCCTCACCAATACCTTATATAGCTGTAGCAAGATTTCTCTGCTTTTATACTCCATTCTCTTTGCAATAAAAGCCAAGATACCATTGGCCTTCCTGATCACTTGCTGTACCTGCATACTATCCTTTTGTGTTTCATGCACAAGTACCATGGTCACAAAATGGATGGATGAGGAAGACCATTCAGCCCACCATCATAGCCTCCATTTTGCCTCCCAAATAATTCCAGGATTTATGCATTCTACCTGGAATTCATTCCACGTTTGTTAATGAACTTCTGGACAATTGCCCTAAATTTTCCTTTCTCCACTTTGAACTTGTTTCCCCAATCACAGTAAATGACATTGAGTAGGTAAATTGGTATTACGGTATCATAATAGCTATGTTACGGGACTAGTAATCCAGAGGCCTGGACGAAAGATTCAGAGACGCGACTTCGAATCCTACCATGGCAACTGTTAATCAAATAAAACTGGAACAAACAACTAGTATCAGTAATGGTGACCATGAAACTACCGGACGGTCGTAAAAACCCAACTGGCTCACTAATATCCTTACCTAGTCTGGCCGATATGACCCACAGCAAGGTGGTTGACTCTTAACTGCCCTCTGACATGGCCTAGCAAGCCACTCAGTTGTACCAAACTGCGATAAAGAAGTACAACAGCACTGTGGGAGTACCTTGACGGTTCAAGGCGGCGGCTCATCACCACCTTCTCGAGGACAATTAGAGATGGGCAATAAATACTGGCCTTGCCAGCGATACCCACATCCCGTGAACAAATTAAAAAAAAATCCAGGGCACTATTTACCTTCCACAGCTCATCTCCCAGAAGGGCTAACTCACTCTGGCCTGTGGCTCAACACCTCTTCAATTAAGTTTAGTTAGAGAGGAGGAAAGCCCAAAAAATTCACAATTACTATACCAGTTAGACTGACTTTGGCTCAACAACAACCGTACTAATTCACATCAAAGATAAATTCCCACCTCCATTCACAAAAAGTAATTTTACTTCATAGGAAACCCCAAATTTAGCCAAAATTACTGGCCCCTGCCAATAAATCACTCTGATCTGATATGTACAACATTGGTATTAACAGTACATAGAACAAAGGCAAACTCGTTATATTAGAGTATCTTTCTGTAAGTATCATATTAGCAGTGTACAACTAAACCAGTTTGTAGATGCAGGTTTGCTCCCCCATGGGTGCTGAATTAGTTGAACCCAGCTAGGGCAGGTGCAGGTACAGTGGGTTTCAGTGCCCCCCATTCTACCACCGCCCACCCCCAAGGGGTAGGAAGGGGGAAACATGTGCCCAAGGTACCTGCTCCTGATCACCATTCAGATCCTCTCCGCTGAAAGTCCACTTGTGGACATATGGCGAGGAAAGGGAATAGGTTGTGCTGTGGTGCCTCCTTCTGTAAAGAAAATGAGTTTTGAGCGGTACAGCCCACCTGTAGTGAGCAGCACAAGTGGAGGTATCATCACACTACAAGTGGCGAGCACTAAACCAGATTCCGCCGTGTTCAAAAGTCAGCAATCCCTTTAAAAGCTTCCACCAATAACGCATCCTCTGGCTGTGAACTTCCGACAGCACAAGTCAATCCCAATTGCTGCAGTCTGGAAATCTAACATTGTGTTAAGTTCTTTTAGAAACATAGAAAATAGGTGCAAGAGTAGGCCATTCGGCCCTTCAAGCCTGCACCACCATTCAATAAAATCATGGCTGATCATTCATCTCAGTACCCCTTTCTGATTTCTCTCCATACCCCTTGATTCCTTTAGCCGTAAGGGCCATATCCAACTCCCTCTTGAATATATCTAACGAACAGGCATCAACAACTCTCTGTGGAAGAGAATTCCACAGGTTAACAACTCTCTGAGTGAAGAAGTTTGCATAAGAATTAGGAACAGGGGTAGGCCATCTAGCCCCTCGAGCCTGCTCCGCCATTTAACAAGATCATGGCTGATCTGGCCGTGGACTCAGCTCCACTTACCCGCCCGCTCCCCATAACCCTTAATTTCCTTATTGGTTAAAAATCTATCTATCTATGACTTGAATACATTCAATGAGCTAGCCTCAACTGCTTCCTTGGGCAGAGAATGCCACAGATTCACAACACTCTGGGAGAAGAAATTCCTTCTCAACTCGGTTTTAAATTGGCTCCCCCGTATTTTGAGGCTGTGCCCCCTAGTTCTAGTCTCCCCGACCAGTGGAAACAACCTCTCTGCCTCTATCTTGTCTATCCCTTTCCTGATTTTAAATGTTTCTATAAGATCACCCCTCATCCTTCTGAACTCCAACGAGTAAAGACCCAGTCTACTCAATCTATCATCATAACGTAACCCCCCTCATCTCCGGAATCAGCCTCGTGAATCGTCTCTGTACTCCCTCCAAAGCTAGTATATCCTTAAGTAAGATGACCCAACTGCACGCAGTACTCCAGGTGCGGCCTCACCAATACCCTATACAGTTGCAGAAGGACCTCCCTGCTTTTGTACTCCATCTCTCTTGCAATGAAGGCCAACATTCTATTCGCCTTCCTGATTACCTGATTTCTCCTCATCTCGGTCCTAAATGGCTTACCCCTTATCCTTAGACTGTGACCCCTGGTTCTGGACTCCCCCAACATCGGGAACATTCTTCCTGCATCTAACCTGTCCAGTTCAATCATAATTTTATATGTTTCTATGCGATCCCCTCTCATCCTTCTAAACTCCAGTGAATACAGGCCCAGTCTATCTAGTCTCTCCTCCTATGTCAGTCCTGCCATTCCAGGAATCAGTCTGGTGAACCTTCGCTGCACTCCCTCAATAGCAAGAACGTCCTTCCTCAGATTAGGAGATCAAAACTGAACACAATATTCCAGGTGAGGCCTCACCAAGGCCCTGTACAACTGCAGCAAGACCTCCAAGCTCCTATACTCAAATCCCCTAGCTATAAAGGCCAACATGCCATTAGCCTTCTTCGTCGCCTGTTGTACCTGCATGCCAACCTTCAATGACTGATGAACCATGACACCCAGGTCTCGTTGCACCTCCCCCTTTTCCTAATCTGCCGCCATTCAGATAATATTCTGCCTTCGTGTTTTTGCCACCAAAGTGGATAACATCACATTTATCCACATTATACTGCATCTGCCATGCATTTGCCCACTCATCTAACCTGTCCAAGTCACCCTGCAGCCTCTTAGCATCCTCCTCACAGCTCACACCGCCATCCAGCTTAGTGTCTTCTGCAAACTTAGAGATATTATTCTCAATTCCCTCATCCAAATCATTAATGTATATTATAAATACCTGGGGTCCCAGCACTGAGCCCTGCGGCACCCCACTAGTCACTGCCTGCCATTCTGAAAAGGACCCGTTTATCCCAACTCTCTGCTTCCTTTCTGCCAACCAGTTCTCTATCCACGTCAATACATTACCCCCAATACCATGTGCTTTAATTTTGCACACTAATCTCTTGTGTGGGACCTTGACAAAAGCCTTTTGAAAGTCCAAATACACCACATCCACTGGTTCTCTCTTGTCCACTTTACTAGTTACATCCTCAAAAAATTCTAGAAGATTTGTCAAGCATGATTTCCCTTTCATAAATCCATGCTGACTTGGACCGATCCTGTCACTGCTTTCCAAATGAAAGGTATTTAAATGCCAACAGATCTCCCATGGATGGCATTGCTCTCGGTCTGCCAACCTGGCTCGTCCTTTTAAGGCCACTTCTTTCAAATGAGTCGTTAAACCGAGGCCCCGCCTGCTTTCTCAAGTGGATGTAAAAGATCCCATGGCACTATTTTGAAGAAGAGCAGGAGAGTTATCCCCGCTGTCCTGGCCAATATTTATCCATCAATCAACATAACAAAAAAAATATTATCTGGTCATTATCACATTACTATTTGTGGGAGCTTGCTTGTGCGCAAATTATCACCTGCATTTCCTACATTACAACTGTGACTACACTTCAAAAGAACATAAAACATAAAAAATAGGAGCAGGAGTAGGCCGTACAGCCCCTCGAGCCTGCTCCGCCATTTAATACGATCACGGCTGACCCAATCATGGATTCAGGTCCACTTCCCTGCCCGCTCCTCATAACCCCTTCTTCCCTTATCGGAATTTTTGTGTCCTCCTGACAATTTGCTTTCCCACCCCATCTTTGTATTATCAGCAAAGTTGTCTACATTACACTCGGTCCCTTCATCGAAGTCATTAACATAGATTGTAAATAGTTGAGGTCCCAGCACCGATCCCTGCAGCACCCCACTAGTCACTGTTTGCCAACCGCAAAATGACCCATTTATCCCGACTCTCTGTTTTCTGTTAGTTAGCCAATCCTCTATCCATGCTAATATATTACCCCGAACCCCGTGAACTTTTATCTTGTGCAGTAACCTTTTATGTGGCACCTTATCGAATGCCTTCTGGAAATCCAAATACACCACATCCACTGGTTCCCCCTTATCAATCCTGTTCGTTACATCCTCAAAGAAATCCATCAAATTTGTCAAATATGATTTCCCTTTCATAAAACCATGCTGACGCTGTTTTTCCAAATGTCCCGCTACTGCTTCCTTAATAATGGACTCCAGCATTTTCCCCAACGACAGATGTTTGGCTAACTGGTCTATAGTTTCCTGCTTTTTGTCTGCCTCCTTTTTTCTGCAGTTTTCCAATCCACTGGACCGCCCCAGAATCCAAAAGTACTTTCTTGGTTGTAAAGTGTTTTGAGACGTCTGGTGGTCGTGAAAGGCGCTATATAAATCCAAGTCTTTCTTTCTTTCCGTGGTTGCATAGCCGGCTGAAACTCACTATGCACACTCAGACGGTTAATTGGGCGAGTCACCAGAGGGCAACTGGTGCCGGAGGTGCCCCACAAATCAGTATTACATAGATTGTACAGAAACAAGCCATTTGGCCCAAGTGGTCCATAATGGCATTTCTGTTCCACATGAGACTCCGCCCCACCACACTCCATTTAATCTTATCAGCATAACCTTTTATTCTTTTCTTCCTCATGTGTTATTATAGCTTCCCCTTAAATGCGCCTATGCTATTTTGCCTCAACCACTCCCTGTGGTAGCGAGTTCCACATGTGAACCACTCTCTGGGTAAAGACGATTCTCCTAAATTCCCTATTGGATTTATGAGTAGCTATCTTATATCTATGGCTACTAGTTTTGGACTCCCACACAAGTGGGAACATTTTCTCTACGTGTTCCCCATCGAACTTCTTCATAATCTTAAAGACCTCTATCAGGTTAGCTCTCAGCCTCCTCTTTCAGAGAAAGGAGCCACAGCCTGTTCAATCTTTCCTGATAGGTATAGAAACATAGAAATTTACAGCGCAGAAGGCGGCCATTTCGGCCCACCGTGTCCGTGTCGGCCGACAAAGAGCCACGCGGTCCTCGGTCAACAGCCCTGAAGGTTACATATAAACCTATGACCAATGAACAATGGCGGACAGGTAAAGAGCATCTGGCACAACTAGTCCGCCCCACACAACTGCGATACTCCATGTATCGCAACATTTTACACTCCACCCAAACCGGAGCCATGCGATCTTCTGGGAGAGGCAAAAAAGATAAAAACCCAGGCCAATGGGGAAGAAAATCTGGGAAAATTCCATTCCGACCCATCCAGGCGATCAAAACTACTCCAGATCATCACTCTAGCTGTATTAGATTCCCTGAAGTACTTACCATCGTATCTGCGCCAGCCAACAAGAGGTTATCCATTCTAATCCCACTTACTAACTCTAGGTCCGTTACCCTGCAGGTTACGGCACTTCAAGTGCCCATCCAAGCACCTTTTAAATGTGGTGAGGGTTTCTGCCTCTATCACCTTTCCAGGCAGAGAGTTCCAGACCGCCACAACCCTTTGCGTGATGAAGCTTCCCCTCAAATCCCCTCTAAACCTTCTACCAAGATGCTTTGGGATCATTTTCCAGTCCTCTTTGGATTTGAGCATGGTGCCGGAGGATTGGAGGACTGCTGCTGTAGTACCCTTGTTTAAGAAGGGAGAAAGGGATAGGTCGAGTAATTACAGGCCTGTCAGCCTAACCGCAGTGGTGGGAAAATTATTGGAAAAAATCCTGAAAGACAGGATAAATTTACAAATCTACATTTTTAAACAAAGGTACCACATTAGCAGTCCCCCGGCAACATGCCTGAATTGAAAGAGGACTGGAAAATGATAGTTAAGGCTTCTGCTATTTCCTCTTTTGCTTCGCTCAACAGCCTGGGATGCATTTCATCCGGGCCTGGGGACATCTACTTTCAAAGCTGCTAAACCCCTTAATACCTCCTCTCTCACTATGTTTATTGCAACCAGAATTTCACACTCCTCCTCGATAGCAGTATCTGCATTGCCCCTTTCCTTTGTGAAAATGAGGCGCAAAGTATTCATTAAGAACCATACCCACACCTTCCTCCTCCACACACAGATTACCCTCATGGTCTCTATAGGCCCTACCCTTTCTTTAGTTATCCTCTTGCTCTTAGTATATTTATAGAACATCTTTGGGTTTTCCTTGATTTTACTTGCCAAGAATTTTTCATGCTCTCTCTTAGCATTCCTAATATCCTTTTTAATTTCACCTCTATAAACTTTCTATATTCCTCTATAGATTCAACAGTATTTAGCCGTCGGTATATGACATAAGCTTCTCTTTTTTTTCTTTATCCTCCCCTGTAAGTCCCTAGTCATCCAGGGGGCTCTAGAATTGTTATATTTCCACCCTTTTTCTTTAAGGGCATATAGAAACATAGAAAATAGGTGCAGGAGTAGGCCATTCGGCCCTTCTAGCCTGCACCGCCATTCAATGAGTTCATGGCTGAACATGCAATTTCAGTACCCCATTCCTGCTTTCTCACCATACCCCTTGATTCCCCTAGTAGTAAGGACTTCATCTAACTCCTTTTTGAATATATTTAGTGAATTGGCCTCAACAACTTTCTGTGGTAGAGAATTCCACAGGTTCACCACTCTCTGGGTGAAGAAGTTTCTCCTCATCTCGGTCCTAAATGGCTTACCCCTTATCCTTAGACTGTGACCCCTGGTTCTGGACTTCCCCAACATTGGGAACATTCTTCCTGCATCTAACCTGTCTAAACCCGTCAGAATTTTAAACGTTTCTATGAGGTCCCCTCTCATTCTTCTGAACTCCAGTGAATACAAGCCCAGTTGATCCAGTCTTTCTTGATAGGTCAGTCCCGCCATCCCGGGAATCAGTCTGGTGAACCTTCGCTGCACTCCCTCAATAGCAAGAATGTCCTTCCTCAGGTTAGGAGACCAAAACTGTACACAATACTCCAGGTGTGGCCTCACCAAGGCCCTGTACAATTGTAGCAACACCTCCATGCCCTTGTACTCAAATCCCCTCGCTATGAAGGCCAACATGCCATTTGCTTTCTTAACCGCCTGCTGTACCTGCATGCCAATATGATTGGCCTGAGCCCTCCGGATCGCCTCTTTGAATGCCTCTCACTGTTCCAATACTGATTTATCTACAAGTAGCTGTGTCCAGTCCACTGTGGCCAAATCACTTCTCAACTTAGCAAAGTTAGCTTTTCCCCAATTTGGGACTTTTATTCCTGGTCTATCCGTGTCCTTATCCATAACTACCTTGAATCTGACTGAATTATGGTCACTGGCACCCAAGTGCTCTCCCACTGATACCCTTTCCACCTGCCCAGCTTCATTCCCCAAAACTAAATCCATAACTGCCCCCTCCCATATTGGACTTTATACATACTAACTAAAAAAGTTCTCTTGAATGCATTTTAGGTATTCCGCATCCTCTATAGCCTTCACACTATATTTGTCCCAATCAGTATTAGGATAGTTGAAATCCTCTACTATTACTACCCTATGGTTTTTGGACTTCACAGAAATGTATCGATGTATTTGCTCTTCTATCTCCTTCCCATTGTTTGGGGGTCTATAATACACGCCCAGCAGTGTGATTGCCCCTTTTTTATTTTTTAATTCGACCCATATGGCCTCATTTAATGATCCCTTTAACATATCATCCCTCCTCACAGCTGTAATAGTTTCTTTAATCACTACCTCCCCCTTTTTTACCCCCCTCTCTGTCCTGTCTAAAAATCCTGTAACCGGCCCCTCTTTCAGCCATGTCTCTGTAATGGCTATAATGTCATACCCCCAAGTATCTACCTGTGCTCTCAGCTCATCCACCTTGTTTGCTAATACTCCTTGCATTGAAGTATATACCATTAGCACAGGAAGACGTCCTTGATTACTACTTACTAACCCTTGTTTCCTCTGTCTTACAGATTCACTTTCTACATTCTTGCTTTCCAATTTCAGCTTTACTTCCTTCCCTATTGAATTTGTTCTCAGGTTCCCATCCCCCTGCTAAGCTAGTTTAAACTCTCTCCTCTTAGTTCTGGTATCATCCTTGTAAAAAAACATTTCAACCTTCTCCAGTGCCTCTATATCCTTTTTGTAATATGGAGACTAGAACGGTTCACAGTACTCCAAGCATGGCCTAACCAAGGTTACCATAACTTCTCTGCTTTTCAATTCTATTCCCTCTTAAAATGAACTCCAGCTCAGTTTTCTTTTTTATGGTCTTATTAACCTGCGTGGCTACTTTTAGTGACTTGTGTGTCTTCAGGGGAGGAGGAGTGGGGAGAAATGGGAGGGAGGGAGGGGGGAAGAATGGAGTAAATAAATTCCGCAGCTTTACTTTGGGGTTAAACAGAAATTCAGACAAGGACAATGAATGACTTTAAAAAAAATCTGTTTTAAAACAGAGCACTGGAAAGCAGACATTAAAATATATAAATGAAATGGTGAAACTTTCCATTGTATAACACTGCCAGCGGAGCTTAAACACCAGGGAGACATTGTTCTGATTGGAGCATTACTGGCTGACAAGGAAAGGTACCATATGGCAGCATCATTCTCAGATCCATGAATAATTCTCTGTGAAATCCTAATACTGGATGGACAAACTCGTGTGCTGTGCTATGCTTCACATCTCCTCCCTTTAGTAAATCAGCACTGCTCCCCAGCCGCAGCGAGCACGACTTTGCATCGGTTCAATTCCAGGGCACTATTTAATGAATCCTGGCTGCTTGGCTTCGGCACTTTGACCAAAGCAAGTTAATTTTTAAAAACTAGACATCAACAGGATTGGTGAAAAACAAACTGAATACTAGTAACCCTTTCCTGCAGCATCAGATCACAGTTTGGGATATAATACATTGCTCATAGCTACCCGTTTAATATAGCATGCCTTCATTACAATTTTGATTTTGTATATATCTCTAGGGAAATTCCTCATACTGAGGGACTCCACCTCCTCATTACAAGAGCAGGCTAACCTGTTTTTTTTTAAACCATCATCATCCGTCAAATTGATCCTGTCCTCAACAACGTCAACACATTCGCACTGCACGGCGGGGATTATAGTCAATCACCAGGAGCAGGAAACCCGACTCATTTATCCCTCTCTAGCCGTGGGGCAATTGTAGTATTCTCAATTATTGTCCTGACAGAGATCAGCTAACTCAGCATATACCAGGGATCAAACCAGGGACCCACCTAGTCTATAGGGCCCAGTATCACTCCAACGGGTGCACTTAACTAAGCCAGACTTTCCTGTCTTCATGGAACACAAAGATTAAATGAACATTCAGCTTTAATTTGCAAGTATGTCAAGCTGCTGATACCAACAGACCTTGGTGTTGTGAGTTAAGATTCATCCGCCAAGCACTAATAACAGTCCTTTCCAAAATCTCCACGCCCACAAAATGCAAACGGGTCACATCGGTGAGTGAATAATAGGAGCATAAATAGAACTGCGTTGCCTGGGTTTCGGAGGCTGCATGCAGCTTGTGGGCTGCAGTTTGGGCACCCCTGGTCGAGGTTATCAAGGTATCTGCTCTCTGGTCTGTTTTATTCCGACAGCAGCACTTCAAATGAGGTCATCCGCTGACATCAGCTGAAGCTATAGCTGATGTTAACATTACTGGCTAATGGCCAATTAAGCAGTGAGAAACATTAGCGCCTGAAAAATAGCTCTTGCATTATGTTTTATACAGATGGAGGTAGGAAAGTACATTGTCACCATCAATTAAACAAGCTCTACTCCATCATCCTGAAAATGGGATGACTCAATAATAGTGCATAATTGTACAATTATTAATACAAACCAGCTGATCTCCTATGGTACTGCTCATAAATCAGAGGATATGCTGGATTATAAAGACAGCAGCATTATAATCTGTAATGCCCAATTTTATTTTGTTAAAATGTAACTTAATTGCTGTAAATAGTGAGACAATCCTTTTCCTTGAGGACTGCCAGTGTGGTAGCAGGGATATCAGTCTTCCCACTCCCCTCATTCGCTCGATTTCCCTCTGAACGTGCAGTCCTCCATTCTCTCAGGTCCAATCCAGACACCGTTATCAAACCCGCTGATAAAAGGGAGCGCGCAGTTGCTGTATCACAGGAGGACTCTACCTCATGGAGGCAGAGTGCCATCTTCTATCTTCCCCTGGACAACAACCACACTATGGAGTGCCAAGCCATCATTTTCCAGACCGCTACTGACCTCAGTTGCTCGATCTTCTCTGGATATCTCCCCCAACAGCCTCTAATCTCACAGCTGCCCAACCCGCACAGCTCACTACTAACTACTGCCCAAGATAAACAATAAGGACTGTCCAAGTAGACGCACTGTTTCAGCCTTCTCCTGTGCTTGACTCTATTTTTTCCCACTCTGTCCAATCTACCTACCTACATCCATGATTCCACTGACCCTCTCCTGGTTTTCTGTCTCTAACCGTCTTCTTTTCACTATGGATGTACAATCCTTCTACACCTCCAACCATCCCCAGATTGTCCTGCGGGCACTTCACTTCTTCCTCAAGCACCGCCCAATTAGTCCCCATCCACCACTACCGTCCTCCATCTAGCTGAACTTGTTTTCACATTGAACAAATGTTTCTTTTCTTACTATTCATGTCCTCCAGATAAAAGTTGTTGCAATGGGAACTCAAACGGGTCTCTTTTTGATAGGATAACTTGGCAGGTCCAGAATTGCGAGGTTATACCCATCAGGGAAGACTGAACAGGCTGGGGCTCTTAACTCCAGAAAAGAGAAAGCTGATAGGTGACCTAATAGATGTCTTTAAGATTATGAAAGTGCTTGACAGGGTAGACGTAGAGGAGATGTTTCACTTGTGCGGGAGTCTAAAACTAGAGGCCATAAAACTAAGATAATCACCAACAAATCCATTAGCGAATTCAGAAGAAACTTCTTCATTCAGCAAGTAGTGGGAATGTGGAACTCGCTACCACATGGAATGGTTGAGACAAATAGCATTTTATGGGGAAGCTAGATAAGTACGCAAGGAAGAAAGGAATAGAAGAAAATGCAGACAGGGTTAGATGAAGTAAGGTGGGAGGAAGCTGATGTGGAGCATAAACACCAGCTTAGAGTCATTGGGCCGAATGGCCTGTTTCTGAGCTGTAAATTCTATGTCCCTTCCCATTAACTCAATGATGTGTTGGTGCTGCTTCCTGCTCTTATCCTGATCTAAAGCATTTAATTGACATCTATTATAAACCTACTGAAACCCCCAACAACCTAGATTATCTTTCTTCCCAATCCAGTTTCTTGCTATCACTCTGGTCCTTTCTCCTAGTTTCCCCCGTCTCACCCACAGCTGCTCTGATGCCAACTTCCACACCTGAGCTTCCGAAATGTAGTCTTTTTTTCCATAGCTGAACATCCCCCTTAAATAGACAGGACCCTACACCAGTTTCTCTGCTAAGGGAGTGCAGCACTGTCGGAGGTGCCGTCTTTCGAATTAGGCGTTAAAACGGAGGCCCGTCTGCTCTCCCAGGTGGACATAAAAGATCTCACGGTACTATTTCAAAAAAGAGCTGGGGAGTTCTCCCAGGTGCCCTGGCCAAATATTATCCCTCAACCAACATCATTAAAACAGGTTATCTGGTCATCACATTGCTGTTTGTGGGAACTTGCTGCGCACAAATTGGCTGCTGTGTTCCCTACATAACAATAGTGACTACACTTCAAATTGGCTGTAAAATGCTTTGGGATGTCGTGAGGTCATGTAAAGCACTGTACAAATGCAAGTCTTTCTTTTTCATTCTTACTTCACAACTGTGATAGGGACAATTTGTCCTCATCTTTCACCCCACCAGCCTTCATTTCAACAAATCATTTTCCTCCACTTCTGCCATCTTCCAACATGATGCCATAACCAAGGAAATGTTCCGCTCCTCCCCATTACTTTCTGAAAAGCCCATTCTCTGTGTGGTGTGGTGGAGGTGGATGAAGATCACTTAGTTAGTGCTTGGGGTGGGAACACCATCAGACTGGTAGGGTAGTCTGCACCCTTGGTGTTGACTTGCTTTGTTCTTCTCGAAAGCTGATGGAGCCTCTTTCACGTTGCCAGCTTTTCATGCGTCTACCTGCATTTCCCCCCGCCCCAGCTATTCACACATTCTCTGTTTCACTTATATGTCTTTCATTTATTTGATTTCTTTGGTTGTATCTCCTACTATCTTATGTTAATATCAGTTCTGCCATGTAATTATAATCTGCTTTCCACTCAAGCATTTTACAAGCCATTCCATTTCTTCTTTTCTGTGAGTGGTATCTGTATGTATGTGTATAGGTGCGTGCATGTCTGTGTGCGCACAATGGAACATTCCACCATTTCATTTTTATACTTTAATGTCTGCTTACTAATGCTCTGTTTGAGAACAGATTTTTTTTTTTAAAGTCGTTCATTACCCTTGTCTGAATTTGTATTTTAACCCAAAGTAAAGCGGCGGAATTAACTTTCCACATTCTTTCTCCCATCCCTTCACCTCACCCCACCCCTCCTCCCCTGAAGACACACAAATCATTAAAAGTAGGGAGGCAGGTTAATAAGGCCATAAGCAAACAAAGCACTGGAATTAATTTCTTGAGGGATAGAATTGTAAAACAGAGAGGTTATGTTAAACTTGTATATCATCATCGGCAGTCCCTTGGAATAGAGGAAGACTTGCTTCCACTCCTAAAGTGAGTTCTCTGGTGGCTGAATAGTCCAATACGAGAGCCACAGACACTGTCACAGGTGGGACAGATATTCGTCGAGGGAAGGGTGGGACTGGTTTGCCACGCGCTCCTTCCGCTGTCTGCGCTTGGCCGCTTCACACTCTTTGCGTTGAGACTCGAAGAACTCAACACCCTCCCGGATTCACTTTCTCCACCTCGGCCGGTCTTCGGCCAGGGTCTCCCAGGTGTCAGTGGTGATGCCGCACATTACCAGGGAGGCTTTGAGGGTGTCCTTGTAACGCTTCCGTTGCCCACCTTTGGCTCGTTTAGCCGAGGTTAGAACTTCCCTTTTATTCTGTTCCTTTTTAAATGCTCTGCACCTGTCAACCCTCCAGGATTGCCCTGGAGTCTCCAGGAATTGAATATTCATCTCCAGGACATTGCTGGGTGCAATTCAGGAGAAAAATCATAGGGGCATTAAGAAATACATGTTATAAAAATGTTGGTGATGAAAAAGAAAATGCTGTTTGACTGTCAAGAATCATCCAATCAGTTAATGAAGATCCTGCTCACCTTGCGATATGCGGCGTGAGAATGGACACTGGGTGAATGGGGGGTGGGGGTTTGGGGTTATGTGATAAAACCTCCAGGATTTATGTTCAGCTAGATTTGGCAACCTTAGTAGTAATTGCAAGGTTCACACTTGAAACATCCAACTTGTCTGCACTCGCCATGGATACGGCTCAACTGGCTGAGTGCTGCTAATATATCTCGAGGTGAAATGCAGGTTAACTGCCGTAAGCTAAGTGAAGCTCGTCTGCATATTGGAAGCTGTTTGGAATTGCCCATTCCTACCCTCGGGATGTTATTAAGGCGAGGAGAAACACCAGCAGGAAATTACTTTATTGCTCACTCGTTTTTTTTTAAGTTTATGTTTGCCAAGAGATGTTACAGCTTTTTCGGTATGTTCCCCTATCGATTCAGCTGCTGTTTTTGAGTGTTTCATATTTGAGTCAGTCAATGCAAATGAGACAAACGTCGCGTATGTTAACACTTTCAAGTGAGACAGACATACTAAATGCAAGACAGACAACGACAACTTGTATTTATATAGCAACATTAACATAGTAAAACATCCTAAGGCGCTTCACAGGCAAAACATTTGACACCAAGATAATGAATTTTCATTGATTGTCATTTTCGAGGGTTTCTGCTATTCTTTTATTAAATTATGGTGAACGAGCGAGTGAATCTGAACAGAAATTCACCCCCAATGTCAATTTACAATAAGCATAAATGTTGGATCTCGGATCAAGTCATAACTCAACTTTCCACCTGAAGCATTGACCTGCCTTTTATTTTTACAGGCACTAATGGATCTGTTTGTTGACTACTTCCAGCAATTTCTGCTTTCCTTCTGTTTATAAAATGGAAGACATTTAGAAGAGTCTAGAATTACATATTTCTGTATTATTCTAATTGGAAATTCTACAACTACTTAATAGTTAAACCAAGGCCATCAGAATCTAACGTTCTAGATTTTACGTACAAGAAATAATTTATGCATCGAAGATATTCTGACAAAATGATCAGTTGGAAAATAGAACAGCAAAAGAAATAGCATTGACCAAGCTAAAATTAATAAAATCTATACCCTAATTGAATGGCAAATACACCTAGTTAGGAGATTGAAATTCCTTTGTCAATATGCTAGGTGTGGATTTTAACAAAGTTATTAACGTCTAAAATAACAAAGTGATTATCTGCACAACATGTGTGTGTCCTTCTGAGCATGCGCTCGGTCGGTACCGCCCCTTTTTGCGCATGCGCACCCCATCCCCTTCTGCACAAGTGCGCTGTCACTGAGGTCTGGCCGCCCGTGCGCAGTACCCCACAGTTGCAGCTCAGCCTGTGCCACACTTTGTTTAGCTCCAGGGGAAAAAGCCCGGGAGAAAATTGGATCGAAAGAGGAGAGATGGGGGGGGGAAAAATCAGGGAGAGCACACAATGCCCCATCTATGGCTGGGGTGGGGAGGGGCGGGGTGGTGGGGAGGGGGAGAGGTCAGGCACTTGGGTGGGGGCGGAGGTCAGGAACTTGGGTGGGGGCGGAGGTCAGGAACTTGGGTGGGGGTAGTGACAGGAACTTCTTTGAGGGTTGGGAGAAGGTCTTAACCCATGAGAGTGAGCCCTGTCTGTTCCAAGTGATCTCTGTTCATAAGAACATAAGAAATAGGAGCAGGAGTAGGTCATGCCACCCTTTGAGCCTGCTCCGCCATTCAATAAGAGCATAGCTGATTATCGACCTCAACTCCACTTTCCCACCTGATCCTCCAAGGTGACCAATCAGCAATCAGGACAGGTCATCAAGGGGGCACAATCAGAGCATTAGACGTTGCAAATTAACGCGACCCTAAAATAAAGGGGGAGCTGGCTTGATTCAAATAGTGCACGCAAGAATTTCTGTCGTCTACTCTTCATTATTAATTATTTACTAAGGGGGAGAATTTGGATGCATTTGCACCTCCCATTAGCCCAGTGTGCAAATAGGGCGCAAATGCCTTTGCATCCGGGCGAGGTGCTGACATTGGCAGGAGTTTAGCGGCAGCGCTATGGCACTGCACGCTGATCTCCTGCACCCGGAGATCATGACGTCATCGCTGTGTGCAACACCCCGGACCCGAAATTCACTTCCGCCCCCTGCAGCAGCGCCAACAGCTACAGGAAGCGTGGATCGAATGGTTGGACGCGATGATTAAAGGTGAGGTGGCAGAGGGAAGTAAAAAAAAATACTAATAAAATAAAGCAACGGAGATGGAGTCTAGATAGATTTTGGATGACACGCCTTCACCATGGAAATGACCCTTCGGTCAATCTCCCTCACTCTTTTTCAATATCTCTGTTCTGTGCCAATCTCTGAGCTTTCCACATTTATCCTACGGTTAATTTTATTCTCTTTTCCTTTGTTGTTGTTACCTCACATTCTTCTAGATGAACATACTTAAAAAAAAATGCTCAACAATTTGAAGGATATTACTGCTGGGGAATTGGAATAATCAGATAATGAACCAATATGTGCCTGCATGCAGCAAGACCTGGACAACATCCAGGTTTGGGCTGATAAGTGTCAAGTAACATTCGCGCTACACAAGTGCGAGGCACTGACCATCTCCAACTAGAGAGAGTCGAATCAGCTCCCCTTGACATTCAATGGCATTACCATCGTCGAATTCCCCACCATCATCTTCCGGAGGATTGGGGGGGGGGGGGGGGATGGGGGGGGGGGGGATGTCACCATTGACCAGAAATTTAACTGGATCAGCCACATAAATACTGCAACGATAAGAGGTCAGAAGGTGGGTATTCCGCAGCGAGTGACTCACCTCCTGACTTCCCATAGCCTTTCCACCATCTACAAGGCACACATCAGGAGTGTGATAGAATACTTTCCATTTGCCTGGATGAGTGCAGCTCCAACATCAGTCAAGCTTAACACCATCCAAGACAAAGTAACCCACTTGATTGGCATCCGATCCACTACTGTAAACATTTACTCCCTCCACCACCGGTACAACTTTGTCAGCAGTGTGTTCCATCGACAAGATGCACTGCAGTAACTTGCTAAGGCTTCTTCGACAGTCCCTCCCAAGCCCACGACCTCTACCGCCTAGAAGGACAAAGGCAGTAGGCGCATGGGAACACCACTTTCTCCAAGTCACTGACTTGGAAATGCATCGACGTTCCTTCATCGTCACTGGGTCAAAATCCTGGAACTCCAATATAACAGCACTATGGGAGCACCTTCACCACAGGGGCTGCAGCAGTTCAAGAAGGTGGCTCACCACTACCTTCTCAAGGGCAATTAGGGATGGGCAATAAATGCTGGCCTTGCCAGCCACACTCACATCACAGTAATGAATTAAAAAAATCATCATCATCATAGGCAGTCCCTCGGAATCGAGGAAGACTTGCTTCCACTCTAAACATGAGTCCTTAAGGTGGCTGAAGTTGTCCAATATGAGAACCACAGTAGTTCCTGTCACAGGTGGGGCAGATAGTCGTTGAGGGAAAGGGTGGGTGGAACTGGTTTGCCGCACGCGCTTGCCGCTGCCTGCGCTCGATTTCTGCATGCTCTCGGCGATGAGACTCGAGTGCTCAGCGCCCTCCCGGATGAACTTCCTCCACTTAGGGCGGTCTTCGGCCAGGGTCTCCCTGGTGTCAGTGGGGATGTTGCATTTTATGAGGGAGGCTTTGAGGGTGCCCTTGTAACGTTTCCTCTGCCCACCTTTGGCACGTTTGCCGTGAAGGAGTTCAGAGTAGCCTGCCCAGCAGAGCTGGTCGAGTGTGGTCAGTGCTTCAATGCTGGGGATATTAGCCTGGTCAAGGACGCTAACGTTGGTGCGTCTGTCCGCCCAGGGGATTTGCAGGATCTTGCGGAGACATCGTTGGTGGTATTTCTCCAGCGATTTGAGGTGTCTACTGTACATTGTCCATGTCTCTGAGCCATACAGGAGGGCTGGTATTACTACAGCCCTGTAGACCATGAGCTTGGTGGCAGATTTGAGGGCCTGGTCTTCAAACATTCTTTGTATTCACTGGAGTTCAGAAGAATGAGAGGGGACCTCATAGAAACGTTTAAAATTCTGATGGGTTTAGACAGGTTAGATGCAGGAAGAATGTTCCCAATGTTGGGGAAGTCCAGAACCAGGGGTCACAGTCTAAGGATAAGGGGTAAGCCATTTAGGATCGAGATGAGGAGAAACTTCTTCACCCAGAGAGTGGTGAACCTGTGGAATTCTCTACCACAGAAAGTTGTTGAGGCCAATTCACTAAATAAACTCAAAAAGGAGTTAGATGTAGTCCTTACTACTAGGGGGAATCAAGGGGTATGACGAGAAAGCAGGAATGGGGTACTGAAGTTGCATGCTCAGCCATGAACTCATTGAATGGCGGTGCAGGCTAGAAGGGCCGAATGGCCTACTCCTGCACCTATTTTCTATGTTTCTAATGTTTTCCTCAGGCTGCCGAAGGCTGCACTGGCGGCAGTGTTGAATCTCGTCATCACTGTCTGCTCTTGTTGATAAAGAGGCTCCCGGGGTATGGAAAATAGTCCACTTGGTCCAGGACCACACCGTGCATCTTGATGACTGGGGGACAGTGCTGTGCGGCGGGGACAGGCTGGAGGAGGACCTTTGTCTTACGGATGTTTAGTGTAAGGCCCATGCTTTCGTACGCCTCAGTAAATACGTTGACTATGACTTGCCGTTCAGCCTCTGTATGTGTGCAGACGCAGGCATTGTCCGCGTACTGTAGTTCGACGACAGAAGTTGGGGTGGTCTTGGACCTGGCCTGGACATAAAATCTCCCGGCATGTTCTCCTCCCTCCAGCAGTGCCTCTCCGCCATACTTCAGTGCCTCAGCGGGGATTCCATCCGCTCCCGTAGCCTTGTTGTTCTTAAGCTGTCTTATGGCTTTCTACCTCATGCAGTGTTGGGGTTTTACTAAGCATGCTGCGGGATGGAGTTGAGAACACTTGAGTCAAAGGCAGAGTCTCGATTGAGGAAATCTTCGAAGTGCTCCTTCCAGCGGGCCCTGACTGCCTTGGTGTCCTTGATGAGTGTTTCCCCGTTCTTGGCCAGCAGTGGGGTGGAGCCTTGACTGCGATGAAGAAACCTCGCACATCATGGCTGTCGGCCAGCTGCTGTATTTCCTGTGCTTTCTCCATCCACCATCTGTTCTTTAGGTCCTGAGTTTTTTTTTGGACCTTGGCCTCAAGATACCTGTAATGCTGCCATGCTGCCTTGCTGCTCCCGATGCTCAGAAATGCCCTGCGCTTACGACCGATTAGTTCTTGGATCTCCTGGTCATTTTCATCAAACCAGTTCTGGTGTTTCCTGGTTGAGTGACTGAGCGTCTCTTCGTAGACATTAGTTATGACCAAGCACTGTGGGCATTCTGAGTCTCGGGGTCATCAAGGCGCGCCAGGTTAGCTGTGAGGTGCTGACTATATAGGGCTCTATTAGCTGGGTCTTTTGTGCCCTAGCATTGACTTTTTTGCGGCACTGCTTCTGCTGCCCCCTCCGCTTTGGGGCTATGTTGATGTCAATGATGGATCGAATTAGGCGGTGGTCCGTCTAGCAGTCGTCAGCTCCTGTCATGGCGCGGGGTGATACGCACATCCTTGCGATCCCTGGCTCGGGCGATGACATAGTCGAACAGGTGCCAGTGTTTGGAGCAAGGGTGTTGCCACGATGTCCCTCTGGCGGAACAGGTTGTTGGTGATGACAAAGTCATGTTCTAGACATTTTGTCAGGAGTAGGGTACAGCTGGAGTTGGCTTTCCCTACCCCCTCTCTGCCAAACATGCCTCCCCAGAGGGCTGTGTCCTTGCTGACCCTGGCGCGGAAGTCACCGAGGAGGATCAGTTTGTCGTCCGCAGGGATGCGGAACAGGGATTTTTCACGGTTGGAGTAAAAACCCTCTTTGGTCTCATCTGTCGCATCGAGTGTTGGGGCATATGACACTGATGACTGTGGCGCATTGATCCCGGGATAGGGTGAGTCGGAGAATCATGAGATTTAGAAGAAGGAATTGAATGTAATATCTCCAAGTTTGCAGATGACTCTAAGCTGGGTGGCGGTGTGAGCTGTGAGGATGATGCCAAGAGGCTGCAGGGTGACTTGGACAGGTTAGCCGAGTGGGCAAATGCATGGCAGATCCAGTATAATGTGGATAAATGTGAGGTTATCCACTTTGGTGGCAAAAATACGAAGGCAGAATATTATCTGAATGGCGACAGATTAGGAAAAGGGGAGTTGCAACGAGACCTGGGTGTCATGGTACATCAGTCATTGAAAGTTGGCATGCAGGTACAGCAGGTGGTGAAGGCGGCAAATGGCATGTTGGCCTTCATAGCTAGGGGATTTGAGTATAGGAGCAGAGAGGTCTTACTGCAGTTGTACAGGGCCTTGGTGAGGTCTCACCTGATATATGTGTTGAGTTTTGGTCTCCTAATCTGAGGAAGGGCGTTCTTGCTATTGAGGGAAGGTTCACCAGACTGATTTCCGGGATGGCAGGACTGACATATGAGGAGAGACTGGATCGACTGGGCCTGTATTCACTGGAGTTTAGAAGGATGAGAGGGGATCTCATAGAAACATATAAAATTCTGACGGGACTGGACAGGTTAGATGCAGGAAGAACGTTCCTGATGTTGGGGAAGTCCAGAACCAGGGGACACAGTCTAAGGATAAGGGGTAAGCCATTTAGGACCGAGATGAGGAGAAATTTCTTCACTCAGAGAGTTGTTAACCTGTAGAAATCTCTACCGCAGAGTGTTGTTGAGGCCAGTTCATTGGATATATTCAAGAGGGAGTTAGACATGGCCCTTACGGCTAAAGGGATCAAGGGGTATGGAGAGAAAGCAGGAAAGGGGTACTGAGGGAATGATCAGCCATGATCTTATTGAATGATGGTGCAGGCTCGAAGGGCCGAATGGCCTACTCCTGCACCTATTTTCTATGTTTCTACATTCATTAACCCCGCAGGGGGAGTCTTTCAGGGGGTCGACCAGCTTGTTTTGATGGCGAAACCGACTCCGTGGCGGCGGCGTTCTTCTTCTGATTTCCTTTTCCAGAAGGTGGTGTAATCTACCTTGTTGCTGGAGCTGGCCTTCCCCTGCCTGACAGGTCTCGCTTAGGGCGGCAATGTCGATAGAATAAAATACAAGCACTGTCCGGTATGGTATAGTACAGACAGTTACAGGATGAACCTCTCTCGGCTCCGTGCCAAGGGGGAGCATCCCCCATTGCACCAGTGTCACATTTCCACATCACACTAAAGGCAATATTTTCTTGCAGCTTTTCCGAGTCAGATTGTCCATTTAGCCCCAACTGATGAGAAGGATGTCTCCTCTCTCTGCCAGTTGTACATAACATGATCCCATTCACCCATCACCCCTGTGCTCCCGGTTAAGCAATGCCTCAATTTCAAAATTGTCATCCTCGTTTACAAGCCCCTCCCTATCTCTAATCTCCTTCAGCCTCACAACCACCTCCCCCCCCCCACACACAGAGATATCTGCGCTCCTCAAATTCTGCCCTCTTAAGCATCCTTGATTATAATCGCTCCACCATTGCTGGCCGTGCTTTCAGCTGCCTAGGCCCCAAGCTCCAGAATTCCCTCCCTAAACCTCTCCGCCTCTCTATTCTCCTGTAAGACGCTTCTTAAAACCTACTTCTTTGACCAAGCTTTTAGTTATCTGCCGTAATTTCTTCTTATGTGGTTCGATGTCACACTTATTGTCTTATAACACTCCTGTGAAGTGCCTTGGGACATTTTACGACGTTAACGGCGCTATATAAATAAGTTGTTGTTATTGTTGTTGGTGGTGGACAGTCTTAATCCAGCTCCGAATGTACACAAGTCCAAAGCACCAAACTGCCCTAACGATCTGGAACTAGGCAATCCCATCTCCCACCGCTCGGGAAGATCTTCATTGGTTGCTACGCGTTGTCACGTTGCAACTGAAACTCGTGGAGAAAATCATCAGAAAAGGATTTCAACTAAACTAGAAATTCTGTCCCGAGAACATCTTCCTTTGTTTATTTATAATGCTTGCACACACACTGCCGACAGGAAATAATTCCCATTGATGAGCAGAGGACTCCATCAAAATATATCAATAATAAAAAAACTCTCTACACTGTAGACAATGATCCCCAGTAGTAAGCACGTGATCTGCAGGTGGGAAAACAAATCAGTAAACTGACACTTGGGTTTCATACATTATCCAATTTCCAGCTTGGATTTATTTATAATGCTCGATGCCTGCGATGTTAAAAAGAATAAATCATTGAGCATTTATTTTAAGTATTTTCTGTCCTGTGTGAAGGACAATGTCTCCAGCATTGTGAAAAGGACAGGTACGAAACTAAAATCGAAGGAGCTATAATTATAGGAGTCATTATCCTGCCGTAGTGTTAAAAATGTGCCGACGACTGGTTGGATTTATGGTGCCTTGCCATTGGTCTGCTACCAATAAATCGGTCACTGTACACACCAGTGAAAAAATCAGCCTTCTAGAAACATAGAAAATAGGTGCAGGAGCAGGCCATTCGGCCCTTCTAGCCTGCACCGCCATTCAATGAGTTCATGGCTGAACATGCAACTTCAGTACCCCATTCCTGCTTTCTCACCATATCCCTTGATCCCTTTAGTAGTAAGGACTACATCTAACTCCTTTTTGAATATATTTAGTGAATTGGCCTCAACAACTTTCTGTGGTCGAGAATTCCACAGGTTCACCACTCTCTGGGTGAAGAAGTTCCTCCTCATCTCGGTCCTAAATGGCTTACCCCTTATCCTTAGACTGTGACCCCTGGTTCTGGACTTCCGCAACATTGGGAACATTCTTCCTGCATCTAACCTGTCTAAACCCATCAGAATTTTAAACGTTTCTATGAGGTCCCCTCTCATTCTTCTGAACTCCAGTGAATACAAGCCCAGTTGATCCAGTCTTTCTTGATAGGTCAGTCCCGCCATCCCGGGTATCAGTCTGGTGAACCTTCGCTGCACTCCCTCAATAGCAAGAATGTCCTTCCTCAAGTTAGGAGACCAAAACTGTACACAATACTCCAGGTGTGGCCTCACCAATGCCCTGTACAACTGTAGCAACACCTCCCTGCCCCTGTACTCAAAATCTCCTCGCTATGAAGGCCAACATGCCATTTGCTTTCTTAACCGCCTGCTGTACCTGCATGCCAACCTTCAATGACTGATGTACCATGACACCCAGGTCTTGTTGCACCTCCCCTTTTCCTAATCACCATTCAAATAATAGTCTGTCTCTCTGTTTTTACCACCAAAGTGGATAACCTCACATTTATCCACATTATACTTCATCTGCCATGTATTTGCCCACTCACCTAACCTATCCAAGTCGCTCTGCAGCCTCATAGCATCCTCCTCGCAGCTCACACAGCCACCTAACTTAGTGTCATCCGCAATTTTGGAGATACTACATTTAATCCCCTTGTCTAAATCATTAATGTACAGTGTAAACAGCTGGGGCCCCAGCACAGAACCTTGCGGTACCCCACTAGTCACCGCCTGCCATTCTGAAAAGTACCCATTTACTCCTACTCTTTGCTTCCTGTCTGACAACCAGTTCTCAATCCATGTCAGCACACTACCCCCAATCCCATGTGCTTTAACTTTGCACATTAATCTCTTGTGTGGGACCTTGTCGAAAGCCTTCTGAAAGTCCAAATATACCACATCAACTGGTTCTCCCTTGTCCACTCTACTGGAAACATCCTCAAAAAATTCCAGAAGATTTGTCAAGCATGATTTCCCTTTCACAAATCCATGCTGACTTGGACCTATCATGTCACCTCTTTCCAAATGCGCTGCTATGACATCCTTAATAATTGATTCCATCATCTTACCCACTACCGATGTCAGGCTGACCGGTCTATAATTCCCTGTTTTCTCTCTCCCTCCTTTTTTAAAACGTGGGGTTACATTGGCTACCCTCCACTCGATAATGCAATAGTTAGGAAAGACATTAGCTTGGATGATGTGGAATCTATATGGGTAGAGCTGCAGAACACTAAAGGGCAAAAATCGTTAGTGGGAGTTGTGTACAGACCTCCAAACAGTAGTAGTGATGTTGGGGAGGGCATCAAACAGGAAATTAGGAGTGCATGCAATAAAGGTGCAGCAGTTATAATGGGTGACTTTAATATGCACATAGATTGGGCTAGCCAAACTGGAAGCAATACGGTGGAGGAGGATTTCCTGGAATGCATAAGGGATGGTTTTCTAGACCAATATGTCGAGGAACCAACTAGGGGGGAGGCCATCTTAGACTGGGTGTTGTGTAATGAGAGAGGATTAATTAGCAATCTCATTGTGCGAGGCCCCTTGGGGAAGAGTGACCATAATATGGTGGAATTCTGCATTAGGATGGAGAATGAAACAGTTAATTCAGAGACCATGGTCCAGAACTTAAAGAAGGCTAACTTTGAAGGTATGAGGCATGAATTGGCTAAGATAGATTGGCTAATGATACTTAAGGGGTTGACTGTGGATGGGCAATGGCAGACATTTAGAGAACGCATGGATGAATTACAACAATTGTACATTCCTGTCTGGCGTAAAAATAAAAAAGGGAAGGTGGCTCAACCGTGGCTATCTAGGGAAATCAGGCATAGTATTAAAGCCAAGGAAGTGGCATACAAATTGGCCAGAAATAGCAGCGAACCTGGGGACTGGGAGAAATTTAGAACTCAGCAGAGGAGGACAAAGGGTTTGATTAGGGTAGGGAAAATGGAGTACGAGAAGAAGCTTGCAGGGAACATTAAGGCGGATTGCAAAAGTTTCTATAGGTATGTAAAGAGAAAGAGGTTAGTAAAGACAAACGTAGGTCCCCTGCAGTCAGAATCAGGGGAAGTCATAACGGGGAACAAAGAAATGGCAGACCAATTGAACAAGTACTTTGGTTCAGTATTCACTAAGGAGGACACAAACAACCTTCCGGATATAAAAGTGGTCAGAGGGTCTATTAAGGAGGAGGAACTGAGGGAAATCTTTATTAGTCGGGAAATTGTGTTGGGGAAATTGATGGGATTGAAGGCCGATAAATCCCCAGGGCCTGATGGACTGCATCCCAGAGTACTTAAGGAGGTGGCCTTGGAAATAGCGGATGCATTGACAGTCATTTTCCAACATTCCATTGACTCTGGATCAGTTCCTATCGAGTGGAGGGTAGCCAATGTAACCCCACTTTTTAAAAAAGGAGGGAGAGAGAAAGCAGGGAATTATAGACCGGTCAGCCTGACCTCAGTAGTGGGTAAAATGATGGAATCAATTATTAAGGATGGCATAGCAGCGCATTTGGAAAATGGTGACATGATAGGTCCAAGTCAGCATGGATTTGTAAAAGGGAGATCATGCTTGACAAATCTTCTGGAATTTTTTGAGGATGTTTCCAATAAAGTGGACAAAGGAGTACCAGTTGATGTGGTATATTTGGACTTTCAGAAGGCTTTCGACTAGGTCCCACACAGGAGATTAATGTGCAAAGTTAAAGCACATGGGATTGGGGGTAGTGTGCTGACGTGGATTGAGAACTGGTTGTCAGACAGGAAGCAAAGAGTAGGAGTAAATGGGTACTTTTCGGAATGGCAGGCAGTGACTAGTGGGGTACCGCAGGGTTCTGTGCTGGGGCCCCAGCTGTTTACATTGTACATTAATGATTTAGACGAGGGGATTAAATGTAGTATCTCCAAATTTGCGGATGACACTAAGTTGGGTGGCAGTGTGAGCTGCGAGGAGGATGCTATGAGGCTACAGAGTGACTTGGATAGGTTAGGTGAGTGGGCAAATGCGTGGCAGATGAAGTATAATGTGGATAAATGTGAGGTTATCCACTTTGGTGGTAAAAACAGAGAGACAGACTATTATCTGAATGGTGACAGATTAGGAAAAGGGAAGGTGCAACGAGACCTGGGTGTCATGGTACATCAGTCATTGAAGGTTGGCATGCAGGTACAGCAGGCGGTTAAGAAAGCAAATGGCATGTTGGCCTTCATAGCGAGGGGATTTGAGTACAGAGGCAGGGAGGTGTTGCTACAGTTGTACAGGGCCTTGGTGAGGCCACACCTGGAGTATTGTGTACAGTTTTGGTCTCCTAACTTGAGGAAGGACATACTTGCTGTTGAGGGAGTGCAGCGAAGATTCACCAGACTGATTCCCGGGATGGTGGGACTGACCTATCAAGAAAGACTGAATCAACTGGGCTTGTATTCACTGGAGTTCAGAAGAGTGAGAGGGGACCTCATAGAAACGTTTAAAATTCTGACGGGTTTGGACAGGTTGGATGCAGGAAGAATGTTCCCAATGTTGGGGAAGTCCAGAACCAGGGGTCACAGTCTAAGGATAAGGGGTAAGCCATTTAGGACCGAGATAAGGAGAAACCTCTTCACCCAGAGAGTGGTGAACCTGTGGAATTCTCTACCACAGGAAGTAGTTGAGGCCAATTCACTAAATATATTCAAAAGGGAGTTAGATGAAGTCCTTACTACTCGGGGGATCAAGGGGTATGGCGTGAAAGCAGGAAGTGGGTACTGAAGTTTCATGTTCAGCCATGAACTCGTTGAATGGCGGTGCAGGCTAGAAGGGCTGAATGGCCTGCTCCTGCACCTATTTTCTATGTTTCTATAGGTACTGATCCAGAGTCAATGGAATGTTGGAAAATGACTGTCAATGCATCCGCTATTTCCAAGGCCACCTCCTTAAGTACTCTGGGATGCAGTCCATCAGGCCCTGGGAATTTATCGGCCTTCAATCCCATTAATTTCCCCAACACAATTTCCTGACTATAAGGATTTCCCTCAGTTCCTCCTCCTTACTAGACCCTCTGACCCCTCTTATATCCGGAAGGTTGTTAATGTCCTCCTTAGTGAATACCGAACCAAAGTACTTGTTTAATTGGTCCGCCATTTCTTTGTTCCCCGTTATGACTTCCCCTGATTCTGACTGCAGGGGACCTACGTTTGTTTTTACTAACCTTTTTCTGTTTACATATCTATAGAAACTTTTGCAATCCGTCTTAATGTTCCCTGCAAGCTTCTTCTCGTACTCCATTTTCCCTGCCCTAATCAAACCCTTTGTCCTCCTCTGCTGAGTTCTAAATTTCTCCCAGTCTCCGGGTTCACTGCTATTTGTAGCCAATTTGTATGCCACTTCCTTGGCTTTAATACTATCCCTGATTTCCCTTGATAGCCACGGTTGAGCTACCTTCCCTTTTTTATTTTTACGACAGACAGGAATGTACAATTGTTGTAGTTCATCCATGCGGTCTCTAAATGTCTGCCATTGCCCATCCACAGTCAACCACTTAAGTATCATTCGCCAATCAATCCTAGCCAATTCACGCCTCATACCTTCAAAGTTAGCCTTCTTTAAGTTCTGGACCTTGGTCTCTGAATTAACTGTTTCATTCTCCATCCTAATGCGGAATTCCACCATATTATGGCCACTCTTCCCCAAGGGGCCTCGCACAACGGGATTGCTAATTAATCCTCTCTCATTACACAACACCCAGTCTAAGATGGCCTCCCCCCTAGTTGGTTCCTCGATATATTGGTCTAGAAAACCATCCCTTATGCACTCCAGAAAATCCTCCTCCACCGTATTACTTCGTTTGGTTAGCCCAATCTATGTGCATATTAAAGTCACCCATTATAACTGTTGCATCCTTATTGCATGCACCCCTAATTTCCTGTTTGGTGCCCTCCCCAACATCACTACTACTGTTTGGAGGTCTGTACACTACTCCCAATAACGTTTTTTGCCCTTTGGTGTTCTGCAGCTCTACCCATATAGATTCCACATCATCCAAGCTAATGTCCATTCTAACTATTGCATTAATCTCCTCTTTAACCAGCAATGCTACCCCACCTCCTTTTCCTTTTATTCTATCCTTCCTGAATGTTGAATACCCTTGGATGTTGAGTTCCCAGCCCTGATCATCCTGGAGCCACGTCTCCGTAATCCCAATCACATCATATTTGTTAACATCTATTTGCACAGTTAATTCATCCACCTTATTACAGATACTCCTTGCATTAAGACACAAAGCCTTCAGGCTTGTTTTTTTAACACCCTTTGTCCTTTTAGAATTTTGCTGTACAGTGGCCCTTTTTGTTTTTTATCTTGGGTTTCTCTGCCCTCCGCTTTTCCTCATCTCCTTTCTGTCTTTTGTTTTTGTCTCCTTTTTGTTTCCCTCTGTCTCCCTGCATTGATTCCCATTCCCCTGCCATATTAGTTTAACTCCTCCCCAACAGCACTAGCAAACACTCCCCCTAGGACATTGGTTCCGGTCCTGCCCAAGTGCAGACCGTCCGGTTTGTACTGGTCCCACCTCCCCCAGGAATTTGAATCCCTCCCTGCTGCACCACTGTTCAAGCCACGTATTCATCTGCGCTATCCTGCGATTCTTACTCTGACTAGCACGTGGCACTGGTAGCAATCCTGAGATTACTACTTTTGAGGTCCTACTTTTTAATTTAGCTCCTAGCTCCTTAAATTCGTTTCGTAGGACCTCATCCCTTTTTTTACCTATGTCGTTGGTACCAATGTGCACCACGACAACTGGCTGTTCTCCTTCCCTTTTTAGAATGTCCTGCACCCGCTCCGAGACATCCTTGACCCTTGCACCAGGGAGGCAACATACCATCCTGGAGTCTCGGTTGCGGCCACAGAAACGCCTATCTATTCCCCTTACAATTGAATCCCCTATCACTATCGCTCTCCCACTCTTTTTCCCGCCCTCCTGTGCAACAGAGCCAGCCACGGTGCCATGAACCTTGCCGCTGCTGCCCTCCCCCGATGAGTCATCCCCCCCAACAGCACTCAAAGCAGTGTATCTGTTTTGCAGGGGGATGACCACAGGGGACCCCTGCACCACCCCCTTGCACTACTCTTCCTGCTGGTCTTCCATTCCCTATCTGGCTGTGGACCCTTCACCGGCGCCAAGACCAACTCGCTACACGTGCTACTCGCGTCATTCTCAGCATCGTGGATGCTCCAGAGTGAATCCACCCTCAGCTCCAACTCCGCAACGCGGTCCGTCAGGAGCTGGAGGCGGACACACTTCCCGCACACAGTCGTCAGGAACACTGGAGTCGTCCCTGAGTTCCCACATGGTACAGGAGGAGCATAACACGCGACCAAGCTGTCCTGTCATGACTTAACCCTTAGATAGGCAACAACAATGCTAAAGTTTACTCACTGTTATAGAAGAGAAAAAAGATAAACTACTCACCAATCACCAGCCAATCACCCACCCCCTTGGCTGTGACGTCACCTTTCTGTTTCTTTCTACTTTTTTTGCCTTCTCCCTGTAGCTGCACAAGCTGGGCCTCACCAACCCCGGACTCGCGCTGCTCCAACTGCCGCCGCCTCACTCTCCCGCTGGGCCTTTTATAGGCCTCACCAACCCCGGACTCGCTCTGCTCCAATTGCCGCCGCCACACTCTCCCGCTGGGCCTTTTATAGGCCTCACCAACCCCGGACTTGCTCTGCTCCAACTGCCGCCACCACACTCTCTCGCTGGGCCTTTTATAGGCCTCACCAACCCCGGACTCGTGCTGCTCCAACTGCCGCCGCCTCACTCTCCCGCTGGGCCTTTTATAGGCCTCACCAACCCCGGACTCGCGCTGCTCCAACTGTTTCACTCCCAATCAAAGCTGCACCCATTTACATCCATGTGCTCTGCGAAAACTGCCATTTTGGGAGCCACAGGCAAGAACTCCAATCCTATCACTTTGTGGAATAGCATGCTGTCACCCAATGTCACCATCTACCTAAGAAGCTTGGATTGTCTCCTTTGAGCAGAGATTAAGAGATTTGATAGAGGTATTCAAAATGTTTTGATAAGTGTAAATAAGGAGCAACTGTTTCCAGTGGCAGAAGGGTCGGTAACCAGAGGGCACCGACTGAAGGTAATTGACAAAAGTATCCAGAAAGAAATTAGGAGAAATTTATTTATGCAACGGGTTGTTATGATGCACTGCCTGTAAGGGTGGTGGAAACAGACTCAATAGTAAATGTCAAAAGGGAGTTGGATACTTCAAGGGGAAAAGATTGCAGCGCTATGGGGAAAGAGCGAAGGAGTGGATCACTCAAAGAGCTGGCACAGGCACGATGGGTCGAATGGCCTTCTGTGCTGCATCTGGAGAGGGTTCAAACTAGCTTGGCAGGGGGATGGGAACCTGCGAATAGATTCAGTAGGGAGGGGAGAAAAGATGGAATTAGAAAGCAAAAATAAAGAAAGTGAGCTTGAAGGAGAGAGGAAACAAGCAGGAAAAAAGGGTAATAAAACAAATTTAAAGGCACTTTGTCTAAATGCACGTAGCATTGTAACAAAATAGATGAGTTGACGGCACAAATTGAGACAAATGGGTATGATCTGATAGCCATTACAGAGACGTGGTTGCGAGGTGATCAGGACAGAGAATTAAATATTCAGGGGTATGAGACAATCTGGAAGGACAGACAGAAAGGAAAAAGAGGTGGGATAGCTCTATTGATAAAGGATGAAATCATTGCAATAGTGAGAAATGATATATGCTTAAATGATCAGGATGTTGAAACAGTTTGGGTGGAGATAAGGAATAAAATAAAGGGAAAAAGTCACTGATGGGTGTAGTATATAGACCCCTAACAGTAGAAACTCTGTTGGTCGGAGCATAAACCAGGAAATAATGGGGGCTTGTAAAAAGGGAACAGCAATAATCATGGGTGATTTTAACCTCCATACTGATTGGACAAATCAAATTGGTCAGGGTAGCCTTGAGGAGAAGCTCAGAGTGCATAAGGGACAGGTTCCTTGAGCAGTATGCAACGAACCAACCAGGAGGCAGGCTATCTTAGATCTGGTCCTGTGTAATGAGACAAGATTAATAAACAATCTCCTAGTAAAGAATCCCCTTGGAATGAGTGATCATAGCATGATTGAGTTTCAAATTCAGACGGAGGGTGAGAGAGTTGGATCTCTAACCAGCGTACTAAGCTTAAATAAAGGAGACTATGAAGGTATGAGGGCAGAGTTGGCTAAAGTGGATTGGGAAAACAGATTGAAGTGTAGGACGGTTGATGAACAGTGGTGTACATTTAAAGAGATATTTCACAACTTTCAAGAAAAATACATTCCAGTAAGGAGGAAAGGGTGCAAGAGAAAAGAAAGCCATCCGTGGCTAACTAAATAAATAAAGGACGTTATCCGATTAAAAACAAGGGCATACAAACTGGCCAAAACTCGTGGGAGGACAGAAGATTGGGAGGCTTTTAAAAGCCAGCAAAGAATTACTAAAAAAATGATTAAGAAAGGGAAGATAAGACTATCAAAGTAAACTAGCACAAAATATTAAAACAGATAGCAAGAGTTTCTATAGGTATACAAAAAGAAAAAGAGTGGCTAAAGTAAATGTTGGTCCCTTAGAGGACGAGACCAGGGAATTAGTAATGGGGAACATGGAGATGGCAGAAACTTTAAACAAGTATTTTGTATCAGTCTTTACGGTAGAGGAATATTCCAACAGTGGATGGTCAAGGGGCTATAGGAGGGGAGGAACTTAACACAATCACTAAGGAGGTGGTAATTAGTAAGACTAAAGGCAGATAAATCCCCTGGACCTGATGGCTTGCATCCAAGGGTCTTAAGAGAAGTAGCAGCAGGGATTGTGGATGCATTGGTTGTAATTTACCAAAATTCCCTGGATTCTGGGGAGGTCCCAGCAGATTGGAAAACTGCAAATGTAACGCCCCAATTCAAAAAAGGAGGCAGATAAAAAGCAGGAAACTATAGACCAATTAGCCTAACATCTGTGGTTGGGAAAATGTTGGAGTCCATTATTAAAGAAGCAGTAACAGGACATTTGGAAAAGCAAAATTTGATCAGGCAGAGTCAGCATGGATTTATGAAGGGGAAGTCATGTTTGACAAATTTGCTGGAATTCTTTGAGGATGTAGCGAACAGGGTGGATAAAGGGGAACCAGTGGTGTATTTGGACTTCCAGAAGGCAATTGACAAGGTGCCACACAAAAGGTTACAGCACAAGATAAAAGTTCATGGGGTTGGGGGTAATATATTAGCATGGATAGAAGATCGGCTAACAGAAAACAGAGAGTCTGGATAAATGGTTCATTCTCAGGTTGGCAATCAGTAACGACTGGGGTGCTGCAGGGATCAGTGCTGGGACCCCAATTATTTACAATCTAGATTAACAACTTGGAAGAAGGGACTGAGTGTAACATAGCCAAGTTTGCTGACGATACAAAGATGGGAAGAAAAGCAATGTGTGAGGAGGACATAAAAAAGCTGCAAAAGGTCATAGACAGGCTAAATGAGTAGGCAAAAATTTGGCAGATGCAGTATAATATTGGAAAGTGTGAGGTCATGCACTTTGGCAGAAAAAAATCGAAGAGCAAGTTATTATTTAAATGGAGAAAGATTGCAAAGTGCTGCAGTACAACGGGACCTGGGGGTACTTGTGCATGAAACATAGAAGGATAGTATGCAGGTACAGCAAGTGATCAGGAAGGCCAATGGAATCTTGGCTTTTATTGTAAAGGGGATGGAGTATAAAAGCAGGGAAGTCTTGTTACAGCTGTACAGGGTATTGGTGAGGCCACACCTGGAATACTGCGTGCAGTTTTGATTTCCATATTTACAAAGGTGTGCTTGCTTTGTAGGCAGTTCAGAGAAGGTTCACAAGGTTGATTCCAGGGATGAGGGAGTTGAGTAGGTTGGGCCTCTACTCATTGGAATTCAGAAAAATGAGAGGTGATCTTATCGAAATGTATAAGATTATGAGGGGGCTTTACAAGGTGGATGCAGAGAGGATGTTTCCATTGGTGGGGGAGACTAGAACTAGAGGGCATAATCTTAGAACTGAGAGGAGGAGAAATTTCTTTTCTCAGAGGATTGCGGATCTGTGGAATTCGCTGCCTCAGACAGCTGTTGAAGCTGGGACATTGTATAAATTTAAGACAGAAATGGACAGTTTCTTAAATGATAAGGGGATAAAGGGTTATGGGGAGCGGGCAGGGAAGTGGAGCTGAGACCATGATCAGATCAGCCATGATCTTATTGAATGTCAGAGCAGGCTCGGGGGGCTGTATGGCTTACTCCTGCTCCTATTTCTTATGTTCTTATCATTGTGACACCTCAGCTTCATCATGCATCAAACTACTGCACCCAGTCACTATTTCACCCCCACCCCGCCCCGCCCCCCCCAGTCACCACTTCACCCCACACACCCATCCCCATCCCTACTTCTCGCCTTAGTCTTACCCCATTTTCTCTTCTCTGCTGCGGTGCCGTTCTGCAGTGAGCCCAGCCACCTCACCTTTGGATTTACACTTTAAACGACACCAAGTCTCTTTGCCCACGGAGCAACAGCTTCTGCAATCCAAAGCTAAATCACTATGTGCAGTGCCCAGAGATGTTTTAGCAGGATAAGGTCCTGCATAAATGCAATTATTGTGTTATTCCGGCTAATAGCACAGAATCTTGAACCTAATACAAAAGAAAAATACTGCGAATGCTGGAATCTGGAATATAAACAGAAAATGCTGGAAATCTCAGAAGGTCAGGCAGTATCTGTGGAGAGAAAGCAGAGTTAATGTTTCGGGTCGATGACCCTTCGTCAGACTGACCCGAAATGTTAACTCTGCTTTCTCTCCACAGATACTGCCGGACCTGCTGAGATTTTCAGAATCTTGAACATGATACTGTTACAATGCACCAGTTTGTACAATCATTACATCCATCTTCATACCACACACATCAAAACTGGAAAACTACAGTGAAGTTTGCCTGGAGGTGCAGATATATAGATCTGCAAGTAGGCTTCTTGTAGCTTTGCTCATGGCAAGTCAGATGATGATGCGTGGTTTTAAAAAGACGGCATAGTGTTATACCGTATAATGCACAAGGTATTATTCTGCTAAGATGCAGCTTTCCCCATTACAACAGTGACTGCACTTCAAAAAGCACTTCACTGACTGTAAAGCGCTTTGGGACGTCCAGTGGTCATGAAAGGTGCTATAGACATGCAAGTCTTTCTTCTTTCTTTTCTTTCTTAAGGTTCAGTAAAAAGAAGCTCAGGTCAGAGTTCAATTGTTGAACTTTATAAAGCACCAGCATTAAGTAACTGGCTTCTTTTGTCTTTTAAAAAAAATTGCATGCGTCATAAAGCGTGACCTCTGCAGAGTTGTGCTTATTGCAATTGGAGGTGAAATGTTAACACAGATACATATCGAGGAGGTAAAAAGAAAATGCTGCACAACGTTAATAATAAAAAAGGAAATGCACAGGTTTAGCAGTATTTGCAAAAAAGATAGATTAATGCTTTGGGAGTGAGGCTTATTTACAACTGGCCAATACATCCAGAACATCTTTCTTCCTTTCTCTTTCAGGTGCTCGGAGGATGGCATCAGATAGTCAATGTCCTATCTTCAATACGCATCAAGTCACTTTAGAAAATGGGCTCCAAGCAACGTTGCCACTAAGCTGCGCAGCTGTCTGGAAGTCCCACGCAGGCCGCTCACCTGCTTTAACATGGAAGAAACCCGCACCCAGTTAAGGGGGCCGCGAACTGAAAGAAAATATTGGCTCCCATGTGCAAACCATTGTCCACAGACTTGCTAGTCACATCCTAGCAGCAGGTTATAGATAAAGCACTGTTTATCAGAATACTCGTCTATGGGTTCTCCTCCGTGCGTGCGTGTCTATCTGTTGCAATGCCAGGTAGGGGAGATCATTCATAAAGTGAACAGTGATGGTAGGCAGCTCAGCTGTCTCTCCCTGGTGCCTCTTCGGAGTGCAAAAATCATCACACTGATGTATTTGGCACCTTTCATTACCTCAGGACCACCTAAAGCGTTTTACAGCCAAGTAAGTGCTTTTAAAGTGTATTCACTGGGTTAATGTAGCAGACACAGCAGCCAATATGCATGCAGCACGATTCCACAAACAGCAATGAGATAACGACCAGCACTGGTTTGCTAAACGGCGTTTCTGTGATTATCTACTTCCGCAGTGACTTTTGTAGAGGGAGCGAGCCTTAAATGTCAAAATAATAGTCTGATTCTGAGATAGAAACATAGAAACATAGAAAATAGGTGCAGGAGCAGGCCATTCAGCCCTTCTAGCCTGCACCGCCATTCAATGAGTTCATGGCTGAACATGAAACTTCAGTACCCCCTTCCTGCTTTCTCGCCATAACCCTTGATCCCCCGAGTAGTAAGGACTTCATCTAACTCCCTTTTGAATATATTTAGTGAATTGGCCTCAACTACTTTCTGTGGTAGAGAATTCCACAGGTTCACCACTCTCTGGGTGAAGAAGTTTCTCCTCATCTCGGTCCTAAATGGCTTACCCCTTATCCTCAGACTGTGACCCCTGGTTCTGGACTTCCCCAACATTGGGAACATTCTTTCTGCATCTAACCTGTCTAAACCCGTCAGAATTTTAAACGTTTCTATGAGGTCCCCTCTCATTCTTCTGAACTCCAGTGAATACAAGCCCAATTGATCCAATCTTTCTTGATAGGTCAGTCCCGCCATCCCGGGAATCAGTCTGGTGAACCTTCGCTGCACTCCCTCAATAGCAAGAATGTCCTTCCTCAAGTTAGGAGACCAAAACTGTACACAATACTCCAGGTGTGGCCTCACCAAGGCCCTGTACAACTGTAGCAACACCTCCCTGCCCCTGTATTCAAATCCCCTCGCTATGAAGGCCAACATGCCATTTGCTTTCTTAACCGCCTGCTGTACCTGCATGCCAACCTTCAATGACTGATGTACCATGACACCCAGGTCTCGTTGCACCTTCCCTTTTCCTAATCTGTCACCATTCAGATAATAGTCTGTCTCTCTGTTTTTACCACCAAAGTGGATAACCTCACATTTATCCACATTATACTTCATCTGCCATGCATTTGCCCACTCACCTAACCTATCCAAGTCACTCTGCAGCCTAATAGCATCCTCCTCGCAGCTCACACTGCCACCCAACTTAGTATCATCCGCAAATTTGGAGATACTGCATTTAATCCCCTCGTCTAAATCATTAATGTACAATGTAAACAGCTGGGGCCCCAGCACAGAACCTTGCGGCACTCCACTAGTCACTGCCTGCCATTCTGAAAAGTACCCGTTTACTCCTACTCTTTGCTTCCTGTCTGACAACCAGTTCTCAATCCACGTCAGCACACTACCCCCAATCCCATGTGCTTTAACTTTGCACATTAATCTCTTGTGTGGGACCTTGTCGAAAGCCTTCTGAAAGTCCAAATATACCACATCAACTGGTTCTCCTTTGTCCACTTTACTGGAAACATCCTCAAAAAATTCCAGAAGATTTGTCAAGCATGATTTCCCTTTCACAAATCCATGCTGACTTGGACCTATCATGTCACCATTTTCCAGATGCACTGCTATGACATCCTTAATAATTGATTCCATCATTTTACCCACTACTGAGGTCAGGCTGACCGGTCTATAATTCCCTGTTTTCTCTCTCCCTCCTTTTTTAAAAAGTGGGGTTACATTGGCTACCCTCCACTCCATAGGAACTGATCCAGAGTCAATGGAATGTTGGAAAATGACTGTCAATGCATCCGCTATTTCCAAGGCCACCTCCTTAAGTACTCTAGGATGCAGGCCATCAGGCCCTGGGGATTTATCTGCCTTCAATCCCATCAATTTCCCCAACACAATTTCCCGACTAATAAAGATTTCCCTCAGTTCCTCTTCCTTACTAGACCCTCTGACCCCTTTTATATCCGGAAGGTTGTTTGTATCCTCCTTAGTGAATACCGAACCAAAGTACTTGTTCAATTGATCCGCCATTTCTTTGTTCCCCGTTATGACTTCCCCTGATTCTGACTGCAGGGGACCTACGTTTGTCTTCACCAACCTTTTTCTCTTTACATACCTATAGAAACTTTTGCAATCCGCCTTAATGTTCCCTGCAAGCTTCTTCTCGTACTCCATTTTCCCTGTCCTAATCAAACCCTTTGTCCTCCTCTGCTGAGTTCTAAATTTCTCCCAGTCCCCAGGTTCGCTGCTATTGTGAAATCGAAGTTGCATTCTTATTACTTCAGTTACAGCTTACTGTCACTTTGAAAAGCAGCTCTGCCTATTGCTGGTTTTAGCCCCCTGCTAGTAAAATGGCTCTGTTTGTAGTGTGGGAGGTGTTTTTTTGAAGTAGGAAGGAATCAGCAGCCAAAATTAAAAGCTTAGTGAAAAGGAATTGCACGACCTCAGGACGTCTCAAACTGCTTTACAACCAATGAAATACTTTAAAAGTGTAGTCACAGTTGTAATGTAAGAAATACAGCAGCCAATTTGTGCACAGCAAGCTCCCACAAACAACAATGTGATAATGACCAGATAATCTGTTTTAGTGATGTTGATTGAGGAATAAATATTGGCCAGGACACTGGGGAGAACTCCCCTGCTCTCTTTGAAATAGCGGTCGTGGAATTTTTTTTTTTAACCTCCACCCAAATGGGCAGATGGGACCTCGGTTTAATGTCTCAACCAAAAAGCACTTTAATTCCAATTCTTTTCACGTGTATTTTACCCCTCCTCCTTCTGTTTACTCTATTGCTCTTTAAATGCTGTTCATCTGTGATATCTTCCAGGCATGATGAAAGGCCCGTACCCAAAATACTAACTCCTATTCTTTCCCCAGGTGCTGCCTAATCGACTGAGTGTTGTTTCCGGTTTTGGTATTGTTTTGTTTGCTATTTGCATGTTAGATCACCATTAACACAACAAGTCGTCATTGGGCACATTCTATAGGAGGAGAACAACAACATGCATTTATGTAGTGTCTTTAATGTAGCAAAACGTCCCAAGGTGCTTAACAAGAGTATTAGCAATAAAAAAAATTGACAGAGCCACAAAAGGAAGTATTAGGATAGGTTCGTCAAAGAGGTTGTTTTTAAGGAACATCTTAAAAGTAATGGGAGGTAGAGAGGCGGAGAGGTTTAGGAAGGGAATTCCAGAGCTTAGGGCTAAGGCAGCTGAAAGCACGGCCAACAATCCGATGGTAGTTTTCACTCATTATGCCTGACAGCAGAATATCATCATCATCATAGGCGGTCCCTCGAAACGAGGATGACTTGCTTCCACGCCAAAGAAAAGGATGCGTTCACAGGTGTTTCGAATGAAGGATCCGAACTACATCCTCAAGGGTGGAAGATGCCTGTGTGTGGATTTTTTTAACGTGGGGTGACCGTTGCACACCAGCCACCACACGGGCTTGACAGAGCTAGGTCTTGGTCCAGTGGCAAGGATTACCCAAGACGACTGGAGACCTGCTCTGCTGCACGGACCTAGTGCGCACACATATCGCAGTGTGGGCTGGCCCGTGCTGCCCCTAGGCCCCTGGCCCACGCCTCCCCTGGGCCCTGATCACATCCCTCCACAATCTCTCTCAGCCCCTTCATCCCTCTCGCCGCTCCTGATGCATCTGCCCACGCTCCAATCACCAACCTGGACCTTGCTGATGTCACTCTTCGCTGCCGTTGCCCTCCTGCACCAGCTCGCACTGTACCTTATAGTGGCTTGCCTCCAAGCTGTTCCTTAGGCCGCACGCCGCTCCTTCCACGGCCGCGACATCTGCGACAGGTCAGGGCCATAAAAGGAGCGCCGTGCGGTCCAGGAAGCAGCGTGCAGGCCCCAACCTGCGAGAAACCATCAGTGGCAGGCACTGAACACTGTGCAGTCATCAACGAACATCCCCACTTCTGATCTTATGGTGGAGGGAAGGTCATTGATGAAGCAACTGAAGAAGGTTGGGCCGAGAACACAGCCCTGAGGAACTCCTACAATGATGTCCTTGGGCTGAGATGATTGACCTCCAATAACCATTTTCCTTTGTGCTAGGTATGACTCCAGCCAGGAGAGTTTTTTTCCCCCGGAGTCCACACCATCACGGAAGCCAGTCTTCAGCCAATTCCAAGTGATATAAAGAAACGTCTGAGCGCACCGGATACAGCAAAGGCTATGGGCCCTGACAACATCTCGGCTGTCGTGCTGAAGACTTGTGCTCCAGGGAAAGCCAAGCTTTTCCAGTACAGCTACACTGGCATCTACCCAACAATGTGGAAAACTGCCCAGGTATGTCCTGTCCACAAAAAGCAGGACAAATCCAATTGTCCAATTATCACCCCATTAGCCGACACTCAAACATCAGCAAACTCATGGAAGGAAGGTGTTGTCGACAGTGCTATCAAGTGGCGCTTACCAATAACCTGCTCACCGATGCTCAGTTTGAGTTAAGTGTAGCACCAAGGAGCCGTAGTAAAACTGAAGCAGAATATACAGGTGTTGCTATGGGAATCCTAGCTTTGCCTGCCTTTTTGTGAGCTAAATGGAACATTCTTTGTTCCGGTCCTACTTGGATTTTCTCCCTCGCCTTTTTTTCCAGTACATTGATGACTGTATCGGTGCCGTTTCCTGTTCTTGCCCTGAACTAGAAAATGTTTTTCATTCTGCATCCAATTTCCACCCTTCCTTCACCTTCACACGGTCCATTTCCAACTTTTCTCTTCCCTTCCTCGACTTCTCTGTCTTCATTTCTAGGGATAGTCAATTGACAAACATTCACTATAAGCCCACTGACTCCCACAGCTACCTGGACTACACTTCCTCTCACCCCACATCCTGTAAGGACCCCATTCCATTCTCCCAGTTTCTCTGTCTCCGTCGCATCTGTTCGGATGGCAGATGCAGTATAGTGTGGATAAATGTGAGGTTATCCACTTTGGGGGCAGGTTATCTGAATGGCGACAGATTAGTAAAAGGGGTGGTGCAATGAGACCTGGGTGTCATGGTACATCAGTCATTGAGAGTTGGCAAGCAGGTACAGCAGATGGTTAAGGCGGCAAATGGCATGTTGGCCTTCATAGCTAAAGGATTTGAGTATAGGAGCAGGGAGGTCTTACGGCAGTTGTACAGGGCCTCAGTGAGGTCTCACCTGGAATATTGTGTTGAGCTTTGATCTCCTAATCTGAGGAAGGACATCCTTGCTGTTGAGGGAGTGCAGCGAAGGTTCACCAGACTGATTCCCGGGATGGCAGGACTGGCATCTTAGGAGACTGGATCGACTGGGGCTTGTATTCACTGGAATTTAGAAGAATGAGAGGGGATCTCATGGAAACATTTAAAATTCTGATGGGATTGGACAGGTTAGAGGCAGGAAGAATGTTCCCGATGTTGGGGAAGTCCAGAACCAGGGGTCACAGGGATAAGGGGTAAGCCATTTAGGATCGAGATGAGGAGAAACTTCTTCACTCACAGTTGTTAGCCTGTGGAATTCTCTACCGCAGAAAGTTGTTGAGACCAGTTCGTTAGGTATATTCAAAAGGGAGTTAGATCTGGCCCTTACAGCTAAAGGGATCAAGGGGTATGGAGAGAAAGCAGGAAAGGGGTACTGAGGTTGAATGATCAGCCATGATCTTATTGAATGGTGGTGCAGGCTGGAAGGGCCGAATGGCCTATTCCTGCACCTATTTTCTATGTTTATATCTTCCACACTAGTGCCTTCCGCGACACCCTGGTCCATTCCACAGTCACCCCCAGCAACCCCCCCCCCCCCCGCTTCACATGACACTTTCCCGTACAAGCACAGGAGATGCAACACCTGCCCTTTTACCTCCTCTCTTTCCACCGTCCAGGGCCCCAAACACTGCTTCCAGGTGAAACAGCAATTTACTTGTACTTCTATCAATTTAGTGTATTGTATTCGCTGCTCACGATGCGGTCTCCTCTACTTTGGGGAGACCAAACGCAGATTGGGTGACCGCTTTGCGGAACACCTCCATTCAGGACGCAAGGGTGACCGTGAGCTTCCGGTCGCCTGTCACTTTAATTCTCCACTGAATTCCCACTCTGACCTCTCCGTCCTTGGCCTCTACACTATTCCAATGAAGCTCAACGCAAGTTTGAGGAACAGCACCTCATCTTTCGTTTAGGCACATTACAGCCTTCTGGACTCGACTCGAGTTCAGTAATTTCAGACCATAACCTTTGCCCATATATATTTTTTCTCTTTCCTCTTTTTTTGTTCCAACCTCCTCCCCCACTTTTTTTCCCTCTGTTCCATGGCAACTGGTTGATGATTCCACCACTCACGCCCCAACTAGACCTCATCTTTTGTTTCTTAGCTAGGACCATTACCATCTCCTTTTGCCTTGCACTGTCATCCCTTTTGTCTTTTAAATCTCTTCTGCCTACCACCCTATCACAACCTTCCCTTTTGTTCATTCCTCCCCTCCCCCTTTCACTGCCTATGCACTTCCTTAACAATCTATTACATCTCAAACTTTTCCAGTTCTGATGAAGGGTCACAGACCTGAAACGTGTCTCTCCACAGATGCTGCCTGACCTGCTGAGATTCCAGCATTTTCTGTTACTGCAGAATAGACAGGTGCCAGGTGCTTCCACATCAAGGGGTTTTTCATTGAATAGGCAGCTCAGCAGACCAATCCTTGTCATACAGATGAGTGGGTGAGAACTCAGATGAACAGGACCCCAAGAAAGAATGCAAAAGGCAGGAGGCAACAGAGCAGAGTAGCACTGGGGTAAGTGTAAACCACAAGGTGACAGGAAGGGACAATATGTATGAATATAAAGGGGCTGCAGGAGGGGTCAAAACTAAAAATCATGGTTTAAAACACTCTACCTAAACGCACGCAGCATTCGAAATAAAGTAAATGAGTTGACGGCACAAATCATTACAAATGGGTATGATTTGGTGGCCATTACAGAAACGTGGTTGCAGGGGGGCCAAGACTGGGAATTAAACATACAGGGGTATCTGACAATTCGGAAAGATAGACAAGAAGGGAAAGGAGGTGGGGTAGCTCTGTTAATAAAGGATGATATCAGGGCAGTTGTGAGAGATGATAATGGCTCTGATGAATAAAATGTTGAATCATTGTGGGTGGAGATTAGAGATAGTAAGGGGAAAAAGTCACTGGTGGGCGTAGTTTATAGGCCCCCAAATAATAACGTCATGGTGGGGCGGGCAATAATCAAGGGAATAATGGAGGCATGTGAAAAAGGAACGGCAGTAATCATGGGGGATTTTAACCTACATATCGACTGGTGAAATCAAATCGCACGGGGTAGCGTGGAGGAGGAATTCATAGAATGCATACGGGATTGTTTCTTAGAACAGTGTGTTACAGAACCTACAAGGGAGCAAGCTATCTTAGATCTGGTCCTGTGTAATGAGACAGGAATAATAAACGATCTCCTAGTAAAAGATCCTCTCAGAATGAGTGATCACAGTATGGTTGAATTTGTAATACAGATTGAGGGTGAGGAAGTAGTGTCTCAAATGAGCGTACTATGCTTAAACAAAGGGGACTACAGTGGGATGAGGGCAGAGTTGGCTAAAGTAGACTGGAAACACAGACTAAACAGTGGCACAATTGAGGAACAATGGAGGACTTTTAAGGAGCTCTTTCATAGTGCTCAACAAAAATATATTCCAGTGAAAAAGAAGGGCTGATACAGCGAGACCCATTCATCTGCCATTAACTGCACTCCACAATGTAAAAGCTCTCAAAGTGAGAAGTGCTCCACTGCCCAGCACGGACACCTTCACTTTCAAAAAGATTCACTTTCGTTGGGATGGTGCCAAGGCAGAAAGGGAAATGCATATGTTGGAAGATTATTTTTAATCTTCCTTTTCATTCCTTTTATGTGCTCCTGCCCTTTTCTTACCTTTCTCATTTTGTTCTAATCCTAACCCGTTCATATTACATGTCCTAATTTCTCTTTAGCATTGCTCATATTACATGCTGCCTCTGGGGACACAAACCACCTGGCAAACAAAGGCAGCACCCAAGCAGCTGTGGCTCCAGAATTGTGCCAGCAGTGCCACCTGCCCTTTAATGTAAAAACAGCAGTCCCATCATAATGGGCTCAGTCAGTTTGCTTATTAAACTACCTCGAGGAGGTGTCCCCAGCTGTATCCTTTTCAAACCGGTTGAAGTATAACTGCAACTAGTGTAAACCTAACTTTTTAAACATGAATTTAAGAAGTGTCCAAGGCACTCAATGGGAACAATTAGAATGTTATAGTGCAGGAGGCGGCTATTCGTCCCATCGTGCCTGTACCGGCACTTTGAAAGAGCTATCCAATTAGTCCCACTCTTTCCCTACAGCCTTGCAAATTTTGACTTCTCAAGCATATATCCAAATCCCTTTTGAAAGTTACTATCGCATCTGCTTCCATCATCCTTTCAAACAGTACATTCCAGATCACAACTCACTGTATAAAGAAATCTCTCATCTCGCCTCGGTTTCTTTTGCCAATTATCTTAAATCTGTGACCTCTGGTTACTGACCCTCCTGCCAGTGGAAACAGTTTCTCTTTATTTACTCTATCAGAACCCCTCATCATTTTGAACACCTCTATAATTTTCCCCTTAACCATCCGAGCTTCTCTAGTCTTTCGACTCGAGCTTTTGCGGGAGCCCAATATCCCTTTGGCCCTCTTGTAACATTAAGCAATGCCACTGGCACAGAGAGGCTGTCAAGCAGAGCCCTGGGTATGTGCTCAAGCATGTAAGTGCAGAGCAGCAGTTTCCACAAGCGATGCGAGATCAGTAGAGGGTGGATCTGCTGTGCAGCATGTCCTGGGGCAATTTAGGCGGCTGTACGTACTGGACACCAACTTCACTGCCCAAATTACCTGTGGGGCTTCATTTAAACTCTTTTAAGATAGACTAAAAGAGTTGGGATTCTACACTTTAGAGAAGCGCAGACTTGGGGGGAGGGGGGAATATTATTGTGGTTTATAAGATGATGAAGGGAATAGATTGTGTACCAGTCGAATGTTTGTTCCAATTAAATACGTTAGGGTGGACCCCGGGTCACAAATTTAAAATGTACATGGCCAGATCTAGGTTAGATGGCAGGAGGTGGTTCTTTTCCCCAGTGAATAGTAGACCTGTGGAACAGGTTGCCATCTCGTACATTGGATGCTGAATTCCTTCAAGCGAGAGCTGGACCTGTTACAGAAGGTAGGTACTGCAGGGAATTCAGGACCAGAATAATAGCCTGGACTAGTTTCAATCGCCTAGCTAGGTCGGAGGGGAATTTCCCAGATTTCCCCCCTCCCGAAAATTAGCTTGGGTTTTTTAAAATCTGGTTTGTTGCCTTTCCCAGGAAATCACATGGTTTTGGGTAGGGTAGAGATTGTGAGGAACAGGCTCGATAGACCAGAGGGTCTTTACCTGTCCGTCATTGTTCGTATTCGTACATTGATTGCTGGCCCGCAGCACAGAGGAGAACTGGGTCCTTTTAGGGCCTTAGAGTTAGTGTCATCAGCAGCAAAGAGACTATTGCAGGTAGATCTCAAGGAGTACTCAAAACATTCTGATACCTAGATGTTGTATTTTGAAAAACAAATCACAGCAGACTCTCAGTCTGCATCACGTTTGATGGGCGCTGTTGCTGCTAACAACTTAAGTTGTTCTGGGTTACTCGCTTACCAGTTAATGATTACCAGGTGTAGCTTTTGCGCTTGGAACGTTGCCGATAATGGATTTTAAGAACAAGTTTGTGGTCACAATATGAACATTAAGTCAATGATGCCACTTCCCCAGCAGCTGCTGTGCAATTCATGATTTTGTGGTGTTCGAGTACAAAAGTAGTGAGCAGGAGCACTGAGGGGGCAGTCCATTAGAGGGAAACAGCTTACAGAGCTATGTGATATACATTTATATGTAATCTACACTGCTGCGCCCTCTTCAGGCAGCCAGAGGAAAATATAGAGAGCAAGTTTGCAGTGCTATTCAAGTGCAGAACAGGGAAGGGTGTGGAGTTAAGGTACAGATTAGGCATGATCTAACCAAATGGTAGAACGGGCTCAAGGAGCTGAATGGCCTACTCCTGGTGCTATGTTTCTACAAGATTAGCGCCCATTTTTCCTGTGTTTTGCAGCTGTTTCTTGGGCTCTATTTGGTACTAAATCCAGAAAAATCTGTCCCCAGCACTGCTCTCGTACCAGGTGATTGGCAAAAGAACCAAAGGTGACCTGAGGAAAAGCTTTTTTACGCGGGGAGTGGTTAGGATCTGGAATGCACTGCCTGAAAAGTTGGTGGAGGCAGATTCAATTGTGGCTTTCAAAAAGGGAATTGAATAAGTAGCTGAAGGAAAAACAAATTGCAGTGTTACGGGGAAAGGGCGGGGAGTGAGACTAGCTGAAGTGCTCTTGCAGAGAGCTGGCATGGGCTCGAAGGGCCGAATGGTTACACCTTCTGTGCTGTAACCATTCTATGATTCTACTTGTGGGATAACTACAGCATTATACAAGCAGTATGTCGAGCTGGGATTAGTGTTACATGGTGTCAGATTGAAAAGTTCATATTTTTTTACCTTGGTGACATCTCAAATGTAAAGTTCTATAATCGTCTCAAGAAATTATAATTCCAAACAGCAATAGTGAATTTGAAGCTCACGCTGCCTGCATCTTGCCCTGAGCAAGGTCATACTCATTAGAATTCATTTAACTAAAATACTGGGATACCATTCCTTTAAATGTGAAATTGGCTCAAGTTCCTCAGGCCTTCAGATGTATGCTTGTCAGAAAGGTTTTAGAAAAATTATTAGCTGGACTATCCTGAGAGTGCTTCATTTTAAATGGATTTGCTAAGTCATAAAATTTCCACAGCCATTTACTTTGTATTTTTAATTAGTTAGCCTAAATTTTTAATTTGGTAATTTATAGTCTTGCCATAGGTCCCAGCTGAAAATTAATTTGAGCTAAAATAGGTCTTTTTTGTTTTTCTTCTATTGCCATGGCTGCGAATTATCCTGCTAAACCAGCAAATAAACTGGTCAAAAGAATAGACATGCACACAGATTTCATTCCACCAGCTCTCTCGCAAGTGTCTCAAAGAGCTTCACATGAATCAGTGTGAAGTGACGGTTATATGGGCTCCAGCGACAGCAACTGTTGCACAATAAGATTACACAAACAGCAATGAGATGAATTAATCCATTTTTAGTGGTGTCGAGGGTGGAAGGTTAGCCAGGGAAACTCCATGCTCTTCTTCAGGTAGCGCCAACTTTAACCTACACCTGAATACTGCCTTAATGGAGGGCGTGGAGTAAGAACATACGAAATTGGAGCATGAGTAGGCCATATGACCTCTCGAGCCTGCTCCGTCATTGAATAAGATCATGGCTGAACTTCTACATAGAAAAATAGAAATTTACAGTGCAGGAGGACATTTTGGCCCATCGTGTCCGCGCCGGCCGACAAAAAGCCGCGCGGCCCTCGGACAGCAGCCCTGAAGGTTACATATAAAGCTAAGAACAATGAACAATGGTGGAAAGGTAACGAGCACCCAACCCAACCGGTCTGCCCCACAGAACTGCGACAGCCTTACACTAAAACATTCGACACTCCACCCAACCGGAGTCATGTGATCTCCATTTTCTCGCCCTAACCCCATATTTCTTGATTCCCTCCGTGCCCAAAAATATGTCGATCAGTCTTGAATATACTCAACGACTGAGCCTCCACGGCCCTCTGGGTTAGAGAATTCCAAAGAGTGAAGAAATTTCTCATCTCAGTCCTAAATGGCTGACCCCTTATCCTGTGACTATGGGCCCAAGTTTCCACATGATTTGCGCCTGATTTTTAGGAGCAACTGGTGGAGAACGGACTATCTTAGAAATCGCAATTCTCCACATTTTTTTTTTCCTGCAGTTCTAGTCAGGTAGAACAGTTCTACTTTGGAACAGAATTTTTTCTTCAAAAGGGGGCGTGTCCGGCCACTGACGCCTGATTTCAAAGTTTCCAGTGAAAACGTACTCCAAACTAAAGAAGAATGGAGCAAGTGAAGATTTTTGTAGAACTGAAAAAACCTGTTCTACACATTAAAAAATCAGGAGCAGGTTACAAATTAGGCGTCCAGAACGAGGTGGCGAGGGAGGGGGGGGAAGGGAAGTCATTAAATTCTACAATAAATCCTTATTTATACTTCTACAAATATTATACAAATAAATCCAACCTGAATAAACATTTATAAGCAAAGGAAAGATTAAATAAGCCATCTTCCTACCTGTGTGAAAGTGCTTCAGGCAGGCCTTTCGGGACCTAAGGCTGAACGGGCCGGCCCGAGACTTCGGGCAGGGCCCGTCCCCAGCACCAGATTTACAGGTAGGTGGTGTTGGGTCGGGTCGGGTCGGGGAGGTTCGGTTCGGGTCGGGGGGAAGGAGGGGGGGAGGGAGAGAGTTGGGGGGAGGGAGGGAGAGAGGGGGGGGGGGGGGGGGGAGGGAGGGAGGGAGAGAGAGGGGGGGGGAGGGAGAGAGAGGGGGGGGGGAGGGAGAGAGAGGGGGAGGGGAGGGAGGGAGAGGGTGAGAGGGAGGGAGGTAAGGTCGGATCCAGTCCGGGAGCGGGAGTCGGGTCCAGTGGAGGGGTGGGTCGGGTCGGGTCGGGGGGGCGGGAGCACGGGTCGGGTCGGGGAGCGGGAACAGGAGCGCGGGTCGGGTCCAGTCGGGGGGGGCGGGGAGCGGGAACAGGAGCGCGGGTCGGGTCCAGTCGGGGGGGGCGGAGCGGGAACAGGAGCGCAGGTCAGGTCAGGTCCAGTCCGGGGGGGGGGGGGGCGGAGCGGGAACAGGAGCTCGGGTCCAGTCGGGGGGGGGGGGAAACAGGAGCGGGTGTCGGGTCCAGTCGGGGAGTGGGAACAGGAGCGCGGGTCGGGTCGGGTCCAGTCGGGGGGGGCGGCGAAAGCGGGTGTCGGGTCTGGTCCGGAGGGGGGGGGGGGGGGGGAGAGAGAGAGAGAGGAGGAGCGTGTGTCAGGTCGGGTCTGGTCTGGAGGCGGGGGGGGGGGGAGAGCGGGAACAGGAGCTCGGGTCCAGTCGGGGGGGGGGGGGGGGGGGGGGGGGGGGGGAACAGGAGCGGGTGTCGGGTCCAGTCGGGGAGTGGGAACAGGAGCGCGGGTCGGGTCGGGTCCAGTCGGGGGGGGGGGCGGCGAAAGCGGGTGTCGGGTCTGGTCCGGAGGGGGGGGGGGGGGGGGGAAGAGAGAGAGGAGGAGCGTGTGTCGGGTCGGGTCTGGAGGCGGGGGGGGCGGGTGTCGGGTCTGATCGGGGGTGGGGGGGGGAGCAGGAGCTGGCCGTGAGAGGAGCCTTATTCACGCAGCCCCAGTGAGGCCATTCGGCCAGGGCTAGGGGCTGCGTGCTTCGGGCCCCTCCCACACAGTTCGGTGCCTGGAGCTACTGCACTTGCGTGCCCACTGTAGCGCGCATGTGCAGAGGTCCCGGCACTGTTTTCAGCGCAGGGACCTGGCTCCGCCCCCCTACAGCTCATGCTGCGCTGCGCCGAGGGCCAGAGGACCTGCAGGGATGTGGAGAATACGGAGGATTTTTTTAGGCGCACTTTGTGGCGCGAAAAACGGGCGTCCAGGTCGGGACTGCGCCGTTCTAGGCGCGTGTGGAAACTTGGGCCCTATGAGCCTAGTTCTAGACATTCTAGCTCGGGCAAACAGACTCTCAGCATCTTCCCTGTCAAGCCCTCTCAGAATGTTACACAATTCAGTGAGATCACCTCTCATTCTTTTAAACTCCAGAGAGCCCATTCTACTCAATCTCTCCTCATGGGACAGCCCTCTCATCCCAGGGAATTTGCTACCACATGGAGGAGATGAGGCAAATAGTATTGATGCATTTGAGGGGTAGCTGGTGGGAGAAAAGAAGGATTTACAGATAGTGTTAGATGAAATTGGGTGGGAGGCGGCTCATGCGGACCGGCATAGACCAGTTGGGCCAAATGATCTGTTGCTGTGCTGTAAATTCTATGTAATTCTATGAAGGAGGACCAGAGTGGAAGGATACAGCCTTGGAAAAACCTGGTTAAAGGAGTAAAATGGGTGGGCCATCGATGACTGTGCAAGTAGAATACTCCTAGACGAAACGAGATAACTGTGTGCGAGTTTCAAGTGAGAGGCTGCGTGACAGCTCCCTGTTTAGTCGTGCAGGCTACCAGATATCCAAGAGGGTTAGCGGATGGTTCATCAAGGTGTTCAAGAACAGTTTCAGAGACGCATAACATAAACAACAAGATGACCAGTGGAATGGCCATGATTAGAATCATACTGCCAATTGGCAACTGGTCAGAACTTTCAAGGTGTTGGATAATTTGAGCAAAGTGCAACTTTAGAAAGTATCGATGAAAAGGCAGTACTTAGAAGGGATCACCTTCAATGAGGAATAAAACAAGGATTTATAAACATTGTAACTACAATACAGAATAAGGTGATCCTATCAACATTAGCAGTAAAACCCAAGCAGATTCTTCTTACCCTTTCGGTTTCTTGTAAATAAAGCAGAGCTATATCACCAGCTTTCTCATAACATGTAATTATTTCTTGTTCCAGATCAGGCTGCAGATCATTTCTTGGCGATGCTGATGCTACTAGCTTCTCCAGACACAGACCTAAGGAGAGAAAACAAAATTAAACGTGATCATTTATAAGCTGATCTGGGTTCGACTCCCTCAATGGCACAATGGAGAACTGCATCGAGCTGAACTCAACAATATGGCCAGATTTGATTGCGGAGTCTGCTGATATCTGCTGACAGTATTAGGACCACTGCTCTTTTCGATATATATTAATGACATAGACCTGAGTATACAGGGCATCATTTCAAAGTTTGCAAATAACTCAAAACTCGGAAATGTAGTAAACGATGAGGAGGATAGTAACAGATCTCGGGAGAACATAGACAGACAGATGAAATGGGAAGACACATGGCAAATGGAATTTAATGGAGAGAGGTGCGAAGTGATGCATTTTGGTTGGAAGAATGACAGGCAATATGAACTAAATGATACAATCTTAAAGAGGGTACAGGAACAGAGAGACCTGGGGGTGTATGTACACACATCTTTGTAGGTGTTAGGACAAGTTGAGAAGGCTGTTAAAAAAGGCATTTGGGATATTTGGCTTTATAAATAGTGGCATAGAGTACAAAAGTAAGGAAGTTATGATAAACCTTTATAAAACACTGGTTTGGCCTCAGCTGAAGTAATGTGTTCAATTCTGGGCACCACACTTTAGGAAGGATGTCAAGGCCTTAGAGAGGGTGCAGAAATTTACTAGAATGGTACCAGGGATGAGGGACTTCAGTTATGTGAATAAACTGGGGAAGCTGGGGTTGTTTTCCTTAGAGCAGAGAAGGTTGAGAGTGTTGTATATGCAGACTATGGATGTACTCTCTGTGTAGTCACTGTGTGATTGCATAAGATGGAGACTTGTTTACCTGATGTACCATCAATAAGGTTTACACTGTGTATATACATGCTGGCACCACTAGAGAGTGCAACTGGTGGAGACCGGGGGTTTCCTGCCCTAGAGGCAGGGCCCAGTATAAAAGGCTGCACACCATGCTTGTGCCTCACTCTGGAGTTTGGAATAAAGGAGAGGTCATTACAGTTTGAGTACAACACATTGCCTCGTGGAGTCATTCATAATTACATTACAGACATAACAGAGAGAAGATTTGATAAGAGGTGTTCAAAATCTTGAAGGTTTTGATAAGAGTAAATAAGGAAAAACTGTTCCCTGTGGGTAGTTAACAAATTCAAGGTGATTAGCAAAATAACCAGAGGTGTCATTAGGAAAAATTTTTTTTTACACAGCGAGTTGTTGTGATCTGGAATGCACTGCCTAAAAGGGTGGTGGAAGCAAATTGGATAGTAACTTTCAAATGTTTTGGATAAACATTTACAGGGCTATAAGGAAAAAGCAAGAAAGTGGGCCTAATTGATTAGCTCTACCAAAGAGCCAACACAGGCATGATGGGGCGAAAGATCTCCTTCTGTGCTGTATCATTCTAGATGTCGTATGCCAGACACAAGTCTCCCAAAGCAAGCGCTCTACTCGGAACTCCTTCATGGCAAACGAGCCAAAGGTGGGCAGCGGAAACGTTACAAGGACACCCTCAAAGCCTCCTTGATAAAGTGCAACATCCCCACCGACATCTGGGAGACCTTGGCCAAAGACCACCCTAAGTGGAGGAAACGCATCCGGGAGGGCGCTGAGCACCTTGAATCTCGTCGCCGAGAGCATGCAGAAATCAAGCGCAGGCAGCGGGAAGAACGTGCGGCAAACCAGTCCCATCCACCCCGTCCCTCAACGACTATCTGTCCCACCTGTGACAGAGACTGTGGTTCTCGTATTGGACTGTTCAGCCACCTAAGAACTCATGTTAAGTGTTCCGAGGGACTGCCTATGATGATGATTATCATCATTCTATAATTCTATCTAATTGCACCCACTTGACCCATCTGTTGGCCAGAGCCCATGTAGACTATGCAGCATTAAGGAAGGATCCAAGGAAGGATATACTTGCCTTGGAGCCGGTGCAACAAAGGTTCACTAGATTGATTCCTGGGATGAGAGGGCTGTCCTATGATGAGAGATTGTGTAGAATGGCCTATACTCTCTGGAGTTTTGAAGAATGAGAGGTGATCTCATTGAAACGTACAAGATTCTGAAGGGGATTGACAGGGTAGATGCTGAGAGGTTGTTTCCCCTGATGGAGTATCTAGAACTAGGGGTCACAGTCTCAGGATAAGGAGGAAGGCCATTTAAGACAGAGATGAGGAGGAATTTCTTCACTCAGAGGGTTGTGAATCTTTAGAATTCTCTGCTCCAGATGGCTGTGGATGCTGAATATATTCAAGGCTGAGATGGATAGATTATTGGAGTCTCATGGAATCAAGGGAAATGGGAATCGACCTCAACTCCATAAAATCATGGCTGATCTTCTACCTCAACTCTACTTTCCTGCACTATCCCCATATCCCTTGATTCTCTTAATATCAAAAAATCTAGCGATCGGTCTTGAATATACTCAATGACTGAGCCTCCATAGCCCTCTGGGTAGAGAATTCCAAAGATTCACCACCCTCTGAGTGAAGACATTTCTCCTCATCTCGGTCCTAAATGGCCGACGACTCCTTATTCTGACCCCTGGTTCTAGACTCCTCAGCCAGAGCAGGCTCGAGGGGTCGAATTCCTGCTCCTAATTCTTATGTTCTAAACACTTGTCCATGACTTTTGAAATCTGCACAGGTGTGGGATGTGCGGAGTACGGAATTATTCCACCGGTTGCTCTGCTGAGTGCGGAATTATTCCACCGGTTGCTCTGGATCCGGCATACGGTGTAAACGAGTTGAATTCAGATTTGAAGCCACTTTTGGCGACAGCAGCTCTGAAATAGAAACGGATTGGGAGACACTCATACAATAGCAACTTCCAGCAACTTTGCTCACAGGTTGCCATGGAAATAGAGTTGTTAATGAACATGATTTATTCATAATTCTTTTTTTTTTAAAAACAGCATAATGCAATAAAAAATTTGACTAGTAAATGACAGGACATGTTCAGCAGTGGGTAGTTGTCGTCTGGCACAGAGACTCAAAATGTCCCATTTCTGTTCACTTATACATTGCGATGCTTTTAAGCAATTTACTTTGTTGCCATAGAAACTCTACGTGACCAGACAAACCTTCTTTCGCTCCCAACCAGGTCACAGCGTCGCAATGCTTCTTACAAAATGTGATTGCAGTGATGTTTACAACCCTCTGGCAGCACCTTAAATTGCAGGGCCGATTCTAACGAATTGCCGCATAATTTTGAATGTCATTCACAACAGCTTGCAGTTATGCAGCCCCCCTTAATGTAGAGAACATCCCAGGCCCTTCACAGAGCGAGAGTTGAGGGAGATGGCTAACAGCACTGTTTGAAAAAGACAGGTTTGAGAAGGTCTTTATAGTTGGGGTTGGGGGCGGGGGGTAAGAGAAAGAGAGAAACAGCAAGGTTTTAAGGAAAGAGTCTCGCAGAGTGGGATCAAAGCAGCTGATGGCTCTGCCACCAATTGCGGAGCAAAGGGGCAGATGCACAGCAGGCCAGAACAAGGAGAACTGGCTGCGACACGAGACTGGAGCAGTTTGCAGGTTATGGATGAAGCCATGGAATGATTTGCAAGATGAAGACGAAGGTTTCCAGGCATTGGAAATGGAGGTTGGTGAGGACAGGAGGGATGGTGAAATAGGGCTTAGGACAGGGCAAGACAACGGCAAGATAACAGAGCTTCGGTTGTGTTACAGCATGTAGCTCAGCTCAGGACACTGGCAAGACTTGCATTTATAAAACGCCTTTCATTACTTCAGGACGCCCCAAAGCACTTTACTGCCAATTAAATACTTCTGAAGTGTAGTCACTATTGTAATGTAGGAAACGTGGCAACAAAGTTGAGCACAGCAAGCCCCCACAAAAAAAGTGTGTTAATGACCAGATAATCTGTTTTTTAGTGATGTTGATTAAAGGATAAATGTTGGCCAGGATACTGGAGAGAATTCCCCTAGATCTTCACCAAAATAGTGCCGCGGGCGTTTTTCCATCCAACTGAGAGGGCAGATGGAGCCTTGCTTTAACGTCTCACCCCAGTGCTGGAAAAGCCCAGTCAGGGCATGAGTTTCAGCAATAGTGAGTTGAGGTAATGGCAGAGGCCGACAAATATGAGACGATGAAGGCAAGAGGTTTTGCATGCTGTCAGGATATATATAGAAACTGGCCACGTGACTTTAGATGATGCTGCCCAGAGGCAACATGTAAACAAGGAAGACACCAAAGAAGGGATCCTGGGTACTAGAGGAGTGACAGTGCAGAGACAAGGGGCGCATTCATTGATGGAGATACTCGAGGAAAGTCTTGCAGAGGTGGACCACAGTTGAGCTCAACAGGGAGGAGAGGCGATGGAAAAGGATGGAGTGGACAACCATGTTGAATGCTCCAAAAAAAGGTCAAGGAGGAGAGGTGGAAAGATTATCTGCTTCTCCTGAATGTTCTCACCCTTTTTTATGCTAACTATTGGCAGGCATTTTTTTTATATTGTGAAGATTTATTGAGACGAAGCCTCCCTACATGTGTAGGGTTGTGGCCGGGGGAGAGAGGAAATGATGAATTGGATCTCCAGATACTTTTCTGACAGTGAGTTAGGGGTTTGTGAGTGATGTACTGGGGGAGACAAAGTAAACGGTTAGTGGTAAAGTATTTTTTTTAGTTTATTATCGGGAAGCAAGAGCCAATCAGGATAAGTGGATAGCAATGAAGTGTTTACTTCTGATTCGTCCCTGAGAAATTTAAATATATCGTAAGATTTCCTTGGTGTAAGGGCACATTTAAAGTGCGATGTGCCGTATACAAGCCTTTAATATATAATTAGATGCATTTTCTGGAGGGAGATTTATAGTATGTTGGGGAGTTGTAAACAGTTATGGAATGTGAAACACTGGACAACCTACAGTATTCAGTACTAAACAACCAGATGAGGTGTGAGGAATGCTACCACTCATCCAAATAAGGAGCCGTGCTACAGTACAGCAATTAGGGATTGCAATTGGGGGACACTTCCCAGAAAAACATAACTTCTCCAAATGGCGAGACCATATGGGTGGTGAGCAGTGAAGTCAGCCTTAAATAAAGAACTTGCATTTCTGTAGTGCCTTTCAAAACCTCAGGAAGTCCCAAAGCGCTTTACAGTCAATGAAGTATTTTTGAAGTGTAGCTGCTGTTGTGATGCAGGAAATGTGGCAATTAATTTGCACATAGCAAGCTCCCACAAACAGCAATGTGATAATGACCAGATAATAAGTGTTAGTGATGTTGGTTGAGGGAGAAATATTGTACAGGACACCAGGCGAACTCCCCTGCTCTTCTTTGAAATAGTGGGATCTTTTATGTTCACCTGAGGGGGCAGATGTCTGATCCAAAATACAGCACCTCCAACAGTGCAGCACGCCCTCAGTATTGCACTGGAGTGTCAGCCTGGATTATCTTCTTATGTCTCTGGAGTGGGACTTGAACCCACGACCTTGTGACTCAGAGGCGAGAGTGCTACCCACTGAGCCACAGCTGACACCTAGGTACACAAGTGGAACGAGCGCCTCACCATCCTTTGTTCTGTTTGTAACAGTATTGGTACAGGAGCTTTCGTGTGGTGTGACACTAATCAATACAGTCCCCACTCTGTGCCTAGCTGATCTCTAGCTGAGGTGGGAGAGGTTTAACAGGGTTAGCGAGGGGAGATCAAAGGAAAAAAAAATTTTCCTGATTACTATCCTGAGATTCCTGCTGGAGTGCTGAGTTTTGGATGAGGATTAAGTTGGGCTCAGTTGTGATGCCCTCCACTATTGAATAACCAGCCAAATTCACTGTCTAAACCCACACAAAGGCCCCAAGTTTCCACACGCGGCGAAAAAGGCGCCCCTCAGAGCTGGGCGCCTGAAAAAAAAAACGCGGTATTCTCGAGCTCCTTGCAGCTCGATGTCTGCTTGGCGCGGCACACAGGGGGTGGAGCCTACCACTCGCGCCGATTTTGTAAGTAGGAGGGGGTGGGTACAATTTAAATGAGTTTTTTGGTGCCGGCAACCCTGCGCGTGCGCGTTGGAGCGTTCGCACATGTGCAGTCTGAAGTAAACATTGGCACTCGGCCATTTTTAAAAGTGCTGCCGAAAAAGTGAAAATTTGTTTATTGAACCCTTGCAAAGGCTTGCATTTTAATTTTCTTGATATTTCTGTGTGTGAGGGAGTGCTTTTAGCAGTCAGTCCCCCTCACAGCTAGAAGGCTGCTGCTGCTCCCGACCAGCCACTGACGCCGCTGCAATCCCATGGCCGAATGGTCTCAAGTCCGTCCGGGTGCTGCATCTTCGCGGGGAATGAAGGCCTGCCTCAAGCACCAAGGCTGCTTGCTGCCTGCCCCTGCCCCGAGACCGACGCCACACCGCTGCCTGAAGCGCTGCTTGCTGCCTGCCCCGAGACCGACGCCACACTGCTGCCTGAAGCGCTGCTTGCTGCCTGCCCAGAGACCGACGCCACACCGCTGCCTGAAGCGCTGCTTGCTGCCTGCCCCGAGACCGATGCCACACCGCTGCCTGAAAGGCCTGCCTGAAGCACTTTCACACAGGTAGGAACATGGTTTATTTAATCTTTTCTTATAAATTTTTATTCAGGTTGGATTTATTTGTATAAATATAACTAAGGATTGATTATAAAATTTAATGACTTCCCTTCCCCCCCCCATCGTTCCCGACGCCTAATTTGTAACCTGCGCCTGATTTTTTGAAGTGTAGGCAAGGTTTTTTCAAGCGTACAAAAATCTTCACTTGCTCCATTCTAAGTTAGTTTGGAGTACGTTTTCACTGTGGAAACTTTCAAATCAGGCGTCAGTGGCCGGACACGCCCACTTTTGAAAAAAAAATTCAGTTCCAAAGTGAAACTGTTCTACCTGACTAGAACTGCAGAAAACTAAATGTGGAGAATTCCGATTTCTAAGATACTCCGTTCTACACCAGTTGCTCCTAAAAATCAGGAGCAAATCATGTGGAAACTTGGGGCCAAAGAATGGCCACTTGAACCAGGTGATGAAGGGTCCGCAGCATCTGTGGAACTGTACCTCTATGTAGACGTAGAGAAGATGTTCCCACTTGCGGGCGAGAACAGAACTAGGGGCCATAAATACAAGATAGTCACTAAAAAATTAAATAGGGAATTCAAGAGAGCCTTCGTTACTCAGAGAGGGGTGAGAATGTGGAATTCGCTATCACAAGGGCGAATAGTTTAGATGCATTTAGGGGAAAGCTAGATAAGCACATGAGGGAGAAAGGAATAGAAGGATATGTTCATGGGGTTAGAAGAGGGGTGGGAGAAGGCACATCTGGAGGATAAACAGCAGCATGGACCAGTTGGGCCAAGTGGCCTGTTTCCATGCTGCAAACACTTTGTAATACCTCAAGCATGAGTGAGTGCCTTCAAGGGAGCAGTGGAGTAAAGTGCGGAGGGGGGAAACTTTAAAGGGTGTTTTCACTTTCTTTTTACGAATATCACTACTTAAGTGTTAAGCGAGATGTATTTCCACAATTCTCAGACCACTCCAGTGTTGGTAAATGGAGCACTGGCCAGCGAGAGATGCAGAAAATATTTATCATAGCTCACCGTGGATTATAAAACTCTATTTATAACACTGAGATGATGGCCCCAAGTTTCCACACGATAAAAAACGGGCGCCCCTCCGAGCTGGGCGCCCGTTTTTCACGCCTAAAACAGCGCCGGGAAAAAAAACGTGCGATTCTGGAGAGCCCTGCAGCTCCTTGTCTGTTTGGCGCGGCGCCCAGGGGGGCGGAGCCTGCACTCGCGCCAATTTTGTAAGTGGGAGGGGGCGGGTACTATTTAAATTAGTTTTTTTCCTGCCGGCAACGCTGCGCGTGCGCGTTGGAGCGTTCGCGCACGCGCAGTGTGAAGGAAACATTGGCACTCGGCCATTTTTGTAGTTCTTTGTAGCTGTTTAATTTTTGAACATTTTTTAATAAAACCACATTGCCATCAGCACATCAACACTGCCCATCCCTCCCTCCCGTTCGCAGGAACGACGCTGAGCTGACTGTAAGGCTTCCACCTCAAGTGGAAGGCTGCTTGCTGCCTGGTTACTGCCTGCCTGCCCCTCCCTCCCGTTTGCGGGAACATCGCTGAGCTGACTGTAAGGCTTCCACCTCAAGTGGAAGACTGCTTGCTGCCTGGTTACTGCCTGCCTGCCCCTCCCTCCCGTTCGCGGGAACGACACCACATCGCTGAGCTGACTGAAGCACTTTCACACAGGTAGGAAGATGGTTTATTTAATCTTTTCTTTGCTTATAAATGTTTATTCAGGTTGGATTTATTTGTATAATATTTGTACAAGTATAAATAAGAATTTATTGTAGAATTTAATGACTTCCCTTCCCCCCCACCGCCACCTCGTTCTGGACGCCTAATTTGTAACCTGCACCTGATTTTTTAATGTGTAGAACAGGTTTTTTCAGTTCTACAAAAATCTTCACTTGCTCCATTCTAAGTTAGTTTGGAGTACGTTTTCACTGTGGAAACTTTGAAATCAGGCATCAGTGGCCGGACACGCCCCCTTTTGAAGAAAACATTCTGTTCCAAAGTAGAACTGTTCTACCTGACTAGAACTGCAGAAAAAAAAATGTGGAGAATTGCGATTTCTAAGATAGTCCGTTCTCCACCAGTTGCTCCTAAAAATCAGGCGCAAATCATGTGGAAACTTGGGCCCAATATTTCTAACAATACAAAAAAAAAACAAGATGGTTAGTAGAAGTTTCCCTCTGCCATTGTAGAGCCATACTGATGAAAGTCCACTTAATTCCATCAGTCACTTCCTCCCCTCCAAGCAGTATTATCAATTGGTTTTATTTCGTGATGTCAGAGTGTGTTAGTCAGCACTCAGACCTGGATTTGCTGTCTCCTTGTCCAATCTTTGAGGGAGAATGGTGGACAAAAGCGTTTAAAGAGGCAGCGCCCTAAGAATTCTGAGATACCTTGGTTTTATCTCACGTGTGCAGTAATACAATAGCTGGGACTATCACTGTAGCCCCAAGGTTACCTTAGCCACAAGCCTAGCATCACAAAGATTTCTAAACTGGGCTGAAGGTGCCTTCTAAGCTCTCATCTATTACAGTGCAGCCCCTGTTTGGTATTTTTTGGGGGAGAATTAAAACCCTCCTCTCATTTTATAGAATTTTACAGCACAGAACAGAGGCCATTTGGCCCAGTGTGTTTGCGCCAGCTCTTTGAAAGAGCGACCAATTATTCCCATTCCCCCGCTCTTTAGCCCTGATTCACTTTATCCACTCTTGTAACTCTCCTACTCCATGCACCGCCAGCACTCACTGTGCCACTGACCGGCACTCCAACTTTCCAGCAGCTATCTGTACTTTGTTCAAGTGACCGTTCGTCACATGTGCACCAACCGACCAATCTACCATGAGTGCATCGCAACCGAGCCCAATGCTGTCCTCACTCGACATCTATGCGCGCACTTTCCAGCACGGGTACTGGATCCTGATCAGAAGCAGAATACCCCCCCCCCCCCCCCCCAAGCCTGCATGGACAATGAGCCTACTGTACTGCTCTCACCACCAATTGGGTTGAGATCACAGGAACAGAAGCAGGCCATTCAGCCGCTCGGGTCTGTTTGTCATTCAATTAGATCATGGCTGATCTGTACCCGTTTATCTCTCTTTGATCCTTATCCCTCAATACCCTCACTCAAATCTATCAATCTCATTCTGGAGAGTCTGCATACATCCAGTATCCACAACCTTTTGGGGAGAAAGTTCCGCATTTCTACTACGCTTTGCATGAAAAAGTGCGTCCTGATTTCACTCCGAAATGGCCTGGCTCTAATTTTAAGACTGTGCCCCCTTGTTATGGACACTTCAACCAGAGGAAATAACTTTCTTTTGATCTACCAGATCAAATCCTTTAAATATATCCTTCTTGAGGTGCAGTGTCCAGAAAGCAGAGAGTCGGGATAAATGGGTCCTTTTTGGGTTGGAAATCGGTGGTTAGTGGTGTGCCACAGGGATCGGTGCTGGGACTACAACTCTTTACAATATACATAGATGACCTGGAAGAGGGGACAGAGTGTATTGTAACAAAATTTGCAGATGACACAAAGATTAGTGGGAAAGCAGATTGTGTAGAGGACAGAGAGAGGCTGCAAAGAGATTTGGATAGGTTAAGCGAATGGGCTAAGGTTTGGCAGATGGAATACAATGTCGGAAAGTGTGAGATCATCCACCTTGGGAAGAAAAAACAATAAAAGGGAATATTATTTGAATGGGGAGAAATTACAACATGCTGAGGTGCAGAGGGACCTGGGGGTCCTTGTGCATGAATCCCAAAAAGTTAGTTTGCAGGTGCAGCAGGTAATCAGGAAGGCGAATGGAATGTTGGCCTTCAATGCGAGAGGGATGGAGTACAAAAGCAGGGAGGTCCTGCTGCAACTGTATAGAGTATTGGTGAGGCCGCACCTGGAGTACTGCGTGCAGTTTTGGTCACCTTACTTAAGGATATACTAGCTTTGGAGGGGGTACAGAGACGATTCACTAGGCTGATTCCGGAGACGAGAGGGTTATGATGATAGATTGAGTAGACTGGGTCTTTACTCGTTGGAGTTCAGAAGGATGAGGGGTGATCTTACAGAAACATTTAAAATACTGAAAGGGATAGACAAGATAGAGGAAGAGAGGTTGTTTCCACAGATAGATAGATTTTTAACCAATAAGGGAATTAAGGGTTACGGGGAGCGGGCAGGTAAGTGGAGCTGAGTCCACAGCCAGATCAGCCATGATCTTGTTGAATGGCGGAGCAGGCTCGAGGGGCGAGATGGCCTACTCCTGTTCCTAATTCTTATGTTCTTATGCCCAAAACTGAACCCGTTAAAAGAACAAAGGGGGTAAAATTCAATTTCGGCAGGGGCGCAAAGCTTGCAGGAGCGGATTGACGCCGGACTCAATGTTCCTTTCCGCAATGGGTGGGCAATGTGCCCCTGCCCATTTTGGGCCCCTCGCTGAATTTATTTCCATTGATCTAAACTTTGTATATCCCTGTGGGAAAGGTACAGGCTAATGCTGCGGTAGCTGAGCTTTGGAGCTGTGTTAGTATTGGTTATGGTCTAGAGTTGCCGACTCGGATTGGATGGCTTCGAGGAGGTCCCATCACATCACTCTCCCACTTACCAACTGTCCCACACTACCACCCCTCACCCCTCCACTCTCGCCAATATTTTTCTAACAAATAAAGTATTCAAAGAACACAAAATAAAACACTTTAAAAAAAAAAAAAAATGACCGCACTTCCTCCCCCACCTCGACATGACTTTTCTCCTGGATTGCTTGCAGCGGTGGCCAGGAGATTAATCTTTAATTCCTGGAGATTCCAGGCCAATCCTGAAGGGTTGGCAATAACTCTATTCTGTCCATCTATCAGCTATTAAGTACCGTCCAAGACCCCAGTCTGCAATTTTATATTTAACACGCATCAGGTTCAGAGACACAGTTAAGTCCTGCTGAGGATAGTTTCCCAGCACAATTTGAACATGGAGGGCAAGGATTACAATTCAGACATTACCTATTAGAAAGATAAGCTTTTAAATTTCAAAATAAAGATGGAGCCTTCTAATATCAGAAGGGATATGAAGCCGCTAACCGCAGATAATCAATCTTATCTACAGCGTGAAGACACTGAGCCTAGATTCTACCATTATCTGTCATGTAGACAGTTTTAAAAGGATTTTATGACAAAAGCCCATCAGATCTGTGACTATATCGGGTCCCATGGAGACACAGTACTTGTAACTATGGCAACATGACCTATGACAATACAGAAATTTAATAGGATGACTGATGAGCAAAATTTAACCTGCATTCTCACCAATCTGCGTTCAGGGTGCACGTCAATATCCAGCTAACTAACCATAGAATCATATAGCGCAGAGGAAGGTCATTCGAGCCATCCTCTGCTCTTTCCCCATACCCCTGCAAAGTTTTTCCCCCTTCAACTTTTTATCCAATTGCCTTTTGAAAGTTACTACTGAATCTGCTTCCACCACCTTTTCAGGCAGTGCATTCCAGATCACAGCAACAGCAATACATTCTCTCCTTCCTTTATCCCTTGCCTTCCTGAAAACTTGCTCTCAATTAAGATGTTAACCTTTTTCAGTAACAAACTGTTTGAAAGCTTTGAATAAAGGAACTTGGAAACATTTAATCTTTTTTTATAAACAACAGAATTTTCCAGAATCTATCTTTTAGTTATATTCAATGAAAAATTAGCCACTGTTCCCCCCGCGACACCCCCCCCCCCTCCGGACACCCAATTATCTCCTTAAAGGAGCTGTCTCCTCTCTGCAATACGGGGTCCAGATGTCAACTGCTCTCAGTACCCCAGGCACAAGTGTCTGTTCTGAGCTGAACAAGAGAGGCGTTGGTGGAGAATGGTGCGGTTGACCGTGTCAAAGACTATGGGGAGGTCGAGGAAATGCACCACGACCAGAGGATGTTGATTGGGGCCGTTTCAGTGCCGGGGAGCAAGGGTCTTGGCCCAGGTCCCAGTGGCTATGCAGCACGAAACTGCCCCAGGTTCAGCACTGAATTGCCAAGCTCACTCAGCCACATTGGTGGGGGAAATGGCAGTACTACATTGGGTGTTCTTTTGAGTTTGGACCCATGAACATAGGAACAGAAGTGGACCATTCAGCTCCTTGAGCCTGTTCCTCCAATTAATTTGATCATTGTGGGATAGAGTAACAGGAGCCTTGCTTCGCACTATTGTTGCTACAACTGACCAGGGAGTGTTTGATGCTGTGTGTGTTCCATTTTCTAACACCAACACCTTCCAACACCCTGATGAGTACAAAATTCATCCCAATTTTTTTTTTTTTAAACTCAAAAAAGCACCCTAAGCACCACCATGGTTTTCTAGATCGTTATGTTGAGGAACCAACTAGGGAACAGGCTATTTTAGATCTAATATTGTGCAATGAGAAAGGGTTAATTAATAACCTTGGAGTAAAGGGGCCCTTAGCAAAGAGTGACCATACTATGATAGAATTTTATATTAAGTTTGAAAGTGATATCGTTAAATTCAAAACTAGGGTCTTAAATCTAAACAAAGCAAACTACGAAGGTATGAGGGGCGAGTTGGCTAAGGTAGATTGGGAAATTACATTAAATGGTATGATGGTAGACAAGCAATGGCTAGCATTTAAAGAATTAATACATAATTTAAAACAAATATATATTCCTTCAAGGCACAAAAATCCCACTGGAAAATTGCTCCAACCGTAGCTAACAAGAGAAGTTAAAGATAGTATGATCAAAGGAAGAGACTTATAATGTTGCCAAAAACAGCAGTAAGCCTGAGGATTGGGAGGATTTTAGAATTCAGCAAAGGAAGACCAATAAATTGATAAAGAAAGGGATAATAGAATGAGAGTAAACTAGCGAGAGACATAAAAACAGACTGTAAAAAAGACTATAGGTATGTAAAAAGGAACAATTCGCAAAAGTGAATGTGGGTCCCTCACAGGCTGAGGCAGGAGAAATTATAATGGGGAATAAGGAAGTGGCAGAGAAATTAAACAAATACTGTGTATCTGTCTTCATGGAAGAAGACGCAAAAAACCTCCCGGAAATAGTGGAGAACCAAAGGTCTAGCGAGAATGAGGAACTGAAAGAAATTAGTATTAGTAAAAAAAATAGTACTGGAGAAATTAATGGGACTGAAAGCTGCTAAATCCCTTGGACCTCATGGCCTACATCCTAGGGTTTTGAAAGAGGTGACTACAGAGATAGTGGATGCATTGGTTCGCATCTTCCAAAATTCCATAGATTCTCGAACAGTTCCTGCGATTGGAAGGTAGCAAACGTAACCCCGGTACTTAAAGGAAGGAGAAAGAAAATGGGGAATTACAGACCAGTTAGCCTGATAATATATTCTAGCATTTTCCTTTCTTTTATTAAAGACGTGGTAACAGGGCACTTAGACAATAATAATATGATTGGGCAGAGTCAACATGGATTTATGAAAAGGGAAATCATGTTTGATGAATCTGCTAAGTTTTTTTGAGATTGTAACTAGCAAAATAGACAAGGGGGAATGAGTGGATATGGTGTATTTGGATTTTCAGAAAGCATTTGATAAGGTGCCATACAAGAGATTATTAAACAAAATTAGGGCTCATGGGATTGGGGCTAATATACTAGCATGGATTGAGGATTGGTTAACTGACAAAAAGTAGAGAGTAAGAATAAACGGGTTATTTTCGGGTTGGCAGGCTGTAACAAGTGGGGTACCACAAGGATCAGTGCGGGATTGTCCTATGAGGAGAGATTGAGTAGACTAGGTCTATATTCTCTAGAAGATTGGGAGGTGATCTCATTGAAACATACAGAATTCTTACAGGGCTTGACAGAGTAAATGCAGGGAGGATGTTTCCCCTGGCTGGGGAGTCTAGAACCGGAGGTCACAGTCTCAGAATAAGGACATTTAAGACTGACATAAGGAGAAATTTCTTCACTCAGAAGGTGGTGAATCTTTGGAAATCTCTACCCCAGAGAGCTATGGAGGCTCAGTCATTGAGTATATTTAAGACAGAGATCAATAGATTCTTGGATATTAAGGGAATCAAGGGATATGGGGATAGTGCAGGAAAATGGAGTTGAGGTAAAAGATCAACCATGCTCTTATTGAATGGCGGAGCAGGCTCAAGTGCCGAATGGCCTACTCCTCATTTCTTTTGTTCTAATATAGTACGGCCCATCTGCCCTCTCAGGTGGACGTAAAAGATCGCACTATTTCGAAAAACAGCTGGGGAGTTCTCCCATGTGTCCTGGACAATATTTCTCACACAACCGACATCACTAACACAGAATACCTGGTCATTTTCTCATTGCTGTTCGTGGGACCGTGCTCTGCATAAATTGGTTGCCACATTTCCAACATTACAACAGTGACTACATTTCAAAAATACTTCATTAGCTGTAAGGAGCTTTGGGGCATCCTGAGGTTGTGAAAGGCGCTGTATAAAATGCATGTTCATTCCTGATCGATAGATTTTTGGATATTAAGGGAATCAAGGGATATGGGAATCCAACGAGAAGGTGGAGTTGAGGTAGATCAGCTATCATCTTATTGAATGGTGGCGCAGGTTTGAAGGGCCGACCGGCCAACTCCTGCTCCTATTTCTTATGTTGTTAGAAGGGGAAGACAGTTAAAAGTAATAAGAAATGAATCAAGAGGTCCAGTGCTTCTATATTCCTGTGTTCAGTCATGGATTAGTGGCATGTGGATTCAAGCCTACAATTGATTCTCTCTTCCCCCGCCCCCCCCCTCCACCACCACCACATCCAGTTCCCAATCTGGGCTGTGCCACTCTGCAGAGCCAATGTGTGCTGGCAAGCTCTTCTACCATGGGGGCATCACAACCAAGCTCCAATCCTGTCCTCACCCACCGTTTATATTCTCACATTCGAGCAAGAATCACCGGATAGCGACCAGGTACAGGAACTCTGGCTGGTTTTGGAATCCCTTACCCAAGGCCACACAGGCCAATTGCTGCTCTGATGAACAATAACTGACTCAGGAGAGATGGAGAATCCAATCTGTGATCTTGCTGGTCTGTAAGGTTCAGTTGCTGCTTACTGTACTTACCAACTGAGTAATGGAATATTACATAGAATTGCACAGAATGTACAACACCGAAACAGGCCATTTGGCCCAACTGGTCCATGTTTATGCTCCACACGAGCCTCCTCCCACCCTATCTGCATAACTTTCCATTCCTTTTTCCCCCTCAAGTAACCAGTTCTGATGAAAGGTCATCGACCTGAAATGTTAACTCTGTTTCTCTCTCCACAGATGCTGCCCGACTTGCTGAGTATTTTCAACATTTTCTCTTTTCATTAGAAAAGGCTTTCACTCTGAGATTATGGTTCCACTATCACTTTATGCAGATCTGAGCTGAGACACCAAGTGTCAGCAGGCTAATGGAGGGAGGGGGGGAAATCATCACAGCCACGATTTCAAAGCAGTCGGGGAATTCTCTCCGGTGTCCTGGCCAATATTTATATCTTAAGCAACATCATGTCGGTTGAGGGATACATATTAGTCAGGACACTGGGGACAACTCCCCTACTCTTTTTCGAAATAGTGCTGTGGGATTTTTTACTTCACCTAAGACGGGGCCTCGGTTTAACGTCTCACCCAAAAGACGGCAACTCCGGCAGTACAGCACTCCCTCAGTACTGCATTTCAATGCTGGGGATGTTAGCCTGAGTGAGGACGCTGATGTTGGTGCGCCTGTCCTCCCAGGGGATTTGTAGGATCTTGCGGAGACATCTTTGGTGATATTTCTCCAGCAACTTGAGGTGTCTACTGTACATGGTACTCAGGCTAACATCCCCAGCATTGAAGCACTGACCACACTCTATCAGCTCTGCTGGGCAGGCCACATAGTCCACATGCCAGACACGAGACTCCCAAAGCAAGTGCTCTACTCGAAGCTCCTTCATGGCAAACGAGCCAAAGGTGGGCAGCGGAAACGCTACAAGGACACCCTCAAAGCCTCCTTGATATAGTGCAACATCCCCACTGACACCTGGGAGTCCCTGGCCCAAGACTGCCCTAAGTGGAGGAAGTGCATCCGAGAGGGCGTTGAGCACCTCGAATCTCAACGCCGAGAGCATGTAGAAATCAAGCGCAGACAGCGGAAAGAGCGTGCGGCGAACCAGTCCCACCCACCCCTTCCCTCAACGACTATCTGTCCCACCTGTGACAGAGTCTGTGGCTCTCGTATTGGACTGTTCAGCCACCAAAGAACTCACTTCAGGAGTGGAAGCAAGTCTTCCTCGATTCCGAGGGACTGCCTATGATGATGATGAGTACTGCACTAGGTGTGTTAGCCTGGGAACGGTGAATCCAGATGTTTCTCTCAGCCTTTGAAAAGGGAAGGAAAGTCGGGAGGCCGTACTATCTGCTCACAGCACTTCCCTGACATCTGTCCGAAAGAAAATCCACTTGCAAAATTTCCTCAGGCCTTCAGCCTTTGCAGGGGTACGCCGTTTAGCATCTGCTTCGCACCAGGTCGTCTCTCTTTGGTGATGTGACTGACGGGGAAGCCTGCCTGCAATACCTGAGTGGCTACATACACTTTAATAGGATCTGTACCCCCGGAGCACTGATCCACAGTCACCCGAGGCCAGGAAAACATAACTGTTGTCTTGAATACAGTGCATACAGCCCATTACTGAGACGCACATGGTGTGATGGAAATGCAAACTCTTTGCGAAGGCTGATACTCCGAGGAGATTTTGATCATTTTAAAACATATAGTATATTTCTAATTTTACTTTTTCCTACTTAGATAGTCAGGCAATTCTTTGAACAGAGAGAAGAGGGAAGTTCCCGAGCTTCTCTCTGGAGGGAGCTTCGTGGGCCGAATTGCCTTTCCTCGCTTCACATTTTATTATATTCGTATACCTTTTCTTCCCTTTTAATCGGCAGAGATTTGACCTGATGCATCTTGATGGATTTTTAGGCAGCTGTATGAAGTGCCTAGAGAATTCGATCAATCTTACCTGGGTTGATACAAGACACTGAATCTGTGTCCTAAAGAACCAATTCCTCAAATCTGTCTGTCTCTCCGTCTCTCTCTCTCTCTTCCTCCACCCCCCCGACCTTGTTTCTTTCTTTCTCGCTGTCCGTCTGTCTTACTTTACTCTTTCTGTCTCACTCTTTCTCTTTTTACCCCCTCTGACTGACTATCTCACATGCTCTAACAGTCGGAGAAAAGAAAATATGAAACAAGGGTTTTTCATAATGGGTCCAGCAGATTTTTTAATAATTCCATCAACTAATAAAGCACACTTCAAATGCAGCCCCAAGTCAGTCTAATTCTGTTCCACAACAGCTTGTACACTTGACTAGAATGATACCAGGGCTGAAAGGGTTAAATTATGAGGACAGGTTGCATAGACTCGGCTTGTATTCCCTTGAGTATAGAAGATTATGGGGTGATTTAATTGAGTTATTCAAGATGATTAAGGGATTTAGGGTAGAGAGAGAGAAATTGCTTAAAATTAGTGCTAATCCATTGATGTCAGGACACAAAGGGGTCGTGGAAATCTGGAACTCCGCCCACACCCCCCCAAAAAAATTGTTGTTGCGCTGGACATCAAATGAAAATTTCAAAACTGAGATTGATAGATTTTTGTTAGGTACAAAACCAAGATGGGTAAATGGAGTTAAGATGCAGATGAGCCATGACCTAATTGAATGGCAGACCAGGCTCGAGGGGCTGAATGGCCTACTCCTGTTCCTATGTAACTGATGTTTATTACACACATGATGGACTATTTTGGAAGATCACTGCACCTCATTCCGAGCACAGTCCCCCGTGTGATAGAAACATAGAAAATAGGTGCAGGAGTAGGGCATTTGGCCCTTCGAGCCTGCACCACCATTCAATAAGATCATGGCTGATCATTCCCTCAGTACCCCTTTTCCTGCTTTCTCTCCATGCTCCTTGATCCCTTTAGCCATAAGGGCCATATCTAACTCCCGCTTGAATATATCCAATGAACTGGCATCAACAACTCTCTGTGGCAGGGAATTCCACAGGTTAACAACTCTCTGAGTGAAGAAGTTTCTCCTCATCTCAGTCCTAAATGGCATACCCCTTATCCTAAGACTATGGCCCCAAGTTTCCACATGATTTGCTCCTGATTTTTAGGAGCAACTGGTGGAGAACGGAGTATCTTAGAAATCGGAATTCTCCACATTTAAGTTTTCTGCAGTTCTAGTCAGGTAGAACAGTTTCACTTTTGAACAGAATTTTTTTTTCAAAAGGAGGCGTGTCCGGCCACTGATGCCTGATTTCAAAGTTTCCACAGTGAAAACGTACTCCAAACTAACTTAGAATGGAGCAAGTGAAGATTTTTATAGGCTTGAAAAAACCTTGTCTACACATTAAAAAATCAGGCGCAGGTTACAAATTAGGCGTCGGGAACGAGGTGGGGGGGGGAGGGGGGGGAAGGGAAGTCATTACATTCTACAATAAATCCTTAGTTATACTTATACAAATATTATACAAATAAATCCAACCTGAATAAAAATTTATAAGCAAAGAAAAGATTAAATAAACCATGTTCCTACCTGTGTGAAAGTGCTTCAGGCAGGCCTTTCAGGCAGCGGTTTGGCGTTGGGACCGACCGACGGCAGTGGGGGGGGGGGGGGAGGGAGGGAGAAGGCTGCAGGAAGCCTCATTACTTGAGGCAGCCGTTTGCCGTCGGGCCCGACCAACGGCAGGGGGAGAAAGCTGCAAGAAGCCTCAGTACTGATCATGGAAGGGCAATGTGGTTTTATAAAAAATGTTAAAAATTGAACAGCTACAAAGAATTTGAATAGTCTCAAACAAGTGCATGTTTATCACAGTCTATCTTTAATTACAGAATGCACTCCCTCACCTTCACACACAGAAATATCAAGAAAATTAAAATACAAGCCGTTGCAAGGGTTCAATAAACATATTTTCACTTTTTCTGCAGCACTTTTTAAAATGGCCGAGTGCCAATGTTTCCTTCAGACTGCACGTGCGTGAGCGCTCCAACGCGCACGCGCAGGGTTGCCGGCATGAAAAAAACTCATTTAAATTGTACCCGCCCCCTCCTACTTACAAAATCGGCGCGAGTGGTAGGCTCCGCCCCCTGGGCGCCGCGCCAAGCAGACATCGAGCTGCAAAGCGCTCGAGAATAGCGCGTTTTTTTTCAAGCGCCGTTTTCGGCGCGAAAAACGGGCACCCAGCTCGGAGGGGCGCCTGTTTTGCCGCGTGTGGAAACTTGGGGCCTATGTCCCCTGGTTCTGGACTTTCCCAACATCGGCAACATTCTTCCGCATCTAACCTGTCCCGTCAGAATCTTATGCGTTTCTATGAGATCCCGTCTCATCCTTCTAAACTCCAGTGAATAAAGGCCCAGTTGACCCAGTCTCTCCTCATATGACAGTCCAGCCATCCCTGGAATCAGTCTGGTGAACCTTCGCTGCACTCCCTCAATAGCAAGAACATCCTTCCTCAAATTAGGAGACCAAAACTGAACACAATATTCCAGGTGAGGCCTCACTAAGGCCCTGTACAACTGCATTAAGACCTCCCTGCTCCTATACTCAAATCCCCTAGCTATGAAGGCCAACATACCATTTGTCTTCTTCACCACCTGCTGTACCTGCATGCCAACTTTCAATGACTGATGAACCATGACACTCGGGTCTCGTTGCACTTCCCCTTTTCCTAATCTGCTGCCATTCAGATAATATTCTGCCTTTGTGTTTTTGCCCCCAAAATGGATAACTTCACATTTATCCACATTATACTGCATCTGCCATGCATTTGCCCACTCACCTAACCTGTCCAAGTCACCCTGCAGCCTCTTAGCATCCTCCTCACAGCTCACACCGCCACCCAGTTTAGTGTCATCTGCAAACTTGGAGGCATTACACTCAATTCCTTCATCTAAATCGTTAATGTATATTGTAAAGAGCTGGGGTCCCAACACCGAGCCCTGCGACACTCCACTAGTCACTGCCTGCCATCTGGTACCTCGTTCCAGTGGCCACTCTTCACCTGTGTATCTGTTGGCTATCTGGCTGCAGAGACATCAGAGCTGAGCCCAATCTACCCAATTCTTAGGCCATAGCTAAAGTACTACATACAATTCTAGTCACCACATTACAGGAAAGATGTGATTGCACAAGAATCTACAGAGGAGATTTATGAGGATGTTGCCAGAACTAGAGATTTAAGCTATGAAGAAAGACTGGATAGGCTGTGGTTGTTTTCTTTGGAACAGAAAAGGTGGAGGGGAGATTTAGTTGAGGTGTATAAAATTATGAGAGGCCTGGATAGAGTGGATAGGAAGTACCTATTTCCCTTAGTAGAGGCCAATAACCAGGGGCATAGATTTAAAGTAATTGGTAGCAAGATTAGAGGGGAGTTGAGGAGAAATTTGTTCCACCCAGAGGGTGGTGGGGGTCTGAAACTCACTGCCTGAAAGGGTGGTAGAGGCAGAAACTCTCATTGCATTTAAAAAGTACTTGGATATGCACTTGAAGTGTCATAACCTGCAGGGCTACGGACCAAGAGCTGCAAAGTGGGATTAGGCTGGATAGCTTTTTTGGCCGGCGCGAATACGAAGGGCCGAACAACCTCCTTCTGCGTCATAAATGTCTGTGATTCTCCCGTGTTTCACTTTCAGCAGGGACCAGTGGGTAGGGACCAGGAGTGGGAACCCGGGATGATCTCCCTCCACTGAGGCCAGTGGCAGTGCATAACTCTTTAGCTAGCAGAGATCGATTAACTCCATACGGACTAGAGTTTCAACCTGATCTCAGCTGGGGATGGAGTGCAGTTGGATTCAGCACCCATACTAACAGTGCTGCGAATAAGGGGTGTCTGGTGACTTTGGACCTGTACGCCAATGAGAAGCCAGAATTTCTTTTTTAAGTGAAGTCACTGTTGTAAGGGAGGAAGCGTGGCAGCAAGATCTAGCAATGTGAAAAAACCAGATACTCTTTTTTTTTGTGATGTTTGGGGGATAAATATTGGTCAGGACTCCAGGAATAACCCCCCTGCTCTTCTTCAAAATAGTGCTGTGGTATCTTTTAATCCACCTGAGACACGAGACTGGGCCTCGTTTAACGTCTCATCCGAAATATGGTTCTTTCAACAGTGCCTAGATTTTGTGCTCTGGAGTGGGACTTGAATTCTACCCACTAAGCCACTGATGAGGAGCAGAGAGGGAAGGAAATTGTCAAGAGGACATTAGAAACTTGGATTTTAAATTGTATGGGGAGAGGAAACTGAGGAAGGTCAGAGGCTCCACAGGTTTGAAGTCCATGGAAGATGCTGTAACTATCGGTTCTTTATAACCCATGGTGCATTCAGTCATGAAGTCATCATGGGATGGGGCTCTTTCTCTGTGTTTGAGCTCCGGTTCCCAGTGCAAAGACCTTGCTGGATGAGAAAGGATAAGCTGCACTGAAGAGGAGGGAAATGCTTCCAGATACTGGTTTTCGTTTAAACCGATGCTCCATCTGCCCTCTCAGGTGGACGTAAAAGATCCCATGGCACTATTTCAAAGAGCAGGGGAGTTACCCCAATATTAATCCCTAAAACATCACTTAAAAAAAAACAGATGATGTGGTCCCACTCCAGGATTTGAGTATATAATTTGGCTGACTTATCAGAGCAGTACTGAGGGAGTGCTGCATTGTCAGAGGTGCCGTTTTTCAGATGATACATTAAACCAAGCCCCTTCTGCCCATTCAGGTGGATGCAAAAGATCCCATGGCAATATTTGAAGAACAGGGAACTCTGCTCTGGCCAATATTGACCCTCAACCTACATCACCAAAGTAGATTGACTGGTCCTTTATCTCACTGCGTTTGCCTACATAACAATAGTGACTACACTTCAAATGTAATCCACTGGTTTAGGACTTCCTGCGACTGCCAGGAACTAGATGGACCGTGGCCTTTTTCCGTCTAGCATTTCCTATGTTTCTGGAATTATGAAGAGTATAATATGGATGCCGGTTTCTTATAAAGAGTTCCATTTGGTGCGCGTCACTCACACCTGAAAGAATCACACCTGAACGGTTCAAATATTAAATAGTAAGTTTTGTCCCTCAGCAGCAGCAATTAGCCTCTAAATGACCCAGGCTGTGCCTATTTGGAGCACTTCCCGAAAGGCCTCATTAAACAGAACTCCACCGGAGCAGCAAAGTAACTCAAGGCAGTCTCTTACACCATTACGAAAGGGCCATCAAGATATAAACACTTCCCTCGTTATGATATAACATGCAGTGCATTGCACAGCATTCTGCTCCAGTCACTGGAACATAGCATATGGTCCGACTTACTACAAGCAACACCACAGGGTATCGTCTCATGCACTCTACCTTCACACAGTTGCTCACTATTCCTGGTTGGAATCTAGAACTAAGGGGCATAGGATATGGGGTGGGCATTTAAAATGGAGATGAGGAGGAATTTCTTCACTGAGGGTTGTGAACCTTTGGAATTCTGTACCCCAGAGGGCTGTGGATGCTGCGCTGATGAGTATATTCAATAGATTTTAGGACTCTAGGAGAACCAAGGGATATGGGGTTGGGTAGGAAAGTGGAGTTGAGGTCGAAGATCAGCCATGATCTTATTGAATGGCAGAGCAGGATCGAGGGGCCGTATGGCCTGCTCTTGCTCCTAATTCTTATGTTCTTACACAAGTCTCTTGTGTTAGCCATGGAACAGTGGGTAGCTGTGGAACTCTCACCTTGTAAGTCAGAAGGTTGTGGGTTCAAGTCCCACTCCAGAGACTTGAATACAAAATCTAGGCTGACACTCCAGTGCAGTACCGAGGGGGTGCTGCACTGCCAGAGGAGCGGTTATTGGGATGAGATTTTAAACCGAGGCCCTGTCTACTCCCTCAGCATGGTTGTAAAAGATCTCATGGCACTATTTTGAGGAAGAATAGGTGAGTTCTCCCTGATGTTCTGGCCAATAATTATTCCTCATCCAAAATCACACACAGGTTATCTGGTCGTTATCACATTGCTATTTGTGAGAGCTTGCTGTGCAAAAATAGGCTGCCGCGTTCCCTACATTAGAACAGTGACTTCACTCCAAAAATACTTCATTGGCTGCAACGTGCTTTGGGACGTCCTGAGGTTGTGAAAAGTGCTGAATAAACGCAAGTCTTTCTTTTCTATCAGTAAGCTTTTTATTTTGATTGCTCCTTCCTTCCTACGTCAGACGAAACTGTGTCTCTCTCCTCCTTTAACCCCCCCCACCCTCCATTGAAACAGAGCTATTTTACCAACAGGGGGTCAAAACCAGCAGTAGGCAGAGCTGCTTTTCAAAATGGCTGTAAGCTATAAATGAAGTAATAAGAATGCAACCTCAATTTCATAGCCTCAGGATCAGACTGTTATTTGGACCTTTAAGGTTCACTCCCACTACAAAAGTCACTGTGGAAGTCGACAGTGGCAGCACCCGAGTCACAGAAACACCATGCAGCAAACCAGTGCTCGCCCTGGACTCCCCACATGCAATACAAAAAAAAAATCATCAGTTCTGTTTGAATAGAGCTGCCATCAACAGCAGCGACGACCGACCGACCTGTGACAGTCTGTTAACGGTATATTTTAAAGAGCCAAAGTTACAACTCACACAAATCGTTAGGAGTTTGGTTTGCACTCGGGAAAAGAAATTCAGATTTCTTCACGTCAAGGCAGTGAAGTATTGTACTGCACGTACATGTTCGAATTAAAGCCTGCCTGCTACTGTCAGTGTCTGTAATGTACAGTACAATAATATTTGTAGTTACATAGCACAAAGCGTACAGATTTTTGACTAGAATGTGTGTTACTGTAGCTTCGTGTCGCAGGCAAATGGAGTTGTACATCAGCTGAAAGGTTGCAGTGTTCGCCCTATATACCCTACAGTGCAATTATATAAAATACATACAAGTCTGCTCTTAATTTGAAGTCAGTTCATTTGAATTTCTCTGCACTATTTTAGCGTCACTATTTTAATTAATTCGAAGTCAAATTTACAGGGCGATGGGGAAAGAGCAGGGGAGAGACATTCGCACCACACAATTGCGAGGCAATGATCATCTCCAACAAGAAAATCTAACCACCACCCCCTGACATTCAACGGCATTACCATTGCTGAATCCCTCACCATCAACATCCTGTGGGTCACCATTAACCAAAAACTTAACTGGATCAGCCACATAAATACTGTGGCTCCAAGAGCAGGTCAGAGACGGGTATTGTGCGGCAAGTGTCTCACCTCCTGACAACCCAAAGCCTTTCCACCATCTATAAGGCACAAGTCAGGAGTGTGATGGAATACTCTCCACTTGGCTGGATGAGTGCAACTCCAACAACACTCAAGAAGCTCGACACCATCCAGGATAAAGCAGCCCGCTTGATCGGCAGCCCGTTCTCTCTCCATACTGGAGCACCGTGGCTGCAGTGTGTACCATCTACAAGATGCACTGCAGCAACTCGCCAAGGCTACTTCGGCAGCACCTCCCAAACCCGTGAACTCTACTACCTAGAAGGACAAAGGCAGCAGGCGCATGGGAACACCATCACCTGCAAGTTTCTCTCGAAGTCACACACCATCCTGACTTGGAAATACATCGCTGTTCCGTTATCGTCGCTGGGTCAACATCCTGGAACTCCCTCCCTAACAGCACTGTGGGAGCACCTTCACCACACGGACTGCAGCGGTTCAGGAAGGCAGTTCATTATCACCTTCTCAAGGGTAATTAGGGATGGGCAATAAATGCTGGCCTTGCCAGCGACACATCTCAGGAACGGAAAAAAAAGTAGGTCTAATTGGACAGCTCTAACAAATGGTCAACACAGGCACAATGAGCTGAATAGCCTCCTTCTGTGCAGTATCATTCTATGAGTCCACTGGTTGATTCAATATTTTAGTAAAAATACAGGACTGAATTATCAGAAGCAGATTCTAATACAGTAAAGGCATGCAAAGTAAATTTCCAGCAGATCATGCCCTTTTAATAGATGGGTCAAACTCGTTTAACAGATTCCAAACACTAACACTGCCACCACAACCCACAATGAATCACCAGGGCTCCTCACAAGCCTATACCGATTTACAATTCTATAAGTGCTCCTCACGCACAGAAAATGATAACATTGGGCAGGACTGGGGGGGCGGGGGGGAGGAGGGTAAGCGGCAGGAAATAGATGGGAAATTCATGGGAGTTGACAGAAGGTGCCAAGGAGGAGGCTCTGGAAAATAGGGAGAAATATAGCAAGCTGGAGAATTGGTTTTAGGTGGCTGATAGCTCTGCAGATTAAACTGAAATGCAAAACAAGCAGGTGGCCATGTATTTACAAATGCCCAGCCGTAACATGATCCCAATATTGCTGTAATAATGAGGAAGCTACAGCAATATTCTCACTGAGGTTTTACTTCTCAATACTGTGTCAGGAGTGAAAATATAAAGGATGCAATGATTTCTAAATAGATCCATACTGATACCATTAAACCCTGGCATTTATTGCCCACCCCAATTGCCCAGGGAAGGTTGTGGTCTGCCAATTCAAAAGGGCATTAAGAGTCAACCATGTAATGGTGGGAGTCACATTTAGGCTAGACCATGTAAGGGTGTCAGATTTCCTTCCCTGAAAGGCATTAGTGAACAATCAAGCAGCTTTTGCAAGCCCGCAAATTAAATTCCACACCTGCCATGGTGGAATTTGAACTTGCAACCTCAAGGTTGCTAGTCCAGTACCATAACCATTACACCCTCAGTAATGTACTGACCAGTTCTGATCTGTAGGCTGAAGGTCTCGGTTATACCTATTCTTTTCTAATCTGATTAAAAAATAGGCACACAAGACAGATTATTAATGTTAATTGCAGGGTAGATCTTGCATAAAAACACACACACACACAGGAAATGCAAAACCATAATCAACCTGTGCAACGATCACTGAACCTGAAGGTGATCCCAAATAGGACTTAGCTGCCCCCATCTGGTACGAAAGCGGAACTGCAACAACACATTACCTTCTCAATGAACATTTTCAGAAACTGTGCGAACATAAAATGCCTCCCACTCTTCCTACACGCACCCAGCAGCTTTTCTAAGATCACGTACAGCAATGCGTGTGAGCTGTGGTTTTCATTTATATAGATATATGAAGCTGGGGGATATGAATGCTGAGGAATTCACACTATACACTTTCAGGCATCGAGTGTCAGCATCAAGCATGGCCAGGTGAGGTCATAATACACACAGGTTAGATGCTCTTTTATAGAATTATAGAATGCTTACAACACAGAAGGCCATTCGGCCTATCAAGCCTGTGCCGGATCTCTGCAAGAGCACTTCAGCTAATCTCACTCGCCCCCTCTTTCCCCGTAGCCCTGCAAATTTTTCTCCTTCAGGTACTTATCCAATTCCTTTTTGAAAGCCACGATTGAATCTGCCTCCAGCGCCCTCTCAGGCCATGCATTCCAGATCCTAACCACTCGCTGCGTAAAAAGGTTTTTCCTCATGTCGCCTTTGGTTCTTCTGCCAATCACCTTAAATCTGTGTCCTCTGGCTCTTGACCCTTCTGCCAATGGGAACAGTTTCTCTCTATCTACTCTGTCAAGACCCCTCATGATTTTGAACACTTCGATCAAATCTCCTCTGCTCTAAGGAGAACAACCCCAGCTTCTCCAGTCTATCCATGTAACTGAAGTCCCTCATCCCTGGAATCACTCTCATCAATCTTTTCTGCACCTTCTCCAAGGCCTTCACATCCTTCCTAAAGTGCGGTGCCCAGAATTAGACACAATACTCCAGTCGAGGGCGAACCAGTGTTTTTTACAGGTTCGTCATAACTTCCTTGCTTTTGTACTCTATGTCTCTATTTATGAAGCCCAGGATCCCATATGCTTTCTCAACCTGCCCTGCCACCATCAACGATTTGTGCACATATCTGATTTACTGATCCAAACAGTGACTCAGTTGCAACCTTAGAACAGCACCTGCCACTGCATCCGTTACACCGTTCCATTTCCAACAGCAAATAACCTCTGTGGTCATCCTGAGATTGTCAACTGATGTAAAATTACAGCAGTTTCCCACTGTAAGCCCATGCCCACCAGGAACTTTGCTAAGTAAGATTCATTTCACACAACCAGCGCAGAGAGAAGGATTTGAACCCAGGTCCCACGAGGTGAAAGGCTAGTGCTGACACACTTTACCACCTGGTCTTCCTGCACCAGACTGGAGACAACCATTTAAGTTTGGAATGAAAATTCACATTTTATGACCAACTGAGTTGAAATTCACTTTCCAGCCCATGGTAAAGAGTCTCAACAACAACTATCATATATATAGCGCCTTTAACGTAGTAAAACACCCCAACGTGCTTCACAGGAGCATTATCAGACACCATGCCACATAAGGAGACGACATTAGGACAGGTGACAAAAGAGTTAGGGTTTAAGGAGCGTCTTAGAGGAGCGAGAGGTGAAGAGGCTCGTTACTTTGGAGAACCACCCCACACCCATAAATCCTTGTCCGAGGCACCCTACAGCCTTGTGGTACCTCACCAGACCTCCAGTCAGCATTTCACCTCGCTTCATGGGACTTATATGTGTTAACAAGAACATAATGTGGAGTAATCGGCATAATAACCAGAGGGCAGACGATATATTTTTTAAAAACACAGCGAGTTGTTACAATCGGGAATGCACTGCCTGAAATGATGGTGGAAACTGATTCAATAGTAACTTTTGGAGATGTCGTCTTTCGGATGAGACGATAAACCGAGGCACCATCTGCTCTCTCAGGTGGGACTATTTCAAACAGATGGGGAGTTCTCTCCGGTGCCCTGGCCAATATTAATCCCTCAATCAACATCACTAAAACAGGTTATCTGGTCATTATCACATTGGTGTTTGTGGGAGCTTGCTGTGTGCAATTTGGCTGCCGCATACATTACAACAATGACTACACGTCAAAAGGTACTTCAATGGCTGTAAAGTGCAGAGACATCCAGTATTTGTGAAAGGCACTATAGAAATGGAAATCTTTTTTTCTTTGTGTCAGCTGATCTCAATTATGGCGGTGGTTGGGTGCTGTAATTGGCATCATCAGCATCATAGGCAGTCCCTCGAACGAGGATGACTTGCTTCCACACCAAAAGGGATGAGTTCGCAGATGTTTTAATGAAGAACCCGATATTCCAGTCCTGAACTCAAGGAGTGGAAGATGCCTGTGCGTGGATTTTTTTTAAACGTGCGGTGACCGTTGCACATCAGCCACCACACGGGCTTGACAGAGCTAGGTCTTTATTCAGTGGCAAGGGTTAACCAGGATGACTGGAGACCTGCTCTGCTACACGGACCTAGTGCGCACACATATCGCAGTGTGGGCTGGCCCGTGCTGCCCCGGGCCCGCGCCTCTTCTGATCCCCGTACCTTCATTCGCTGCACCTCTGCCACAATCTTGCGTCGCTCCTCCACCACAAAACATTTGCCGAATCTCAGCCACGATCTCTCACCGCTACAAAACGGAACACAGCATGTTTTGCTTTCACGTTTGACGACAAGTGCTGAGGTGACATTGACTGCGGACCGTCTGTGAGTAGGGGTAAGTACTCTCCAAAACACTGCTTACGTTGGTAACAACTAGAAAATTCACCTTTTATTTTATCTCCTCTACTTTTCCATCGGAATCTCTGTCCTCGTCCTCACACACCGACTCTCACTGCGGTGCAGTTTCACAGGCCGGTACCGACTCTCACTGCGGTGCAGTTCCACAGGCCGGCACCGACTCTCACTGCGGTGCAGTTCCACAGGCCGGTACCGACTCTCACTGCGGTGCAGTTCCACAGGCCGGCACCGACTCTCACTGCGGTGCAGTTTCACAGGCCGGTACCGACTCTCACTGCGGTGCAGTTCCACAGGCCGGCACCGACTCTCACTGCGGTGCAGTTCCACAGGCCGGCACCGACTCTCACTGCGGTGCAGTTCCACAGGCACCGACTCTCACTGCGGTGCAGTTCCACAGGCACCGACTCTCACTGCGGTGCAGTTCCACAGGCACCGACTCTCACTGCGGTGCAGTTCCACAGGCACCGACTCTCACTGCGGTGCAGTTCCACAGGCACCGACTCTCACTGCGGTGCAGTTCCACAGGCACCGACTCTCACTGCGGTGCAGTTCCACAGGCACCGACTCTCACTGCGGTGCAGTTCCACAGGCACCGACTCTCACTGCGGTGCAGTTCCACAGGCACCGACTCTCACTGCGGTGCAGTTCCACAGGCACCGACTCTCACTGCGGTGCAGTTCCACAGGCACCGACTCTCACTGCGGTGCAGTTCCACAGGCACCGACTCTCACTGCGGTGCAGTTCCACAGGCACCGACTCTCACTGCGGTGCAGTTCCACAGGCACCGACTCTCACTGCGGTGCAGTTCCACAGGCACCGACTCTCACTGCGGTGCAGTTCCACAGGCACCGACTCTCACTGCGGTGCAGTTCCACAGGCACCGACTCTCACTGCGGTGCAGTTCCACAGGCACCGACTCTCACTGCGGTGCAGTTCCACAGGCACCGACTCTCACTGCGGTGCAGTTCCACAGGCACCGACTCTCACTGCGGTGCAGTTCCACAGGCACCGACTCTCACTGCGGTGCAGTTCCACAGGCACCGACTCTCACTGCGGTGCAGTTCCACAGGCACCGACTCTCACTGCGGTGCAGTTCCACAGGCACCGACTCTCACTGCGGTGCAGTTCCACAGGCACCGACTCTCACTGCGGTGCAGTTCCACAGGCACCGACTCTCACTGCGGTGCAGTTCCACAGGCACCGACTCTCACTGCGGTGCAGTTCCACAGGCACCGACTCTCACTGCGGTGCAGTTCCACAGGCACCGACTCTCACTGGAGTATGGGTTCTACAGACACTCAGTATTCCTGGGCTAAGCAGAGGATATATCAGTAAAGGTTCCCACTGTTGACCACTATCCAACAACCAGAGGATACGAAAGATCAGCTGGGGTTCCTGCTCCTGATGACTGTTCAGTTCCCCCTGCTGAAAAGTGCATGGCTGCCAGATGAGAAGAGGAGTGGGCCCAACACTTGAATAGCTAGCCAGCCAGCACTCACGATTTAGACTTGCACGTGAAGGGTGCCAGTTGAGCGAGATACTTGGGGATGGTATATGCCTGGGAACCATCTCCCAGCAAGAATCACTATCTTCCCAGGACTTCAAAACCCTGGAGCCTCTGATCTTCTTCAGCTTCCTCTCCCCAAACAATGTTAAACCCAAGTTTCTCATCTCCTTACCCTTACATCCTGATTCAACAACAACTCACATTTATATAGCACCTTTAAACAGCCCACCACAAGAGCACAATCAGACAAAATTTGACACTGAGCCACATGAGGAGATATTAGGACAAGTGGGATATAGGTTTTATGGAGCGTCTTAAAGGAAGAGAGGTAGAGAGGAGGGGTTTTGGGAAGAAATTCCAGAGCTTATTTGCTTCACAGTTACAAATTTGGGTCTGCAGGATATCACTGGCGTCAGTTGCTCTCTTAAGCAGTCTGAGTGTCTTAGTTTAGTGGGGGTTGATCGGATAACTCTTTCAAAAAGTCACCAAAGGCACGATGGGCCAAATGTGCGGTACGATTCCAAACGGAACATTGTCCAACTGGACTTAAAAAGACCTTTCACATTCACCTTCCCCACCACCACAAAAATTATTAACCAGATAACCACATGTTCTCATGACCATCCTCACTGCCCAGGATTGGGGCTACAATAGGGAGATATACCTCGTCAGAAAGTAAAGACTGCGCCAGTTAATGGGAAGCCTGGCAAGGAAGCTGCTTTCGGGTCCTCTTTTTTTCCTGACAAATGCTGTGATTAATAGCTCATTTTGAACCCAGACAGACTGCCCTCAAACAGTTCTACTGGCCAAGACCAGACAGCAGTATGCTCCGAGCCTATTGCACGGTAAGTAAACATTCAATAGGAATTCAAAGAGAACGCTCACGTTTAGAGCGAATATTAGGCTTGGAACGCCTAATCACCTCCCAGTTAACCCAAATCCCAATGATATCAGGCTCGGTACAGTGGAAGAGCTCAGGGATTTGGGGGGTACAGGTTCACAGGACACTAAAGGCAGCAGTCCTTTCCTTAGCCTAGTTTGACAAGGTTGTTAAAAAAAAGGAATTCAAAGCTTTATCACAAGAGGTAAAGAATATAAAAGCCAAGAGGCAATGAGCCGATATAAAACCTCAATACCGTATTGGGCTCCAAGCTATAGGAAGAATATTGAGGCTTTAGAAAGGATTCAATACAGATTCACTAGGATGCTGCCTGGTCTAAGGAAATATAAAAGACTTGAAACATTTGGAGTTTCTTTCATTGCAGATTACAAAACAAGATGGTTCCCAATAATAAAAGGGTAGGACAGGGTAGGTGACAGTTTCCAGTAGTTGAGGGGTTTAGAACAAGATACAATATTAAATGTAAAAGATTTAGAACAGAGGATAAAAGAAACTTCGTCACACAGAGAGTTGCGAGTCAGTGGAATTCACATCCAGAGTTAGTGGTTGAGGGAGAAACGATGACAGCATTTAAGATTAGATTGGATAGGCAGATGAATCAAAAGGGGTTGAAGAGATATGGGGACAAGGCAGGTAAATGTGATTAGTACTAATTGCTTGCAAGGAGGATAAACTCCAACATGGACTGGTTGGGCCGAATGGCCTGATTCTGTGTTGTAATGTACGTATTTTTTTAATTAAGTCACTTAGGAACATAGGAACAGGAGAAGGCCAATTAGCCCCTCGAGCCTTTTCCACCATTCAATGAGATCATGGCCGAACTACATTTTAAAAAAAATATTCATTCCTGGGATGTGGGCAAGGCAGGCATTTATTGCCCTAATTGCCTTTGAGAAGGTGGTAGTGAGCTACCTTGTTGAACCGCTGCAGTCCGTGTGGTGAAAGTACTCCCACAGTGCTGTTAGGGAGGGAGTTCCAGGATTTTGACCCAGCGACGATGAAGAAAAGGCGACATATTTCTAAGTCAGGATGGTGTGTAACTTGGAGGGGAACTTGCAGGTGATGGTGTTCCCATGCACCTGCTGCCCTTGTCCTTCTAGGTGGTAGAGGTTGTGGATTTGGGAGGTGCTGCCGAAGACGTTTTGGCAACTTATCTGTGCACAGGTCAGTAAGATTGCGAGAGGGATAAGAGAGAGACAGGGTGGGTGGGTTTCTCATCATGTCCCACCCTAAACACTGAAACATCTCTTCTCTTTCAAAAGCCAACTCATCCGCGGTGTATTTCTGTTCTTAATTCATAATTCCAGTCTTTACCGGTTTTTCCTTTTTAAATCTCTTTGTGCAACGGTTATCACAAATACCTGTAGTTTTAAAAGTGAATAGAAAAAATATTAAAGTGTGCGGAGAGAGAGCTGAACAATGGGATTTAACCAGACAGCTCACGTGGAGAAATTCCCGCATAGATTTGATGGAAGAGATGTCCTGTTTCTGTGCTGTAGCATTACGATTCTACTGAAAGCGAGGGTAGATGCTGTCAGACAATAATGGGAATGAACTGCTCATAAATTTCATAAATCCTCCAAGATCCACATCCGTGTTTTTGGATGACATTGGAAACTCTCAGCATCGAGCTGTGCAATCACTCCCCCTGCTCCGGTATTCTCTACTGTATGCACTTATCGTTACAGGCAGCTATTAAAATAAATTTCAGAAATCCCCCAAAGACAGCCAACGTTAGTATTTTGGAAATGGTTCGCTAAGAACTAGATACTTCTTGAACCTGCACTGTTTTTACAAGACATATTTAGCACACTGGTAATAGTAACAGTTTAAAGCAGGAGAAGGCAATGTAGCCCACCTCTCCACACTATTCTAATAACCCTGAATCCCAATTGTTGACAAAAACCTGCCTAGTTCCTTTTTGAAACCCACTGAGGTTTCTTGTTCCACCACCAGTGCTGTTAATCTGTTCCACATGCTCGGCAGTCTTTTATTAAAATAGTTCCTCCTGAATTAAAGCAGCGACAGAGGGAGAGGATAAAGAGCGGCCCGAGAGTGGGCCTAACTTAAAGCATCGGCAGCGGCGAGGCTCAAATTCAAAATCATCCAAAATCAAAAGGGGACGTCACAGGAGAGCAGGTAGGTGATTGGTTGGTGAGTATTACAGCTTAAGCTTGCTAGTAATTATTAAATTAATAACTTAAAACACATAAAATAATTAAACAATAAAGCTAAAATATCAATTGAATAATGGCTTTAACTAACTAATAAATAAAACAAGATTAGAGATGGCAGGGCAGATGGTGTGTCATAACTGCAGCATGTGGGAGTTGGAGCATCACATCGTGATCCCGAGCAACCACAACTGCAGTAACTGTCTGCAAGTCAAGGAGTTGTTGAGCTGGAGTACGAGCTGTAGACATTGCGATGCATCAGGGAGGAGGAGAGTTACCTGGACACCCTTAAGATTCAATAGTACTTTAGAGATAGTCAATGGTCAGGGACAGGAGGGTGCGACTGTGAGTCAGGAAGGTATGGGGACCCAGGATGCAGTGATGGAGGAGCTTCGGTGGCTGTCCTTGTCCAACAGGTACTTGCTACCTGTATTATTGAGGAAAAGGAATGCAGAGAGGATGGGCAAACTGACCACGGCACCATGGTACAGGGAGCTGTCCAAGTAGGGGGAGAAGAAGGAATGTGGTAGTGGTAGGGAACAGTATAGTCAGGGGGATAGATACTGTTCTCTGCAACAACAACAGGGAGTTCCAGTTGTTGTGTTGCTTGCCCGACTGGTGCCAGGGTTAAGGATATCTCCTCGTGGCTGGAGATGAACTAGAGAGTGGGAGGGGGAAGGATACAGTTGTCGTGGTCCATGAGGAAGAAAAGAAATGACATAGGTAGAACTATGATGTTCTGCTGAGGTAGTTTGAGGAGCTCGGGTCTAAATTAATAAGCAGAACCTCAAGAGTAATAATCTCTGGATTACTACCTGAGCCATCTGCAAATTGGCATAAGATCAAACAGATCAGAGAGTTAAATGCATGGCTCAAAGAGTGGTGTGGGAAGAAGAGGTTTCAATTCATGGGGCTCTAGCACCAGTACTGGGGAAAGAGGGAGCTGTTCCTTCGGGTTGGGCTCCACTTAAACCGGATTGGGACCAGTGTCTCGGCGAATCAAATAACTAGGCTGTAGATAGGGCTTTTAAACTAAAAATTTGGGGGGGGGGGGGGGGAAGAGAGGAGAGGAGGGGTGACGGAAAATTTAGAAATCTAAAGAGGAAGGTCAATGCAATAGAATAGTGTAGCGATTTGGATAAAAATAAGCAGAGTGTGACAGGAAGGGAGAGTGAGTTTTATGGTAGCAATGCAGCAGAGAATGTTAAAGCAGGAAATAATGGTAAAAAACGTAATTAAAGACTCTTTATCTGAATTCAAGATAGACGAATTAGTGGCACAAATAGAGATAAATGGGTTTGATCTAATAGCCATTACAGATTCGTGGTTGTAAGGTGACCAAGGTTGGAAACAAAATGTTCCAGGGTATTTGATGTTTCAAAAAGACAGGCAGAATGGTAAAGGGGGACATAGCCCTAATAATAAAGGATGACATAAGGACAATTGAGAGAAAGGATCTCGGCTCGGAAGATCAGAAAGTAGAATCAGTATGTGTGGAGATAAGGAATAACATGGGGCAGAAAATACTTGTAGAGTAGTATATAGGCCCCCAAACAGTAGCTATACCATTAAACAGAATATTAATCAAGAAATAGTAGGAGCTTGTAACAAAGGTAATGCAATAATCGTGGGGGACTGTAATCTTCATATAGACCGAACAAATTAAATTGGCAAAGGTAGTCTGGAGAACGAGTTCATGGAATGCATTCGGGACAGTTCCTTAGAACAATACGTCATGGAACCAACCAGGGAACAAGCTATTTTAGATCTTTTGTGTAATGAGACAGGGTTAATTCGCAATCTCATAGTAAGTGATCCTCTGGGACAGAGTGATCATAATACGATAGAATTTCACATTACGTTTGAGAGTGACTTGCCCAAGTCCGAAACTAGAGTCTTAAACTTAAATAAAGTCAATTACATGGTATGAAGGACGAATTGGCCAAGGTAGATTGGAAAAATAGATTAAAAGATATGGCAATAGATAAGCAGTGGCATAATTTCATAATTCTCAACAAAAATATATTCCATTGAGAAACAAAAACTCCACCGGAAAAGTAATCCATCTGTGGCTAACAAAAGAATTTAAGGATAACATTAGATTGAAAGAAGAAGCTTATAATGTTGCGAAGAATAGTAGTAAGCCTGAGGATTGTGAAAGTTTCAGAAACCAGCAAAAGGTGACCAAAACATTGATTAAAAAGGAGAAACTATGAGAGAAGACTAGCAAGAAATACAAAAACACATTGTAAGAGTTTCTACAAGTATGAAACAAGGAAGAGAGTAGCAAAAGTAAACATTGGTCCCTTAGAGGCTGAGGTAGGAGAAATTATGGGGAATAAGGAAATGGCAGAAATGTTAAAACAAATATTTTGAATCTGTCTTCACAGTAGAAGATGCAAAAAGCATGCCTAAAATGGCGGGGAACCAAGGGTTTATCAAATGAGGGTGAGGAACTTAATGTAAATAATATAAATAGAGAAAAAGTACTAGAGAAACTAATGGGACTAAAAGCCGACAAATCCCGTGGACCTGACAGCCTACATCCAAAGGTTCTAAAAGAGGTCGCTGCAGAGATAGCGGATGCATTGATTTTGATCTTTCAAAATTCCCTAGATTCTAGAACGGTTCCAGCAGATTGGAAGGTAGCAAATGTAACACCGCTATTCGAGAAAGGAGGGAGACACAAAACAGGGAACTATAGACCAGTTAGCCTGACATCAGCCATCGGGAAAATACTGGAATCTATTGTTAAGCAAGTGCTTTCAGGGCACTAAGAAAATCATAACATGATTAGGCAGAGTCAACATAGTTTTATGAAAGGGAAATTGTGTTTGACAAATTTATTAGTTTTTTGAGGATGTAACTAGCAGGGTAGATAAAGGGGAACCAGTGGATGCAGTATATTTGGATTTCCAAAAGGCGTTCGATAAGGTGCCACATAAAAGGCTATTACGCAAGATAAGGGCTCATGGGATTGGAGGTAATGGATAGAAGATTGGTTAATGGACAGAATAGAGAGAGTATTTTTCAGGTTGGCAGGCTGTAACTATATGGGTACCGCAAGGATCAGTGCTGGGGCCTCAGCTATTTAAAATCTATATTAATGACCTAGATGAAAGGACCGAGTGTCAGCCATGAACTCATTGAATGGCGGTGCAGGCTAGAAGGGCCGAATGGCCTACTCCTGCACCTATTTTTCTATGTTTCTGTGTGTAATGTATCCAACTTTGCTGACGATAGAAGTTTGCTGACAATACAAAGCTAGGTGGGAGAGTAAGCTGTGAGGAGAACACAGAGTCTGCAAAGGGATATAAATAGATGAAGTGAGTGGGCAGATGGAGTATAATGTAGGGAAATGTGAGATTATTCACTTTGGTAGAAAGAATAGAAAGACAGAATATTTTTTAAATGGCGAGAAACTTTTATATGTTGGTGTTCAGAGAGATTTGGGTGTCCTCGTGCAAGAAAAACAGAAAGCTAGCATGCAGGTACAGCAAGCAATAAGGAAGGCAAATGTCATGTTGGCCTTTATTGCAAGGGGGTTGGAGTATAAGAATAAGGAAGACCTGCTACAATTGTACAGAGCCTTGGTAAGACCACACCTGGAATACTGTGCACAGTCTTGGTCTCCTTATCTAAGGAAGGATATACTTGCCTTGGAGACGGTGCAACGAAGGTTCACCAGATTGATTTCTGGGATAAGAGGGCTGAGAGATTGCGTAGAATGGGCCTATACTCTCTGGAGTTTAGAAGAATGAGGTGATTTCATTGAAACATACAAGATTCTGAAGAGGATTGACAGGGTAGATGCTGAGAGGTTGTTTCCCCTGGCTGGAGTGTTTAGAACTAGGGGGCACAGTCTCAGGATAAGTGCTAGGCTATTTAAGACAGAGATGAGGAGGAATTTCTTCACAGAGGGTTGCGAATCTTTTGACTTCTCTGCCCGAATCTTTTGACTTCTCAGCTGTGGCTGCTGAGTCTCTTGAGTACATTCGAGGCGGAGCTAGATGGATAAACTTGCTCCTATTATGTTCTTATGTACCATTTGCTGTGCATCTTAACATTGTTTGCTTTTTCAACAGAATATGATAGAATGAGAAGAGTGGAGAGGAGCCTCGTGTGGAGCTTAAACACCGGTATAGACCTGTTGGGCCAAATGTTTTAATGCTGTAAATTATATGCAACAGCCTGGAAACATTGTGCTGATGGTTTTAATGACCTGACCACAAACTCCCAGGAGATCCAGGAGCTAATAAACCGCAAACGCAACGCATTTCTGAATTGGAAACAGCTTCACAACTTGAGTGAAAGAAAGCAGATCTACAGACAACTGAAGGCCGAGGTTCAACGAAAAACTCGTGACCTAAAAAACAAATGGTGGGTCGAAAAATCTTAGGAGATCCAGCATCGAGCCGACAATCACGACGTGCGTGGACTTTTTAGCGCAATCAAGTCCACCAATGGCCCAAGCACTCAAGGTCCTATTCCACTGAGAGCCGAAAACAGAGAGGTGCTCATCAAGGACAGAGAGGCAGCCAGTGCCCGCTGCAAGGAGCACTTCAAGAATCTTTTCAACTAAGACTCTGTCTTTGACGTAAATATCCTTGACTCTATCCCACAGCATGCTACCAGTCCCCTCGGCACAATCCCAGCCTGGCATGAGGTTGAAAAGGCAATCTGACAATTGAAAAACAACAAGGCCTTAGGAGCAGATGGAATCCCCGCTGAAGTACTGAAGCATGGTGGAGAAGTACTCTTGGTGCGAATCCATGACCTCATCTCTCTGATCTGGAAGGAGGAGAGCATGCCAGGGGATCTCAGAGACATTGTAATTATGACCATCTTCAAGAAAGGGGACAGGTCCAACTGCGGTAATTACAGAGGAGTTTTCCTGCTGTCTGCCGCAAGGAAAATCACCACAAGAATCCTCCTCAATCGTCGCCTCCCAGTGGCTGAAGAGCTCCTCCCAGAGTCGCAATGCGGATTCCGCCCACTAAGGCGCACAACGGACATGATCGTCACTGCGCAACAAATCCAAGAAAAATGTAGGGAGCAGCAACAACCTCTGTACATGGCTTCCTTTGACCTCACAATGGCCTTCGACTCTGTCAACCGCAAGGGATTACGGAGTGGCCTTTTCAAATTCGGCTGTCCTCAAAAATTCGTCACCATCCCCCGCCTGCTTCATGATGACATGCAAGCCATGATTCTTACCAACGGATCCACCACAGGCCTAATACAAGTGCAGACCAGGATCAAGTAAGGCTGTGTCATCGCACCAACACTCTTCTCAATCTTCCTCACTGCAATGCTTCATCTCACCCTTAACAAGCTGAAGTGGAGTTAATCCATAGGACAAGTGGGAAATTGTTCAACCTATGACGCCGCCAGTCCAGATCCAAGGTTGCTCCAACCTCGTTATTGAATTACAATTTGCAGATGACGCGATGGTGCACACTCGGAGTCCGAACTCCAAACCATTGTTGACACCTTCAGTGAAGCGTACGAGAGTCTTGGCCTCACATTAAACATCAGTATGACAAAGGTTCTCTACCAATCTGCTTCCGCCACACAGTACTACTCCCCGATTATCAAGATCCAAGATGAGACCTTGGACAATGTGGACCACTTCCCATATCTTGGGAGACTACGATCAGCAAGGGCAAACATCGATGACGAAGTCCAACACCGCCTTCAGTGTTCCAGTGCAGCCTCTGGCTGCCTGAGGAAAAGAGTGTGCGAAGAGGCAGCAGTGCGTGGTGTCAGGAGGCCTATAAAGGCCCAGTGGCAGCGAGAAGCGGCGGCAGTCCGAGAGGCGGGAGTGCGTGGTGTCGGGAGGCCTATAAAGGCCAGCTTGTACAGCTCCAGCCAGGAGAAAAAGCAAAAAATTAGAAAGAAATCAAAAGGTGACATCACAGCCAAAGGAGTAAGTGATTGGCTGGTGATTAGCTTTTCTTTTTCTTTTTTATATCAGTAAGTAACCTGTTAACATTGTTGTCGCCAAATTAAGTGTATCTAAAGGTTAAGTCCTGGCAGGAGAGCTCGGACACGGGATATGCTCCTCCTGTACCATGTGGGAACTCAGGGACACTTCCGGTGTCCCTGACAACTAAGTGTGCAGGAAGTGTATCCACCTCCAGCTCCTGACAGACCACGTTGCGGAACTGGAGCTGAGCGGAATTGGAATTCACTCTGGAGCATCCACGATGCTGAGAATGACGTGAGTAGCACGTATAGTGAGTTGGTCTTACCGCAGGTGAAGGGTCCACAGCCAGATAGGGAATGGAAGACCAACAGGAAGAGCAGTGCAAGGAATGTAGTGCAGGGGTCCCCTACGGTCATCCCCCTGCAAAACAGATACACCGCTTTGAGTACTGTTGGGGGGGGGATGACTTACCAGGGGAGGGCAGCAGCAGCCAAGTTCAAGGCACCGTGGCTGGCTCTGCTGCACAGGAGGGCAGGAAAAAGAGTGGGAGCGCGATAGTGATAGGGGATTCGATTGCAAGGGGAATAGATAGGCGTTTCTGCGGCCGCAACTGCGACTCCAGGATGGTATGTTGCCTCCCTGGTGCAAGGGCCAAGGATATCTCGGAGCGGGTGCAGGACATTCTGAAAAGGGAGGGTGAACAGCCAGTTGTCGTGGTGAAAATGGGATGAGGTCCTACAAGACGAATTTAAGGAACTAGGAGCTAAATTAAAAAGTAGGACCTCAAAAGTAGTAATCTCAGGATTGCTACCAGTGCCACGTGCTAGTCAGAGTAGGAATCGCAGGATAGCTCAGATGAATTCGTGGCTTGAGCAGTGGTGCAGCAGGGAGGGATTCAAATTCCTGGGGCATTGGAACCGGTTCTGGGGGAGGTGGGACCAGTACAAACCGGATGGTCTGCACCTAGGCAGGACCGGAACCAATGTCCTAGGGGGAGTGTTTGCTAGTGCTGTTGGGGAGAAGTTAAACTAATATGGCAGGGGGATGGAAACCAATGCAGGGAGACGGAAACCAATGCAGGGAGACAGAGGGAAACAAAATGGAGATAGAAGCAAAAGACAGAAAGGAGATGAGTAAAAGTGGAGGGCAGAGAAACCCAAGACAAAAAACAAAGGGTCATTTTACAGCAAAATTCTAAAAGGTCAAAGTGTAATAATAAGGCAAGCCTGAAAGCTCTGTGCCTCAATGTGAGGAATATTCGGAATAAGGTGGACGAATTAACTGTGCAGATAGCAGTTAACAGATACGATGTGGTTGGCATCATGGAGACATGGCTCCAGGGTGACCAAGGCTGGGAACTCAACATCCAAGGGTATTCAACATTTAGGAAAGATAGACAGAAAGGAAAAGGAGGCGGGTGGCGTTGCTGGTTAAAGAGGAAATTAATGCAATTGTAAGGAAAGACATTAGCTTGGATGATGTGGAATCGGTATGGGTGGAGCTACGAAATACCAAAGGGCAGAAAACGCTAGTGGGAGTTGTGTACAGACCTCCAAACAGTAGTAGTGATGTTGGGGAGGGCATTAAACAGGAAATTAGGGGTGCATGCAATAAAGGTGCAGCAGCTATCATGGGTGACTTAAATATGCATATAGATTGGGCTAACCAAAATGGAAGCAATACGGTGGAGGAGGATTTCCTGGAGTGCATAAGGGATGGTTTTCGAGACCAATATGTCGAGGAACCAACTAGGGGGAGGCCATCTTAGACTGGGTGCTGTGTAATGAGAGGGGATTAATTAACAATCTCGTTGTGCGAGACCCCTTGGGGAAGAGTGACCATAATATGGTGGAATTCTACATTAGGATGGAGAAGGAAACAGTTAATTCAGAGACCATGGTCCAGAACTTAAAGAAGGGTAACTTTGAAGGTATGAGGTGTGAATTGGCTAGGATAGATTGGCGAACGATACTTAAGGGGCTGACAGTGGATGGACAATGGCAGACATTTAGAGACCGCATGGATGAACTACAACAATTGTATATTCCTGTCTGGCGTAAAAATAAAAAAGGGAAGGTGGCTCAACCATGGCTATCAAGGGAAATCAGGGATAATATTAAAGCCAAGGAAGTGGCATACAAATTGGCGAGAAATAACAGCGAATCAAGAGGACTGGGAGAAATTAAGAACTCAGCAGAGGAGGACAAAGGGTTTGATTAGGGCGGGAAAAATAGAGTACGAGAGGAAGCTTGCAGGGAACATTAAGACGGACTGCAAAAGCTTCTATAGATATGTAAAGAGAAAAAGGTTAGTAAAGACAAACGTAGGTCCCCTGCAGTCAGAATCAGGGAACAAAGAAATGACAGACCAATTGAACAAGTACTTTGGTTCGGTATTCACTAAGGAGGACACAAACAACCTTCCGGATATAAAAGGGGTCAGAGGGTCGAGTAAGGAGGAGGAACTGAGGGAAATCCTTATTAGTCTGGAAATTGTGTTGGAGAAATTGATGGGATTGAAGGCTGATAAATCCCCAGGGCCTGATGGTCTGCATCCCAGAGTACTTAAGGAGGTGACCTTGGAAATAGTGGATGCATTGACAGTCATTTTCCAACATTCCATAGACTCTGGATCAGTTCATATGGAGTGGAGGGTAGCCAATGTAACCCCACTTTTTAAAAAAGGAGGGAGAGAGAAAACAGGGAATTATAGACCGGTCAGCCTGACATCGGTAGTGGGTAAAATGATGGAATCAATTATTAAGGATGTCATAGCAGCGCATTTGGAAAGAGGTGACATGATAGGTCCAAGTCAGCATGGATTTGTGAAAGGGAAATCATGCTTGACAAATCTTCTGGAATTTTTTGAGGATGTTTCCAGTAGAGTGGACAAGGGAGAACCAGTTGATGTGGTCAGAAGGCTTTCGACAAGGTCCCACACAAGAGATTAATGTGCAAAGTTAAAGCACATGGGATTGGGGGTAGTGTGCTGACGTGGATTGAGAACTGGTTGGCAGACAGGAAGCAAAGAGTAGGAGTAAATGGGGACTTTTCAGAATGGCAGGCAGTGACTAGTGGGGTACCGCAAGGTTCTGTGCTGGGGCCCCAGCTGTTTACACTGTACATTAATGATTTAGACGAGGGGATTAAATGTAGTATCTCCAAATTTGCGGATGACACTAAGTTGGGTGGCAGTGTGAGCTGCGGGAGGATGCTATGGGACTGCAGAGTGACTTGGATAGGTTAGGTGAGTGGGCAAATGCATGGCAGATGAAGTATAATGTGGATAAATGTGAGGTTGTCCACTTTGGTTGCAAAAACAGAGAGACAGACTATTATCTGAATGGTGACAACGAGACCTGGTGTCATGGTACATCAGTCACTGAAGGTTGGCATGCAGGTACAGCAGGCGGCTAAGAAGGCAAATGGCATGTTGGCCTTCATAGCCAGGGGATTTGAGTACAGGGACAGGGAGGTATTACTACAGTTGTACAGGGCCTTGGTGAGGCCATACCTGGAGTATTGTGTACAGTTTTGGTCTCCTAACTTGAGGAAGGACATTCTTGCTACTGAGGGAGTGCAGCGAAGGTTCACCAGACTGATTCCCGGGATGGCGGGACTGACATATCAAGAAAGACTGATCAACTGGGCTTGTATTCACTGGAGTTCAGAAGAATGAGGGGGGATCTCATAGAAACGTTTAAAATTCTGACGGGTTTAGACAGGTTAGATGCAGGAACATTGTTCCCAATGTTGGGGAAGTCCAGAACCAGGGGTCACAGTCTAAGGATAAGGGGCAAGCCATTTAGGACTGAGATGAGGAGAAACTTCTTCACCCAGAGAGTTGTGAACCTGTGGAATTCTCTACCACAGAAAGTTGTTGAGGCCAATTCACTAAATATATTCAAAAAGGAGTTAGATGTAGTCCTTACCACTAGGGGGATCAAGGGGTATGGCGAGAAAGCAGGAATGGGGTAATGAAGTTGCATGTCCATCCATGAACTCATTGAATGGCGGTGCAGGCTCGAAGGGCCGAATGGCCTACTCCTGCACCTATTTTCTATGTTTCTAAGACCAGGATCTCAAACCCAGCACCAAACTCATGGTTTACAGAGCAGTAGTGATACCCACCCTCCTATATGCTTCAGACACATGGACTATGTACAGTAGGCACCTCAAAGCACTGGAGAAGTACCACCAATGCTGCCTCCGCAAAATTTGGCAAATTCAGTGGCAAGATAGGTACACCAACATCAGTATTCTCTCTCAGGCCAACTTCCCCAGTATTGAGGCATTGATCACGCTCGACCAGCTCTGACGGACGGGCCACATTGTCCACATGCCCAATGCTAGACTCCCGAAAGAAGCACTCTACTCTGAGCGAAGTCATGGCAGGCGTGACTCTTGTAAACCCTTGGCCCAAGAGCATTCAAAGTGGAGGAGCAGCATCCGGGAAGGTGCCGAACACCTCGCGTCTCTTCACCGGGCGCACGCGGAAGCCAAGCACAAAAAGTGGAAGGAGCGCACGGCAAATCAAACATCCCATCCACCAGTCTCTCCCACCACCATCCACCCCACCTGTGACAGGGACTGTAGATCCCGCATTGGTCTCGTCAGTTACCTTAGAACTTATTTTAGTGTGGAAGCAAGACATCCTCAACTCCGAGGGACTGCCAAAGAGAAGAGAAAACCCCCAAGATCTCTCTTCTGCTGAGATACCTCAATCACATTCCCATTTAGCATCAACCTTCCCTTTCCTTGTGTCTAAAGTGCATCTGCCCACTGATCGAGCGGCTTTTTCTCATCAATTTGTGCGCACTGATATTCATTATTTGCCACCGCTTCCAATTTGGTTTCATCTGCAAATCTTGGACACAATTCCTTCCTCTAGATCATTTATTAAAAATTAGAAATAGTGACCCGAATAATGAACCTTGTGACTGGTAAATGACTGCCAACAACAACTTATATTGCCAAATAGATACCTGCCCACGCACTACTGCTAATTGTTGTCTACCAACCAATTCCCAATCCATTCGTTCTAGCTCATGGGCCTGAACCTTCTATATTAGCCTATTATGTAGGACAGTGTTGAATGTCTTCCTGAAATCCAGGTAAATAACACCCACTGTCTCGCCCCGATCTACCTGGTCTGTCATCTCCTCGAAGAAATCCAATAAATTAGTCCAACATGACCCTATCACTCCTAAACCCACATAACGGTCCTTGACTAACACATGCCCCTCAAGATGCTCCTTTATAATATCCCTTATATACAGTGCTCCAGGGGTCCTGGGCAGCTGGCTTTTAAATATTTTGAATGGGTTGCACAGCCCATTAAAGGGGCCGTGCACCCCCCAAAAATTACAGGGAACACTGCTCCTGACGATGTTTTACTGGTCTGCTTTGCTGCCCATATCCTAACTCGCAACAAGTACCGTTCACCCATCATCCCTGCACTCGCAGTCCGGCAGCATCTTAATTTTAAAATTCTCATCCTTTTCAAATCACTCCGAGATCTCTGCGCTCCTCCAATTCTTACGCATCCCCAATTTTCATTGCTCCACCATTGGCGGCAATACCTTCAGCTGCCCAGGCCCTAAACTGTGGAATGAACTCCTTTCACTCTGTGCCTTTAAGACATTCCTTAAAACCTTTGACCAAGCTTTTAGTCACCTGTCCTAATATCTCCTTATGTAGCTCGGTGTCAACTTTTGTTTGATAATCACTCCTGTGAAGCACCTTGGGATGTTTTGCTACGTTAAAGGTGATATAGAAATGCAAGTTGTTGTTGTTCAGGTATGTTTTCCTCATGATCCCTCTTTGCAGTATTGATGTATCATAGAAGTTTATAGCAATAGCACTAGTCTCTCCTTGCACTTAAAGGGAAGGAATATAGCACTTAAAGGGAAGGAATATAGGAGTAGGCCATTCAGCCTGTTCCACCATTTAATGAGATCATGGCTGATCTGTGGTCTAACTCCATATAGCCCCTCTTTGCCCCATATCCCTGAATACCTTTGGTTAATAAAAATCTATCAATCTCAGATTTAAAGTTAATTGGCCCAGCATCAACTACCATTTGTGGAAGAGAGTTCCAAACTTCAAGTGTTTCCTAACTTCACTCCTAAAAGGCCTGGCTCTAATTTTTAAGCGATGTCCGCGCCCCCCCCACCCCCCTCCCCCCCCCAGAATCCCCAACCAGCAGAAATAGTTTCTCTCTATCTACCCTATCAATTCTCCTTAATATCTTCAAAACTTCGATCAAATCACCCTTTAATCTTCTAAATTCCAGGAATTACAACCTGAATTTGTGTAATCTCTCCTCGTAATTTACCTCTTGGAGTCCAGCTATCATTCTGGTAAATCTACGCTGTACTCCCTCCAAGGCCAGTAAATCGTTCCCATGATGTGGTGCCCAGAACTGAACACAGTATTCCAGGTGTGGTCTAACTCAGGCTTTGTTATAGATACAGCATGACTTCTACCCTCTGTATTCCAGTCCTCTAGATATAAGGCCACTATTCTATTAGACTTTTTAATTATTTTCTGTACCTGTCCATGACATTTTAATGATGTATGTACATGGACGCCTAGATTTCTTTGAACCTCCACTGTTTCTAGCTCATCACCATTTAGAAAGTACTCTGATCTATCCTAGTTTGGTCCAAAATGGATAACCTCACACTTACCTAGACTGAAATCCATTTACATAGTTTTGCCCATTCATTTAATCTATTAATATCTCTCTGTAATTTTATGGTTCCATCGGCACTGCTGACAATCCTGCCTATGAGAGACTCGTACTAGGTACATCTTTGGCTGTTCTCTCACATGCCAATTGCACGGGACTGAGACCTGTGGATGATGGGAGTCCTCGCTGCTAGACTCCTCTGGTGCTGCGTCAATTAGAGACTGTACCTCCAGGCAGCAGCAGCTCCATTTCAAACAGTGGGTGGGAGGGATGGAGCAACTTCAGACTGGATTGGGGTGTGCTCAGCTTCCTCCCCTTTACCATGGGGAAACCTCAATATAGGTTGCTTCCCTTTCCGTCTGGGCCATACTCTGTTGAGTACGATGGGGAGGTTGACTCAATACTGTACGAGTCGGGCTAAGTCATCAAGGATGCATCCAATTGATGCAGCTAAACATCCCAGGGAAGCGAAGACAAAGCCCCCTCTGCCAAAACAACATAATATCGCAGGAGGTAAATTAGTTGCATTTGGCTTTTCAGTTGCCAGCACATCAGTAAGGAGTTCGAGGTTAATAAAAAAGCGTGTTCTCTCACCTTTTGTGGCATAGGATTCGGCGATGATTCTGAGCCTATAGACAGGCACTGCCACCAACTGCATCTTGTCCAGAATTATGTTGGAATACAGGGCGAGAGATCGTGCGTGATCACCATCCACATAACAACACTTGGCCAAAATCAAGTTGGCTTCCTGCGCAAATTCTTGCTGAAAAAAGATGCAAATGGTATGAACAAACAGCGCGTGAATACCTCACCAAACACTAGCACATCTCCACATGGCCCCTGCTCACAGTATGTCGCTGTTTCATAACGACAGGAATATTTATATCATGCAATGCATAGTGCATTATTCAGCTGCTATGATGGAGCTGTGCTTAATGTGGCCTGCCCCACTAAGCCCACAAAATCTAACTCCTACAAAGGCCAATTTAAGCTAATGAGACACATTTACAGATTAGAAGGTATAAATTTCTAGCTTCAGGTCGATCTCAAACTTCCCATCAACAAATGACCTGTGACTGACCCGAGCATGGCCATGATGCTCACAGTAAATCAGGCAATTACTTGCATTTATATAGCACCTTTAATGTACAAAGACCGTCCCAGGGCTCTTCACAGAAGCTGATTCAGATCAAAATGGATGACGAGCACAAAACATACCCAGCATAACGGAGAATCCAAACGCTACTCCCTGACTACATACATAACACACAGCACCATACCGCACAGCACACCAAACAACACACAGCACAACACCCGGCATAACTCAGCACCTTCAAGAGAGCAACGTGAATATATATACATTTTTAATTAATAGAGATTTTCAGCCTTGGGATTGGGCGAATTCTGTTAACAGCAGCTGCTGATACGGTATACATCAGACGCAGTTTGCAAATTCGTGTCAGAAATGTTCTACTGAAGCAGGTACAAAAGTTGCAGTGGGCTCCTGAACGAAAGGTGAATTACCTTTAAGTTGCCCCTGTCGAGTGCAGCTGTCAAGTGCTTCTTCACCTCGATTAGCTTTGGCTTGGTGCCTGGAGGACTGGCGCCCTGTTTGACTGGGTTTTCCTTCAGGTACTGCTCCAGCTTTAACTCTCCGAGTAGCAGCTCTGCTAGGTCATCTGGGAAAGAGCAGAGAGGACAGAGTCTTAAAGAAAGAAACTTGCCTTGATGTAGCACCTTTCAGGACATCCCAAAAAGCTTCACAGCCAATGAAGTACTTTGCGAACTGCGATTTCTGTTGTATGAGCCATTCGTGGGCCTGCTGGTTCCTTATTCTGCCAGCTTGAACTGCACTCGTGATAGTTATTTAAACTTCCGCATTCTGTTCCCAACACTGGTTCTAACTGGTGTGCACAAGATGATTACAGCACAATCTCTTCAGAAAAAACAAGATCACTACATAGCACGTGTGTCAGCAGTGGCTCAGTGGGTAGCACTCTCACCTCTGGGAGCTATACCGGTGATGAGCTGTGCCAGGAGTGGTGTGGTGAGCTGTGCCGGGCGTGGGAGCGAAGGTCCATATTACCCGAATACCTCGCAGTTCACTCTGCGCAGTCTGTGAGGTAATACATGCTGGGTTAAAGGTTCAAATAGCTTTCTGATGAGCATGGGCTGTAAATTGGGTACAAGATCAAAGCAGAGGATGTCTCCACAGTAATGGAGATGCTAGAAGGTGTGAGAGTCAGTGTTATATTCAGATGAGTCAATTTCGTCACCTGTGCGTAATAAAATGCATGGCAATAAACAGGGAGGAGCAGAGATGTTGAGAGTTGGGAGAGGTGATGTGATTGGGGGTGGGGGAACGAGAGTTGGGGGAGTGGTTGTGACAGGGGTTGGGGAGTGGTTGTGACAGGGGTTGGGGAGGGGTTGTGAAGAGGGTGGGGGTGGAATTGAGGGCGGGGGGTGGAATTGAGGGCGGGGGGTGGAATTGAGGGCGGGGGGTGGAATTGAGGGCGGGGGGTGGAATTGAGGGGGGGGTGGAATTGAGGGGGGGGGTGGAATTGAGGGGGGGGGTGGAATTGAGGGAGATGGTGTGACGGGGAAGGGGAGTTCATAGAATCATAGAAATTTACAGCACGGAAGATGGCCATTTCGGCCCATTGAGTCCGCGCCGGCTGATAAAGAGCTATTCAGCCTAATCTCACTTTCCAGCTCTTGGTTTCTGCCTCTATCACCCCTTCAGGCAGTGAGTTTCAGACCCCCACCACCCACTGGGTGAAAAAATTTCCCTTCAAATCACCTCTAAACTCCAACCAATTACTTTAAATCTATGCCCTCTGATTGCTGACCCCTCTGCTAAGGGAAATAGATCCTTTCTATCCAGGCCCCTCATAATTTTATACACCTCAATTAAATCTCCCCTCAGCCTCCTCTGTTCCAAAGAAAACAAACCCAGCCTATCCAATCTTTCCTCATAGCTAAAATTCTCCAGTCCAAGCAACATCCTCATAAATCTCCTCTGTACCCTCTCAAGTGCAATCACATTCTTCCTGCAAAGTGGTGGTCACAACTGCACGCAGTACTCTAGCTGTGGCCTAACCAGTGTTTTATACAGTTCAAGCATAACCTCTGCTCTTGTATTCTATGCCTCGGCTACTAAAGGCAAGTATTCCGCAAGCCTTCTTACTTAACCACGTTATCTACCTGGCATGCTATCTTCAGGGATCTGTGGACATGCACTACACTTTGTTCCTCTATATTTCAGTGTCCTACCGTTTAATGTGTATTCCCTTGCCTTGTTAGCCCTGCCCAAAATCATAAGAATATAAGAATTAGGAACAGGAGTAGGCCATACGGCCCCTCGAGCCTGCTCCGCCATTCAATAAGATCATGGCTGATCTGATCATGGACTCAGCTCCACTTCCCTGCCCGCTCCCCTTATCGTTTAAGAAACTGTCTAGTTCTGTCTTAAACGTATTCAATGTCCCAGCTTCCACAGCTCTCTGAGGCAGCGAATTCCACAGATTTACAACCCTCTGAGAAGAAATTTCTCCTCATCTCAGTTTTAAATGGGCGGCCCCTTATTCTAAGATCATGCCCTCTAGTTCTAGTCTCCCCCATCAGTGGAAACATCCTCTCTGCATCCACCTTGTCAAGACCCCTCATAATCTTGTATGTTTTGATCAGATCACCTCTCATTCTTCTGAATTCCAATGAGTAGAGGCCCAACCTACTCAACCTTTCCTCATAAGTCAACCCCCCTCATATCCGGAATCAACCTAGTGAACTTTCTCTGAACTGCCTCCAAAGCAAGTATATCCTTTCGTAAATATGGAAAGCAAAACTGCACGCAGTATTCCAGGTCTCACCAATACCCTGTATAACTGTAGCAAAATTTCCCTGCTTTTATACTCCATCCCCTTTGCAATAAAGGCCAAGATTCCATTGGACTTCCTGATCACTTGCTGTAGCTGAATACTATCCTTTTGTGTTTCATGCACAAGTACCATGGTCACAAAATGGATGGATGAGGAAGACCATTCAGCCCACCATCATAGCCTCCATTTTGCCTCCCAAATAATTCCAGGATTTATGCATTATACCTGGAATCCAGTCCACGTTTGTTAATGCACAAGTACCCCCAGGTCCCGCTGTACTGCGGCACTTTGCAATCTTTCTCCATTTAAATAGTAACTTGCAAAGAAGCAAAAAACAGAAAGACAGAAGCAAAAGATAGAAAGAAGAAAAGTAAAAGTGGAGGGCAGAGAAACCCAAGGCAAAAAGCAAAAAGGGCCATATTACAGCAAAATTCTAAAGTGGCAAAGTGTGTTAAAAAGACAAGCCTGAAGGCTCTGTGCCGCAATGCGAGGAATATTCGTAATAAGGTGGATGAATTAAATGCGTAGGCAGCAAGTAACGAATATGATATAGTTGGCATCACGGAGACATGGCTCCAGGGTGACCAAGGCTGGGAACTCAACATCCAAGGGTATTCAACATTCAGGAAGGATAGACAGAAAGGAAAAGGAGGTGGGGTGGAGTTGCTGGTTAAAGAGGAAATTAACGCAATAGTAAGGAAGGACATTAGCTTGGATGATGTGGAATCGGTATAGGTGGAACTACGGAATACCAAAGGGCAGAAAACGCTAGTAGGAGTTGTGTACAGACCACCAAACAGTAGAAGTGAGGTTGGGGACAGCATCAAACAAGAAATTAGGGATGCGTGCAATAAAGGTACAGCAGTTATCATGAGCGACTTTAATCTACATATTGATTGGGCTAACCAAACTGGTAGCAATGCGATGGAGGAGGATATCCTGGAGTGTATTAGGGATGGTTTTCTAGATCAATATGTCGAGGAACCAACTACAGGGTTGGCCATCCTAGACTGGGTGATGTGTAAAGAGAAAGGACTAATTAGCAATCTTGTTGTGCGAGGGCCCTTGGGGAAGAGTGACCATAATATGGTAGAATTCTTTATTAAGATGGAGTGTGACAGTTAATTCAGAGACTAGGCTCCTGTACTTAAGTAAAGGTAACTTCGATGGTATGAGACGTGAATTGGCGAGGATAGACTGGCAAATGATACTTAAAGGGTTGATGGTGGATAGGCAATAACAGACATTTAAAGATCACATGGATGAACTTCAACAATTGAACATCCCTGTCTAGAGTAAAAATAAAACGGGGAAGTTGGCTCAAACGTGGCTAACAAGGGAAATTAAGGATAGTGTTAAATCCAAGAGACATATAAATTGGCCAGAAAAAGCAGCAAACCTGAGGACTGGGAGAAATTTAGAATTCAGCAGAGGAGGACAAAGGGTTTAATTAAGAGGGGAAAATGGAGTATGAGAGGAGCTTGCTGGGAACATAAAAACTGACTGCAAAAGCTTCGATAGATTTGTGAAGAGAAAAAGATTAGTGAAGACAAACGTAGGTCCCTTGCAGTTAGATTCAGGTGAATTTATAATGGGAACAAAGAAATGGCAGACCAGTTGAACAAATACTTTGGTTCTGCCTTCATGAAGGAAGACACAAATAGCCTTCCAGAAATACTAGGGGACCAAGGGTCTAGTGAGAAGGAGGAAACAGAGAGTCAGAATAAACGGGTCCTTTTCAGAATGGCAGGCAGCGACTAGTGGAGTGCCGCAGGGCTCAGTGCTGGAACCCCAGCTCTTTACAATATACATCAATGATTTGGATGAAGGAATTGAGTGTAATATCTCCAAGTTTGCAGCTGACACTAAACTGGGTGGCGGTGGAGCTGCGAGGGGGACGCTAAGAGGCTGCAGGGTGACTTAGACAGGTTACGTGAGTGGGCAGATGCAGGATAAATGTGAGATTATCCACTTCGGGGGCAAAAACACAAAGACAGATTATTATCTGAATGGTGGCAGATTAGGAAAAGGGGAGGTGCAACAAGACCTGGGTGTCATGGTTCATCAGTCATTGTAAGTTGGCATACAGGTACAGCAGGTGGTAAAGGCGGCAAATGGTATGTTGGCCTTCATAGCTAGGGGACTTGAGTATAGGAGCAGGGAGATCTTACTGCAGTTGTACAGGGCCTTGATGAGGCCTCACCTGGAATATTGTGTTCAGTTTTGGTCTCCTAATCTGAGGAAGGAAGTTCTTGCTATTGAGGGAGTGCACGAAGGTTCACCAGACTGATTCCAGGGATGGCTAGACTGACATATGAGGAGACTGGATCGACTGGGCCTTTATACATTGGAGTTTAGAAGGATGAGAGGGGATCTCATAGAAACATACAAGATTCTGACGGGATGGGACAGGTTCGATGCGGGTATATTGTTCCTGATGTTGGGGAAGTCCAGAACCAGGGGACACAGCCTTAGGATAAGGGTAGGCCATTTAGGACTGAGATGAGGAGAAACTTCTTCACTCAGAGTTGGTAACCTGTGGAATTCCCTGCAGCAGAGAGTTGTTGATGCCAGTTCATTGGATATATTCAAGAGGGAGTTAGATATGGCCCTTACGGCTAAAGGGATCAAGGGGTATGGAGAGAAAGCAGGAAAGGGGTACTGAGGGAATGATCAGCCATGATCTTATGAAATGGTGGTGCAGGCTCGATGGGCCGAATGGCCTACTCCTGCACCTATTTTCTATGTTTTCTATGCTCTTTAATTTTTTTCTGCTAAAGTGCATGACCTCACACTTTCCGACATTATACTCTATCTGCCAAAGTTTTGCCCATTCACTTTGCCTGTCTATGTCCTTTTACAGATTTTTTGTGTCCTCCTCAAACATTGCTTTTCCTCCCATCTTTGTATTGTCAGCAAGCTTGGCTACGTTGCACTCGGTCCCTTCCTCCAAATCGTTAATACAGATTGTAAATAGTTGATGTCCCAGCACTGATCCCTGCGGCAGCCCCACTGGTTACTGATTGCCAACCTGAGAATGACCATTTATCCCGATTCGGGGTGGGGAGGGAATGGCAGGCGTGGGAAGGAGCCTGGGGGCAGGGGGGTGGGGGAAGAGGGGCGGGGAGGGGAGGGGGGTGCGACGGGGCGGGGCGGGGCGGGGAGGGGAGGGGGGTGCGACGGGGCGGGGAGGGGAGGGGGGTGCGACGGGGCGGGGAGGGGAGGGGGGTGCGACGGGGCGGGGAGGGGAGGGGGGGTGCGACGGGGCGGGGAGGGGAGGGGGTGCGACGGGGCGGGGAAGGGGGAGGGGGGTGCGGCGGGGAGGGGAGGGGGGTGCGGCGGGGAGGGGAGGGGGGTGCGACGGGGCGGGGAGGGGAGGGGGGTGCGACGGGGCGGGGAGGGGAGGGGGGTGCGACGGGCGGGGAGGGGAGGGGGGTGCGACGGGGCGGGGAGGGGAGGGGGGTGCGACGGGGCGGGGAGGGGAGGGGGGTGCGACGGGGCGGGGAGGGGAGGGGGGTGCGACGGGGCGGGGAGGGGAGGGGGGTGCGACGGGGCGGGGAGGGGAGGGGGGTGCGACGGGGCGGGGAGGGGAGGGGGGTGCGACGGGGCGGGGAGGGGAGGGGGTTGCGACGCGGGGCGGGGAGGGAGGGGGGTGCGACGGGGCGGGAGGGGAGGGGAGGGGGGTGCGACGGGGCGGGGAGGGAGGGGAGGGGGGTGCGACGGGGCGGGAGGGGGGTGCGACGGGGCGGGGAGGGGAGGGGGAGGGGGGTGCGACGGGGCGGGGAGGGGAGGGGAGGGGGGTGCGACGGGGCGGGGAGGGGAGGGGAGGGGGGTGCGACGGGGAGGGGAGGCGAGGGGGTGCGACGGGCGGGAGGGGAGGGGAGGGGGTGCGACGGGGCGGGGGAGGGGAGGGGAGGGGGGTGCGACGGGGCGGGGAGGGGAGGGGAGGGGGGTGCGACGGGGGAGGGGAGGGGAGGGGGGTGCGACGGGGAGGGGAGGGGAGGGGGGTGCGACGGGGAGGGGAGGGGAGGGTGGGTGCGACGGGGAGGGGAGGGGAGGGGGGTGCGACGGGGAGGGGAGGGGAGGGGGGTGCGACGGGGAGGGGAGGGGAGGGGAGGGGAGGGGAGGGGGAGGGGGGTGCGACGGGGTGGGGAGGGGAGGGGAGGGGGGTGCGACGGGGTGGGGAGGGGAGGGGAGGGGGGTGCGACGGGGTGGGGAGGGGAGGGGAGGGGAGGGGGGTGCGACGGGGTGGGGAGGGAGGGGAGGGGAGGGGGTGCGACGGGGTGGGGAGGGGAGGGGAGGGGAGGGGGGTGCGACGGGTGGGGATGGGACGGGGAGGGGGGTGCGACGGGGTGGGGA